>NW_018127884.1:1785076-1894511 GCF_001952655.1 Monopterus albus | reverse complement strand
TGATTAAAAACTCTTGTGAGTTTTGCAGTATGTTTGACACCATTGTTTTGTTGTAAAGTTCCTCTCCTGCCAGGCTTCTTGAGTCTCGGTGGCACCTTTCATTTAGCATTTGAGTATATAAACTTGCATTCATAATGCCTTTATAAACATGTCATCTCCCCCACATTCAGCCCAATATCAACACACTCCCACCTCTGTGTTTCACAGCCAGCGCTCTGCAGTCACTGTAGTCCTGACCAGGCCCGTGCCAAACACGCTGGACCCCAACTGATTTAAACAAATTTATTTTTGTTTCATTTGACCAAAGAATGCGCTGCCAATATCCAGTAGGTTTCTTTTTGTTTTCTTTGGCAAAGTGTAATTTTGCATTTTTGTGCCATCTGTAGAGGGTGAGTTCACACTGTCTGATCAGTCACTGAACACAAATTTCCACAGTTAACCTTTGTGCCACATAAGCAGGCCCAAATGGAATTTACAGATTTTTTTGTTTTGTTTTGTTTTCTGCTGCTATTCACGATAGAAATTTGTGGAATAGTGCAAGGTGATTTTTTAAAAAATATTAATTTAATTAAAAACTAAGTACAAAAAATGCATCACAGCAACCTAAAATAATCTTGAGCAGGGTGAAAGAAATCACTTTATATGAGCTTTTAAATTTGAGCATTTTTTATTTCATCAACATTTAAAGACACTCAGAGTGTGAATATTTGTTAAAAATTCCATCAGTATAAAATTTAAGCACACATGGCCCTGAAATACAAAGTTCAATTCCTTTAGACATAGACTACTGTCCAACCACCGTGTAACAAAGGAGGGGGTGGAGGGAGCTGGGATAGCGTGCACATTTTCAGACAGTCTGATCAAGAGACATCACTATCTTTATTAATAAACATTAACCTGGGTTGTTCACATAGGCTACTGAGGACAACAGCGCTAGAAGGTTGACATGAGCAGTGTCACAGTTTGTGGAATAAGGAATGACAAAGAAACGCTAGACAGAGATGTGCAACTAGCCAATCAAGGTGTGAAGTAGATGTGAATGTCGGATCCTTGGCTTGAAAAATAACACAAACAAAAAAAAAAAACATTCGCAACATCAAACAACTGTTGCACACATGCAGGTGGGGCTAAACATTCTTATATTCTGGGTTTCTACTTTCTAGGACTGTGTCCGACTAAGGATTTTGTCAGTTGAGACATGGTTGTAACCTAATTTAGAAACAATTTTAATCTTCTCCAGTCAGTTGTGACTGTGCATACTGCGAATGATTCCTCCCATATATAATTCCTCATTGAAATGTTTTCCTTGTGCAGTTTTGTTAGCTTCCTAGTTCCATTCGGATGGATGCATGTCACAGAAACAGTCGGTAAACGGCTGTGCATTGCACTTTAACGGAGATGGGTAAACAACCTGGACATTGGACAAAACCAGCCTCATTGTCACTATCGTTAGTTTTTTCTCTTGTAAAAGTAGACCACGATGTTTGAAAACACGTTTAATAAAGTACAAATCTCACCTTTATGTGGCTTGTGGGTTTTGTTGTCCTTTTCTCCTTGTTCTGCAATTTGCTAAATAAATCCAAGCTTAATGTACATCCATGTATCAGACAATGTCACCACTGAAATGGGAATTCCTCCCGGACCACAGGGGGATGTATTGAGCGCACTGCTGCTTGGCACATCAAAATGAGGAGAAGATGTTGCACTATGGGGCTGGGGCTACTTTCTACTGTAATGCACACTGGCTGACAAAAGATAAAATATAATAAAATAAAAACAAAGGCTGGACTAGAAGAGTCTCAGTCAACTGACAGGTCTCTCTACTAATAACTCATCTGTTTGACTATTTGGGGGCAGCCCTACTACTTCCTTTCAAAATCAGCAAAAAATCTGCAAAGACATTGTCGGAATTCTGCCGGCACAGATTCCGTGAGGGCCTGCAAATAAGAAACACTTACTATCATTCTTTTTAATGTGAGGTTATGTAAATAGCTAAAAGCCCTGTAATCTTTCAAGGACAGCCACTGCACCTTCTGTTATTGGTAGTATGGCTCTTTGTATTCCTCCTCACCACTGTTGCAGCTGTGTTTCAGCCAGAGATGGACTGGGACTTGAAAACAGCCCTGGAGATTGACTCAGAGCAGCCCAACATAACTGGCACATGAACACATGCAGGACTGTCTCAATAACCTAATTTTAAAATATTTTCTTCATAGTAAGGTTGCATATAAAATATTTTGTACCCTATTATTATTCAGTGTATTAATTTAGCAGTTGATATGTATGATGAGTGATAAATGGCCCAACCTGATCACATCATAGCCAAAGCTAGCTCCTTCGCTTCTCCTGTTGTACTTACCACTTGCCCTCTACTACTCTATGAAGCATCCAGAGCCCTCTGCCCCCCCAAAAATTCAGTGTGAACTGTTATATCATTGTATTATTTATCACATTGGGATTTAGCCAAAGGCATTTAATATAAGCATAACTCGTTGGCTAAGGCTTTCTTGGTATTGTTTCATCCCTGCAATAGTTTGCTAGTAATGTTGCATCACTGTCAGGTGATATATGAATGCAAACTTCATATCACAGCTATCACTGCTTTGGGAAACAGCTCTTAATTTGTCGACACGCTGGCCCTGGCCCTTATCTTCCTCCTCTGTCTCATCACTGTGTCACTCACCTACTCACCCCCCCGGTTTTCTGTGCTGCTGAGGCTCAGGAGGTAGAGCAGTTGTCTCCCAACCGGAAGCTCAGCAGTTCGATTCCCGTTCTCCCCTGTCCACATGTTGAAGTGATAAGGCACTGAATGCCGACTTGCTCCCGATGGCCGGAGCAGGGACACAGGGATAGCACTGCCATGTGTGTGTGAGTGAGTTGGTGCCGCAGATGGCTGCCTTGGTTCTGTACCAGAGACAAATTCCTCGTGTGTGTAACATACTTGGCCAACAAAAGTAATTACTGCTGACTATTGCTGCTTTGAAATAAGTCTGATAATTTTCTGAACTGGGAGGCGTCACTCTCAAGTGCCTTTAGTTTGTTTGGTCCTATTTTCTCCTGGCCAACCTTTTTTTTTTTTTTTGCATTTTCTGCCCGTGCTGAGAAATGTTAAATTTTGTGTTCCCGCTTCCTGCCCACAACGACAGTCTTCCACTATTTGATTTACCCAGCATGCAATGTAACCAAAGTATGCCAAACACAAGAAGCATTACAGCAATAATCTTTATATTTATTATTACATCTCCTTTAAAAAATATTCACTGGAGTATGCAAAATGTGTTTAGGAATATAAGTTGCATCTAGTGCATCTATTTGTAGTAATGTGAGTGACCTACAACCATGATACAGTATCAATTCACACCAGGTATAGTAGAAACACATCATTATAATGATCATACATGACAGGAGCCATCACAGGACCCATATCATTTTTAGGCTAGGTTGTATGGTTAGCAGGTCTGATGGCTGTCCACACACAAGGTCACACGGCCACTCTGGGATTTGACAGAATGTCCAGATTACCGGTCTGCCTGTGGGTTCAGTTTATGGTCAGTAGCCTGCTGCCCTTGTATTCCCTACCACCTTTATGAAGTCTCACAATCTGACTTCTTGTAGCAGTTCCTTAAGATGTGGGGCCATGCTACATTAGACACCACCGAGCCAAAAGAAAGAAAGCTTTGGTGTTCACAGGTTTTATTTTATAACCTTGCTATGTAATAAGCCTTAATTAGGAATCAGAGATACAACGATTTTTGGTGCAGTGGTCACATGTATGATTCACTCTTGTTGCACTAAGCTTGTACTTCGGGGATGATATTTTCAGTGTACAGTAGTCTACCTGTTTTTTAAATTATGCATTAGATCAAATACCCTACACTTCAACTCATAAATAATACAATTGTTTTAGGTTGCCACAGTTTTGAATCATTTAACATTTATGTAACATTGCACAGAGGTTAAGTCGCTTTTGTGTACTGTATATGTTACAGGCCATGAATTATGAATTATTTTATTTAGGTGAAGCACATAGTGAAATATTTTTTCTCAATCACTGGTGAAATGGATGTGTATGAACTATATGACATAATAATGTCTGATGGAAACCCAAAGGTTTCTTTAGAGACCATCTGCACAGAGTATTTTTCTGTGCTATCTTTGACTCAAGTAGCATGAAATTTTTACACAAAAAAAGATACTTAAAACACTAGTTTTAATCCAACTATTTGCCTTAATCATTACAGGAGGTGTATTTAATAGACAAACTCCTTCACCTTGCTTATTTACTCCCAACTATCTTTTCATATACATAGGTGTTGTTTTTAAAATAAAACAAAAAAATTTCTGTTATGTTTAGGTTTTCTAGTTTTGTTTCAGGAACATTAAAATGAATACAGACAATGAGAAGACATAATGAATACAGCGTGAAAACTGAGGAGAAATAATCCCAGCCTCCTAGTCAGACACTGACTCACTCTAATGGGAAGTGGCCTTTAAAGAGAAGTGTTAGTGATTGTAGGTGGTAGCATTAAGAAAGGCAAAGGAGGATTAAAAAGTCAAGGGTCACACCTGCTCACTTCCTTGGGCTTTGTTCTCCATTAGCACAGTGTTCACACTTCTGCTTCCATTATGCTCCAACATCAAATAGCCGAGTCATTTTCTGCCTCTTTAGCAGAAGAACTGGGGAAACAGAGATGCTGAAGAGGTGTGTGTTTTTGTTGTGACTTGGGTGGGAGTGTGAGGGGATGGTGCTGTTGAGGGATAATGTGTGTTTTTGGTTGCTAAGGAACTGTCTGGCAGACCATCAGAGTACACCGATGCAGAGAGAAAGATCAACATTTAAAAAACAAAACCTTTTAGGGTTTTTGCCAAGTCAAAGAGGATTCTTAAAATTCTTTGCCAAAGAGTCTACTGTAGTTGAACATGAAAGAAATGACTGAGAACATTAGTCTAATTTTACTACTTTACAATACAGTGTTATAAAAATTTGATATTTTGTTTCAACGAGACAGGAGATTTAGAAATGATTAGTCAGAGATTATATCTGTTACAGATGTTTTTTCTTTAGTTTTGTTTCTTTTACTGTTCAATGTTTTTTTTAAAGTTTTTTAAAATTATTGGTTTATTTCCTATAGATGCTTTAGCAGACCTGGCTGGGATTGGCTCCGGCTTTAGCAGACCATCCCAGTGTTCATCTAACATACATGTCAATATAGCAAATTTTAAAGAGACAGAAAGAGAGAATTGAGTAATGTCTTGCATTATAACTTTTTTAAATAAACATTGCATAATGATCACTTTGCGGCACCTTTTATAATACCCCTCTTTAATAAATAATGTGCCTTTGCCGAAAAACAGACAAAATATAAAGGTTTTACTAACATCACACATCAAATTCTCATCTCTAGAAATGATGATAACTATTGATCGTCAGGACTGTATTTCTCGTAACACTACTCTTCTGTTGGTGTAGAAGCTGCTGTTATTGTTCCCTCCTCATTCTGTCATTATCTGCATTTATTTTGAAGATCAAAAAGGATGGACTATGTACTCAAAGTTGGAACTATCATGTTAGAAAAGAGGCTCTGGACTAAAATTATGCCAATTAAATAGCTAAACAAATTCTGTTTTGTCTTTAAAAGCAGTCTTGCCTTGTGTTGTACTCTTGCTACCCTGAGCAGTTCCCCAAGTGTGACAACAGGGTGCAACAATTCAAGGGACTCATGTCTCCAGAGCACAACTTATAAATAAGTTTGGAATCAAAAGCTCTGTTTTTGCTTCGATGTGTGGGAGGCTTCATTGTTTGTTCATTCATAACGAGGTGTTAAATCATCAAAACCTGGTCTCATTCTTAAATTTAGGTCTTACAGCGCTGAGCTATTTAAGAAACCACCAGCTCTCTATTTCTCTTCTTTCTCCCTTGAATTTACATTCTTCCTCAGTACAGCTCAGTAAAATATCAATTAACAGCTTAACCTAATAATTTCATCCTATCAATACTGGTCACAATTGAACAAGCAGGGGTCACAAAATCAAATGCATGAGTTTTCATGTTTACAGTGGAGACTTTGAAATTAAACACATATCTATAAATATTGCTGTATTTGTAACTGTGCTCACTGTGCAGTGGCTACTCTGTTGCTGTTTACTGTGAACATCAGGGAAGAGTGTCCTTTCCCTGCTAGAAACAAAGTTTTAGTGTGTGGGAACATAAACTATATTTCTAATAATCACCTTTATTTGGCCAAGTATGTTACACACAAGGAATTTGTTTCTGGTACAGAACCGAGGCAGCCATCTGTGGCACCAACTCAACCAATGGCTCTAACTATTGGGGGTAACTTATGGGCTCAGTGTCTTGCCCAAGGACACTTCGACATGTGGACTGCAGGCACTGTGATTCGAACCTCCAACCCTCTGGCTGGGAGCCCCACCTGGGACCTTTCTGTGTGGAGTTTGCATGTTCTCCCCGTGCTTGCGTGGGTTCTCTCCGGGTACTCCGGCTTCCTCCCACAGTCCAAAGACATGCAGCTTAGGTTGATTGGTGTCTCTAAATTGCCCATAGGAGTGTATGTGTGGTTGTTCGTCTATGTGTTAGCCCTGCGATGGATTGGCGACCTGTCCAGGGTGTACCCCGCCTTTGCCCGATTGCTGGCCGGGATTGGCTCCAGCCCCACCCGTAACCCCGCTCAGGGATTAAGCGGTAGAAAATGAAATGAATGAATAATTCAATAATGGTCCTTTTATTAGTTATTAGAATGAGAACAAACATGTGGAGGATCCGCATGTACTATAAAATACTGCTCTATAGTACTACCATGTTACTCCACAGGTACCATTTAGTGGAAGACAAAGATAATTTGGAATAGATAAACATGCCTATTGTTTGATAGTAATGTGTGAGTTATTATTATGAGTAGAATATATACAGTATTATATATTCAGTCAATAAGGTCTTGTTTTAGTTGAATATACAACAAAGATTGTTTGTCACTAACTTCCAAATTACCCATGTGAGTATTTTCTGATCTGGTACTACTATTGGCAGTATGACTTGTCCAACTAGTATCTTCATACCTAAAACAGTTTCTCAGTGCCATTCAAAATGACTCATAAACCATTTTCTACAGATAAGATCATGTTAAATTAAGAACTACAGTCTGTTATGGTAAATTTGAACAGTTTCTGTTTGCCCAGTTATCTACCCTGACCTCATCTCAAGGAGGTCATGATAACAAGAGGTCAGCTGACACAACCATAGCTCATTTTGTGTGTTTGAACAAGCTACCAAAGCTGTTGTTTTTCTGACGAGGATATGACATGACTTATATTCAGTACCACATTGTTGATATGTAAAAAAGTCTACATTCTTCAGTTGAAACAAAGCCATCAAATCTCTCCCTCGGACCTAACAAGCTAAAAACCAGAGCTTGTAGCATCATACATACACATTCAGCAAATGTAAATCTCTCAATGGAACAGTCTCTGCTACACCACGTGAGAATCATATTAATACCCTGACCACAGTTATCAACTGCCTTATGCCGATAAGACATACAGATCTGACATACAGTATGGTCTCCTACGTTAATTAATAAATACTTATTTGGCTGGGTTAATTCCTCAAACAATGAATGTGCAATTAAAAATTGATGCCCCAAAACCAAAAACATCTCAGAGAGAGAGAGACAGTGGTTCAACATTAGTGCAGACTGATCCAACAGTCACCTTGTTGAGCTTCAAATTACTGCTACCAGTCCTCTTCTCAGAGATACACAACCAAATTATAACCTGGACCTCTCAAATTCTATTAGACTCCCATTTTAGACATGGAAAAGGCATTGAAACCCTTATGAGTGATACAAATCAAAAAATCCCAACAAATCACAGGTTGAGAATACTACGGCATGTGCACAGAAACACTGGTTATGTGCCTTGACATCTTGGATTTAAATGGTTTGGAGATGGGGTTGTGACTTTCATGAGCAAGGCTTATTAGTGTTTGATAAATTCTCTGGCAAATGGGCTGACATGAAGTATTGGCACTTAGAAACAGGTAAAGGGGGATTTTAAAAAGACACATTTGGAGATAATTGCATGAACACACTGGTAGTGAATTCATGATTTGCTTGACATTCAGAATTCTTTATTAGCTGGTTAATTACCTCTAGTTTGAGGTTTTTCTTAATCTCCAGCACTGTGAGGCATGATGACAGTATGTCAGGATCTACAATTTAATGTATTTGCCAGGGAGTAAACAATTTTACAGAGATAGTATATACTATACTGTGCACACACTATGATGCAGGCTTATTTGTTCTGAATGTGCAATGTTTTGGTGATTTTTGTTGTATTTTTGAATTTTTTATTTTTTTTTTACTTGCTTATCTGGCTAATAGCAATTTCAGCCAGTTAACACATGTGAGATCATGTAGACATGTAGAGGCACATCAAGGCTCTTCTGAACTCACCACTAGATGGAGCTTAATGTCTTTCCCACCCCATACTAATCAGCAGATGGCTGCTCTTTTTGTAATGTTTGAACCATTTAATGTTAGACACATAAATTAAACATATTCATTTAAAAGTCTAAGATGAATTTCCTACTATAGCAAAACAGAAGAAAAAGACATTTCAGAGTCTTAGCTTAGTATGTGCTATGTGTGTCTCCTGTAGCAGTGGAATAAAAGTGTGTGTGGTTGCCATGGACAACAAAACATTAAGGTACAGTGTAAAGTATAGACAGTGCCATTTTTTTTTTTTATAATTGAGGACTGTGGAGATGCGTAAAACACTGGGAATGGATAATGGAAACACCGAATTGAATACAACATATCACTGTAAATATGCTATTACTCCTCAGTCCATTCATCTTTTGGGAGTGCAAAGCAGCTTTAGCGCCAACCAATAACACACAGTAAATAACTCTGATGCTTATGGGAAATACACTGAATGTAGGCACCGTGTTATTTTGCATGTGAACCATCATTGTGACTAACACCTGTAGGCACTTCTTAGACTCAGACGGTTGTCTTGTGTACATCTACTTATGATGAATACAACCCATACTTCAAGGCCTTGGGAGTCTACAAAGACTTGCAGCAGCTCTAAGTGAATCAGGTGCTGCACTCCCACTTCAGTGTGATACACATCTAAGCGCTGGCACTACGCCGCTCTATGGGGATGGGCTGGAGTCTTTGTTTTGCTTTCAGCCTCTCTGATATCTCCTGGTGGGAAGGTGTGTGCAGGGGTGGGGTGCAATTGGAAAAGAAAAAAATGCATAAGTCAGAGAGAGAACACAAAGAAGACAAGGTGGGTGGAGGGTGGTACCATGCCTTTCGTGATGGGAAACAAAAAATTTACCTCCTGTTTGGCCTCTGCTTCCCAGGGTCCAACCTGGGAGACAATATGTATTACCGAGTACATCTCTAGGCTTACTGTTATTTATATACTGTTCTGTGAATAGGAGCAGTTGAGGGTGACATCATGAATGAAAAGAAGATTCAGTGTCATCTCCCTTTTACTGTAAATAAAGAACATTTAACTGTGCCAGTGAAACCACTTTTGGAAATTTGAGATTTGCAGTAGGTATCTTGCTATATGTGATCCTGATCTCTGTATGACAGTACTGCACCTTATGCCATGTTGTTATCTCTACTCTTTGTTTCTCGCTGTACTCACCAGCTTTGATTTCAGATGCAATTAACAGGTGGCTGTTTTCAGGCAAAAAGCTCAGATAAATGCAGTGTATGCTGCCTCCCCAGCACCAAATGGCAGACTAGCTTGCAAATATAATGAAGCACTTAGGAGCTAAAGATCCAGATATTTCCCCCAGTAGATGGTAGAGACCAAAAGGAGAGAGAATATCGGAGTTACATTCATCATCTGGTCAGAAACATGACTCTGAATGAATGCTGATATTGCTCCATATTTGCTGGATTTGTCATTAAACAGCTTTTTTGAAAAGCTTATTTGGTATGTAGCTTTTATTAATCATCGCCTTTTATCCTACTACAGAGTTTTATTGTTTAGAGAGGACAATTGAAGCTTTACAGTTTTATTAAGAACTGGGAATTCAGTCGTTTAGATGCTGTATGTAATGGACTTCTTTTTTATTCATCTTGAGAGCACAGCAGCTTGATGTGTTGAAGGAATCAAGCTGAGTCACTCTGCATTAATCTCCATACCATTTCACTGAGAAAAAAAAATGTCTACAAGTGTTCCCTGGGTCTGGAAAGCTGGCCACCGTGGTACCACACTGCAGTGTCACTCCCATCACCTTTAACGGGTGGGGGGATGGTTACTCTGTGTGGGTGTTTGTCCCCGCGTTTATTCCCTGACATACAAGCTGACTGAAATGACTGCAGACCAGATGGACCCTGATGTGGATGGCTTGATCAAGCGGAGCGTTATCAGACCACCCACTCTGACTGACATAAGCTGTGAGGGCTAAGCGTATTAGGAGGCAGGGGGTCCATGGGGACTATGGAGACACTTCAGAGTAATAAACTCATCAGGAGAGAGACAGATACACCTGTTCACTACAGGGTGACTGAGACAGAGGGCACCAAAATGGAAGAAGACATGGAAGATGGGAGGAGGAGTGACTGCCATAGTGCACAGACAAAAAGAAGGAAATTGCAGAAAAGAGGAAGACACAGAGATATCCAGCTACAGACGGTGAGACTGTGACTATCCCTACAGTCAAAATCGCCTTAGACAAGACAAACCAAGCTGGCCTAGTTGAGTCCAAGTCAAGTCAGACACTAAAGAGGAAATATTAAATCTTGCTTTCAAAATGACAATGCTGCTCAGAAACATTGCTGAGTAAACAGAACAATTAGCAGTTAATTTTGAGATTAATTAAGATTGATATCAGACATGATTGAGAGTCATCAGACCCAACTCTCTAAAATAAGCCCTTTTGTCAAAAGTATGAGGCAAAAGAATGGCTTTAAAAATGTTCATTTACAGTGGGCTTGTAGCAGTCTAGCTTTAGCAGACACTGGTAGCTAACACAGACAGGCAGCCATGCAGAGGGAGGTCAGAGATTATAAAGTCCAGATAAAGTGAGATCAGATGTGAAATAGAGGGAGAGAAAGAGAAACGCACTCCCTCCACATACAGTAAGACCGATACAAGGCAAAAATAGACATGCTACTAGGTCACCTATATAAAATTAGTTGGTAATTTTCAACAATCCTATAACACTTGTTCTTTCTGGGTATTCAGAAATAATGCAGTGACCCATATGTTTCAAGATCCTCTGTAGTAAACCACTTTGACCTGTTTTGATGTAAAGTAGTCTATGTCCTTATTTCTGTCTTTTGTCATATGAACAAATGAATTAGATGAAACACAGGAACAAGTTTGGACATATGTTCATGTGTCATTCCAAAGTATACTAAAGCATTATTATTATTATTATTATTATTCATTGCCAGATTTTAGACGGTGCATGAAACATAAGAAAACTTTATTAATTTTTTCAAATGTAAAAAGGCACATTCCTTCTCTCGTAACTTTTCTTCAGCATGAGCAGATGTTTCAAACTGAATTATATTTTATTTGTTAAATCATTAATATCAGTTTATTGATTAACTGAAATCCCTCAGTTAAGTTATACAAATGAAAAAGATAAGCTTGTTTCAGTTTTGTCTGCAGTATTATTGCAGATCATCAGCTTATTCAGTGATACTGAAAACCTTCACTACACAGAGTACTGTAGTTTTACATTACCAGGTTAAAAGAGAGACATAATATCCTGTTGATAAATGTTGATGAAAAGCTATTGTCTGTATTGTTCTCAGGGGGCTCCTCTGTTGCTTTGGTAAGCCTTTTGTATTGTCAAATAAGCATCTTTCTTTGTTGCTTTAATTAAACTCTCTAATATTAATAAATAAAACAAAAGCACTACATGAGAAGGTGTAAATTGTTGGTGCCAGTATCACTGACTGCACAGCTTGATTCTTTCACAAGTTTTGAAATGGCTGTATAAAATTATTTTATTTTGGAACTTTCAGTATAATCAGATCACGTAATAAAGGTTTCAGTTTTTCTGACTCAAACGAGTGTCACAGCAGAGGTGTAACACACCAGGAAAGGAAACCAGAATGCTGACAAACAGGCAGGTTTGGCGAGGTGGCTTTAAAGTAACAATTCATAACTTTTTTGACAGCTTCAAAATCATTTTGGTGGCAGACTGATATATAATGAGGTGAATGGCATCTCTGCTATTAACACTGTGTGCACAGATCGCGTTACTGCACTATGTTACTATGGATCACCGTCCCAGGGACCTCACGTGATGGCTGTATTTTAAGTTATGGCGCCAGACCCTTCCACAAGTTCAGTATTCTGTGATTCTTACACAAATGGGGAGACAAATCCCTGGGGCTTTATTGAGTTTTGAAATTTTTTCAGGTGAGAAAGTAACCATTTAGATTGTGACTACATGGTCATTCTATCCAAGTAATGCCAATTTAGAATTTACTCCAATGTTTTCAGAGATAAAATGATGAAACTAACACTGGGGAAGCTGGAAATAGGTGCGTTACTGGGCTATAATGCTGTATGGCAGGGCAACAAGGTTACATCCCAAGTCTCTAAAATGATTGATCCACAGCCCAGAAGCTGTTCCATTCAAGTGAGGATTCAGGACATCCCAAGACTCTTATATCTGCTCTGAGGAGTCGGAAATGAGGAGCGTGGAGGCTGTCCATAGCCATGAGCAAGGATAAATGAGAGCATCTTTTGCGAAAGTCTTTTATGTACCAACATGCCCCTTTACTGAAAATCAGTTGGCAATTGGTCACTTCAGATCAAGGCTCAAAGGAAAGGACATCTCATGTTTCTGAAAATGTGTTTCCTCTCTTTTTTCCTTGCATCTTACATTGGCTGGACTAAGGAAAAAATTAAACATTCACATGAAAGACATGTAGATGCATATAAGAGACATGAGATGCACCCTAAGCAAGACATAGGGAAGCAAGAGTTAAGGAAACGTGGACTATGTGAAAAGACTGAGGGCATCTGGTGGCCGGATGGAGAACTGCAGGAGACAGCAGCATAATGGCCAAGAATAACAGGATTGATACAGAGATACAATGATACAGTCGCCTGAAGAAACCAGATAGTTGATGAACCTTTTTTATGTGGCTGGTGATCAAAAATGATGTTGTGTATTGGTGTGTTTTTTGACGTTAGACTAACATCTAAAAGCCCACCTATGCCAAAGGCAGTTGCTGGTCTCATCTCCTCATCACAGCATGATACCTGGCTCAGCAGGTGAGAGGAGGAGTAATTATTTGCACCCCAGGGTGAAAATAAGACTTTCAGTAGGCTGAACATCATTTGGCTCTTTATGAGCATTAGGTGATGCATAGAAGATATAGGAGATGATTACAATTCATTTCAGTTTCAGAGAAGATGGGTTATTATTAAGATCATGCTGAGAGCATTAATGCATGTATACAAGTCAGCGACTTTATTTAAAACATTTTCGGTCCACACAACCACAAACTACACAAAAATATTATTTTCACAGTTTTCACACAAAACTATACAAATGTTTTTTGACTGTGATAATCCATGATCACCCTTCAACATTAGAAACTTATTATGGCTCATAATCTCACTGTGAGGCCTGTGTTGAGGCCCCACAGTGAGCACTGATCAAGGAAATATTTCTGGAAACATGCAAACAGTGAACATTTGACTGAGACAAACACACACAGTCAAATGAACAGAAATAGGCACACAAACAGATGCAGTTTAAGCCTGGCCATTAAACACATTCATCCTGTCCAGTAACCTCTGGAAAACCAGCATTCATTACCTGCAGCCCTTATAAAGATACATTAGAAATCAACATATATTAACATTTAAAAAGGCACAGACGTCCACATAATGTACAGACACACACACACACAGTATACAGCAGGTGACAGATAAAAGCAGAATAAATAAGTGGTCTCTTCCAGGATGACAGTGCCTCCATCCATAGGGCACAAAGGGTCATTAAATGGTTTTATGAGTATGAAAATGATGCGAATCATATGCTATATGTATATGCAAACTGTAAATCTTGACTGTGCTCGTTGTTAAACCTATTTAACTGATTGACTGACTGTGAAATAGCTTTACAACCATCCTCCTGACATGGGTAGTTGACCAGGTTGGACACTACTCAGCTCTGGTGAACAGACATTTCTATTAGAAATCATTTTATTTACTGCGATTTAGGTTTAATTGATATGAATGAAGATCAAAGGCCCGTGTGTGTCAAACCAAGTGCTTGAATTTCAGGTTTTCTACTTCTACTTCTGTGGCTTTTGTTGTACAAGTGCAACACCATGAATGCCTTTGAAGGGAGGCTGTCCATATTTTTAGATTTATGGTGTCTTTTTCTGTGAGGGCAGACTTTTCCCCCTACTTTTGAGTGTGTCCATTTGGAACAGATATGAACACATTTTACTTTAGACATGTTTGGGCAACACTTTATACAAACTAGTTAATTTGAAGCATACTGTACCAAGGCCTTTATGAGCCACTGGGCAAGTGTAAAATATGTTATCAATAGACCCCACTAAGCAAGACACAGAGAGCAAGTGTGTGAAAGACAAACTAAGATTAAGATGATAGTTAACTTTACTGTATGTGGGTCTTATTCTATCCAGGGCCATTATTTGCAGTTCTGCTTAATTTTATGGCTTGGAATTAAGCTACAGTACAGCTTTAAGAGTTTCATGCTCAGTGATCATCCTGCAAAATATATTACATATGGGATCAAATATAGGTTACAAAGTGTGTCATATGTGGGTCACTTCAGTGCAGCGAGACTGCGTCATTTAAATGGGTACTGTAACTAGTGTCCAGTACAGAGGGTTTATGTCTTAGGAAGAGTGGAACAGACACATCTTAAAAGCTTCATCAATGCTACCATCTCAGCCTTCATACTATCATAGGTACAGACAAAGAGTTAGTCCAGCTCTGTTGGGAGCCAGATTTTCTTAAATCAAGTACTACCCCCTCTACCTTCAACATAGTGAACAGTTGAAGGCGTGTAAACAAAAAAGAGAGGCACAGATTCAGTCGGCAACATGGAAAAATTTATGTCGAAGAGAAACGGGGAAGTAAAACGTGACAGTGAAAGAGGTGGCACATTCTCGCTGGAAAAACTCCCCATGTGTAATTCAGCTCTGATTTCTTCTCTCTTTTCTAACAGAGGTACTGGAGATCACACTCAGATACCACACAGTCCATCTTCATGGCTTAAATTTCTTTATGGTGGATGAGCATAACATATTTATCACTCAAGGAAAGAAGGAATGAAATCAGAGAGTGTAAGAAAGGGAGGAAGAGAGAATTTTGTTAAATAGCATAGGCAGGAAGAGGCCTTCACTCTCTTATTGCCACTTGAAGAAAGGCCATTGCCATTAGATTGAAATTTAATTTATGAAAGAGTTTTAATGCAGCTGTTCACCAGCAACCCATTCCAATACACTTTCTGTCAATGCATTTCCTGAGGGCCATTTAATTGGGCTAATGAAGAAAGCTGCTAATGGCTGGGGTTTATCTCTGGCAGTACTGGTGACATTTCATCAAAGGCAGGTGATTTTCCAGACATTGTTTAAGCTCAGTGTGCAGCATTTCATAGTTGGAAAGGGAAAAAGCAAACATGTTATTTAGGCAAATTATAAAAATCCATCTTGGGAACAATATGGTCATGAGGAAAATGGATAATTCAACTCCATTCAAGAGCTGATTGAATCATTTTTAATTATTTTCCACACATGCTGCTAATCATATTTGGAAAATCACCCCCTTTGTTTTTTTTAACATCTGGCTCATTGCTACTCAGCGATTCATCTTGCGGTCTGTAATTCTGGGGATGCCGACACAACCTGAAGACTCCGGAGGGAGGTACACATAGTGGACAAAATACACGTCACATTTGAATAGACACACACACTGCATGCATATAGAAACAGTGATGTGACATTTACCTTCATCAGTTATCAGCATCTTGGCATTAGTATGTCAAACCTGTTGTTTAATAATGAGCTTCGGTTGCCATTTGCCTAACGAATGATTTGGACACTCTTGTCATTTCCACCCGTCAGAAAGAAAGGTCCGTGGGATGGTCAAATAGGCTGAGACCCGTGTTTTTACAGAGATGGGCTACAAGATTAAACTGAACAAAGCTGACATACTGAAATGGCAGTACCAAATAAAAGGAATGTTTAGAGATGCATATTTGTAGCTCTTAGTTATTGTAGTGGTAGCATGACACTAAATCAATCAACCCTGCTGTGACCAGTTGGTAATGGTATTAGCCATTATGAAATTACAACAAACAAGAATGCTACAAAGCTTACTAGCCAAACTTACATCTCTCAACTCTCAACTACTGAAAGTGGTGCAAATATATAAATTCTTAACTAAATAGAACTGTGTTAGTTTCTTTTTGTTTATTTTATTCAAGAGTCTTTTTTTACTTGCCATTTTTGTCATGTGCACTGTGTTAGGTATTTTTAGTCAGATAGATATTGGATAGATACTTTATGTATTAGAAATGTTTAGTGGAGATAGGATGTCTAGTTAGACTGTTAAATGCTTAGTCATGCTTATGAGTTTCTACAGGGTACATCTGGTCAAGGATAACTAGAGAGAAGAGTTGATGACTGTCAGCAGACAGGATGTTTAATATTATTATTATGACGTGTATAACTGTAGCCTTAGCCATAATATGTTCTTATGTTTAAGTCACGACATGTTACTAGAGGTTGTGTGAGAATGTTTTTAGTTACACACCACTTAACCAACAGACACACACATTCTCACATTGATTTGCTTCATGTTTTGACTACTGCTATAGCCAGCTGCAGAGCTGGTAACAGAGACGTCCCGGTTGACGTTTCTGTGTATTATGGGTCTAGCCCAACCGGGGTGATATAATGTATAGGCCTGGTTTGGCTCAGGGTCTTTCATCTTACATCTGCCTGCGAGCAGTTTGGAGGTGCAAGATACCTGAGCGTGTAATGTTAATTTTACCTGTGATCCTTTGAATAAATCAGCACTGTTTTGAAGTTACTTGGACTATCTCGTTTCTCAGAGTGAGCAATGGTAAGAAGAACCGAAGTCCTTCAACTGTCTCAGCTATCACCGGACTTGGGAACTTGCTAGCCAATATCTGAAGCCTCAGTGTGAGAGAAGCAGTAGACTTGAAGTGCTTTGATGGACAGATGTGAGCCCCACATCCCTGATGCTAGCCTTTTCTGATTGGTAAGAAGAAGTGAGGCTTGCTCAAAAACATTTAGAACAAAATATCTTTGCAGTGATGCCATGATGTTCAATGACTCGGGGTCACAAGAGACCTTGACAGCATCTCTGCACATTAAGATGTGTTTTGGAGCATATTTCTACAAAAACTTAAGGTGGTTATGTACTTATGGTTACGTACTGCAGCTTTAAACTGACAAAAGTGCAGCTCTGTGACAAAGCCACAGTCAAGACAAAAGAGGGGGCATGATATATTTTTATGGATATGGAAGGAGTCATTCTTAAATGCTAATAATACAGATATGGATGGAATGTTAGAAAGATTTTTTTTATTGCTGTATATGTTTTCTTTATTCTTGTGTTGACTCTGGTGCACTGAACATCTGTCCAGTGCGTTCCCTACATTCCCAACAAGCAAGGTTTTCAATTTACCATGAAATAAAACAGCAAATCCAGACCACTGAGAAGGTAGAAGTGGGTATGGCTTTTCTTCTTGATACATATCTTAAACAATAAAGAGATTGCCAAAACAGCCAAATACTTAATTTTTGACTAATCATTTTAGCTCTTAGTCCTGGGACTAAGAGCTAAAGGTAAGGTAACTTTTTTAAAGGTAAGGTAACTTTTTAAGATAAAATGAAGTTTTAAAAATGTTATTGTGGTAGCATAATATCAAAAAAAAAAAAAAAAAAAAAAAAAAAAAAAAAAAAAAAAAAAAAAAAAAAAAAAAAAGACAAGACAGGATTTCTTTGTCACTCCAAATACCATTCATTAGTTCAAAATCTCTCATAGTCCTCATCAGTAATTTGTATATGTATAAATTCTAATTAATTTATTTCCACTGAATTTAAATCTTTGTCAAGTTGATAAATGACTTAACTGAAATTTCCAACCGCTTCAGCCTGGCCCTGCGCGTCTCTTGCCAAGCCAGCTCAACGCACGATTTCCTTTAGAGTAAACAACAATGAAGTGTAATATTTGAAAAAACCAGATGCGCCACCGGTGGTCTAGGAGCCACCAATCATTTGTAGTCTGTAGCCTCGGCGGCTTTTGAATCCCTCCTTCTCTTCCCACCTCTTCAAATTCATTGGCTGCCAGAGGAGCAGCGACAATGTTTAATGCACCATGCGGTGTCCGGAGTTCAGTCAGTGAGAGGAAGCGCTGTGTGTGCTTATGGCAGTTTTACGTGGATGAAATACTAAGGAACGACTTGTACGAATGCATAACAAAAATCATCACTTAACTGAGAATTACAGAGAGACGTGTGCCAGAACGAGGCTTTGCTGCTGACCACCTCCTCAGCGGCTGTCTCTCTGTGAGGACTTTGACGGGGACGGAGGACAAGGACAAAATGCCACTCATGGAAATCAGTGTGTTTCGGACAGGGGCGGGCACACTGATCGCCTTTTAAATATCAACTTTTGGATCTACATTACCACAGATGTGGATTTCCAGCCCTCCTCATAGAGTATCTTTCTGAACACTTTTCCTCTGTGAAGAACGGTGACTCACTGCAGGCATAAGGCGATCCGCTGCATCCTAATCAGACAGCGGAGAGGACTTCAGCTCATTGACATTATAGTCATACTTTTCTGGAGCACTTTTTTCTCCCACTGCGCTGCACTGTAGCCTGCGTGTGCATCGGAGGCTTGTGGCTTTTTTGTTCCTGCACAGAGAGGAAAGGAGGATACGGATGGTACCTAGTGAGACGGTTAAGGTATGAAACTGTACGCGAAACCTGCTGCAAGTGACTCTTTTGATTTTTACAGTTATATCTTTCGGACTATTACAGCAGTTTCTCTTTGGTAAGTTTGTGATATTCTTTCTTTTGTCTCTTCTTGACGCACAGTCTGTTGCTAATTTCCAAGCAATTATTATTTCCCACAACCATCCCTATACAAGGGGATGCAACAGCTTCTTCCAGGGACCGTTGAATCTCAGGGAGAAAGAGAGGCAGAGCATCAACGGAGAGAACTGCATGACGGTGCTGAGATGTTGGCAGCTCATTTCTGAAATTTTATGAGACTCGTTTTAAATATCCGGATTAAGCGGACTTGATAATGCGTGTAAGAGGCTCATTTTCTGCACACTTATTCAAATAGCCGCCACAGTTGTACGCCCGCAGTGTTACCATGATTAACGTTGCCTTGTGACAGTTTCCGTCAGCATTCTAATTATGGGACAATGGATCATAATCAGCCAGAGTCAGGTCCAATTGCACATTTGAGATAAAAACTGCATCGTCAATCTTGTGTTTATATTAATGCATATAGTAAATAACCTACAAGGGGAATAATTATTTGCCAGTATAACAGGGCTGCCAAGTGTCTTCCCAAGGTTAACTAACTGACAATTGCTTTCCACATAATTGTGTAGATGAATTACGCACCAGACCCTTTTCATTCCTGGCTCAGCAGTGAATCTGTTTTCTTCCTGTTAGAATGGCTAGTGTATCTTATTCTGTTTTTGGATGACTAATTGACACATATACATTATAACAAGTATATTTTTTCTGCTTTCCTTCTTAGGTGGCATGAGTGAACACTTAAAATAACTATTCTGTTTGGAGACTGGATCGCGATTATTGCTCAGATGAGTCTGGGTGCTCAGCTGAATATAAATTAGGTGTTCAGCACCACAGATTGCTGGAAGAGGCAGAGGAAGAAAGAGATTGAGCAAAGACAATCCTGAAAGACAAATGCAGAGGCCTCAAATGATGAGCAGAACTCTTTATTTGATGTTGAATAACAGAAATTCTAAATCTGAACAAAATATCAACAGGTCAAAGGAAGAGTAAACACAACACAGATTATAGCAGCTTTTACGAAGTGGGGATGTATCTTTCTATTTTCTTTTTCCTCCTCTTATGGGCTCAAGCCCTGACATTGAAAAACTTGAATTACTCTGTTCCGGAGGAACAGGGTCCAGGAACAGTGATTGGGAACATTGCCAAAGATGCCAGACTTGGACTTGAACAGATTGGGCAGGGAGGACAGGGTAAGAAAGCCAACTTCAGGGTGCTGGAGAACTCAGCCCCACATCTTATTGACGTGGACCCCCAAAGTGGACTGGTGTACACAAAGCAGCGCATCGACAGGGAAACATTGTGTAAGAGAAACCCCAAGTGCCAGCTCTCCATGGAAGTGTTTGCTAATGACAAAGAGATCTGCATGATCAAAATAGATATTCAGGACATTAATGACAACTCACCCACTTTCCCCTCAGATCAGATTGATATCGACATTTCTGAAAATGCAGTGCCAGGGACGCGCTTTCCCCTGACCAGTGCACATGACCCAGATGCAGGAGAAAACGGCCTGAAAACCTATCAAATAACACGCGATGACTACAATCTCTTTTCCTTGGAGGTAAAATCCCGTGGGGACGGCACTAAATTCCCAGAATTAGTTATTCAACGACCACTGGACCGAGAAGAACGAAGCCATCACACCCTTATTTTGTCAGCCACTGATGGGGGGGAATATCCTAGGTCAGGTACCATGCAGATAAATGTTAAAGTTATTGATTCCAATGATAATAGCCCTGTGTTTGATCAGCCATCATATGTTGTGGAAATTCCTGAAAATTCACCTCCTGGGAAAGTCCTGATAGATTTAAATGCCACTGATCCTGATGAAGGCAACAATGGACAAGTAGTCTATTCTTTTAGTGGCTATGCCCCAGAGAGAATCAGGGAGCTCTTCTCCATAGATTCCAGAACAGGGGTCATAAAGATTCAGGGCGAAATTGACTATGAAGAGAGCCCAGTTATCGAGATTGATGTCCAGGCAAAGGATCTAGGCCCCAATCCGATCCCAGGTCATTGTAAAGTCACTGTTAAAGTGCTTGACAGGAATGATAACTGGCCATCTATAGGCTTTGTGTCTGTGAGACAGGGAGCCATCAGCGAGGCAGCACCTCCAGGCACTGTCATTGCTCTGGTCCGCGTCACAGACAAGGACTCGGGCAGGAATGGGCAGCTTCAGTGCAGAGTGCTGGGTAATGTCCCTTTTAAACTTGAGGAGAACTATGATAACTTCTATACAGTGGTGACAGACAGGCCCTTGGACAGAGAAATGCAGGATGAGTATAATGTCACCATTGTGGCCAAAGACAATGGCATTCCTCCTCTAAACTCAACAAAATCATTCACCGTAAAGATTCTGGATGAGAATGACAATGTTCCTCGCTTTACCAAGTCAGTTTACCTTCTTCAGATACCTGAGAACAACATCCCTGGGGAGTACCTAGGTTCAGTTCTGGCACATGACCCAGACCTTGGCCAGAATGGCACAGTGTACTACAGCATAATCAACTCTAACGTGAGTGGGGGTGATGTCAACACCTACGTTAATGTGAATGCTGCTAATGGAGCCATCTATGCTGTGAGATCTTTTAACTATGAGCAGATAAAGTATTTTGACTTTAAGGTTCTTGCTAAAGATGCAGGATCTCCCCACCTGGAGAGCAATGCCACAGTGCGCATCAGTGTTCTGGATGTCAATGACAACATCCCTGTTATAGTCCTGCCCCTACTCCAAAACGACACCGCTGAAATCCATGTCCCACGTAACGTTGGTGTTGGCTACATTGTTACCACAGTGAGGGCAGTGGATAATGACTATGGCGAGAGTGGGAGGCTCACCTATGAAATCTCAGATGGCAATGAGGAGCATCTCTTTGAGATTGATCCCGTGACTGGGGAGGTGCGAACAGCTCACCCATTCTGGGACGATGTGAGCCCCATCGTGGAACTGATCATCCGAGTGTCAGATCACGGCAAGCCAACTCTCACTGCTGCCGCCAGACTCATCATCAAGGCCTCTAACGGACATCCTCCCGATGGACTGCCACGCACAAAGGACAATCAGAACTGGGACATGTCCCTGCCTCTTATTGTAACTCTAAGCATCATATCCATCATGCTTTTGGCGGCCATGGTGACCATAGCAATCAAGTGCAAGCGGGAAAACAAGGAGATCCGTACTTATAATTGTCGCATTGCCGAGTACACGCACCCTCAACTGGGGAAAGGCAAGAAGAAGAAGATTAACAAGAACGACATCATGCTGGTGCAGAGCGAGGTGGAGGAGCGGGATGCCATGAATGTGATGAATGTGGTAAGCAGCCCTTCCTTGGCCACCTCTCCCATGTACTTTGACTACCAGACACGCCTGCCACTCAGCTCACCAAGGTCAGAGGTCATGTACCTCAAGCCCACTACCAATAACCTCAGCGTGCCCCAAGGCCACGTGGGATGCCACACCAGCTTCACAGGCCCAGTCACCAGCACTACAGACACACCTACTAACCGCATGTCCATCATACAGGTAAGAGAAATTGCACCCCGCTCCTTCACTGTTGTGCCACCGTTTTCACGTCACAACCGTCAGAAAGCTCCCACTTCATCATTTGCCGCTTGGTTTGTAAAGTGAAGGAAAAACAAGACCAGGTCAGGCAGAGAGGACAGTGACATCAATACAATGAAATTTGCCATGGCAGGTCTTTGAAATCTGTTTTCCCCTAGAAATGTTTCATTTATCACTCAGTCACTTTCATTTGATTCTGTGGAACTAATAGCTTAGAATGGGGCTGAAGTAGGTACAGTATGTGTTGTTTTGGGCCCATTTCAATTTTAAATAGTATATTAATATTATATAAATATGCTTACCTGTATGTAATATTAGTCATATATCATAGGAGTAAAGTTACCCTGAAAAGTGATAGATGCTTGTTTACTGTTTCAAGCTGCTATTTATAGCATCATAACACCAGTCATCAAATTCTATAGCTATTTGAGTTTAACTGTAGAGATTTTAATTCTTAGAGATTAGCAGATTGGCCTTATTTTCACAGCTACTTCATGCGCCTCTGAGTACTTGGGTGTATAAGCCTCTAACCTAATAACTTCTTTGTGTCTTTGGCCTTAAGCCCATTACAAGTGTGTCATGTCAGACAAGGATTAGGGCCTGATGAAGACGGTATGGTATGTAGCACTGGGGATAATGGGCAATTGTGGCAAAGTGAACCTTTTTCAGATGTTTACCTATTGTTAACAAATAAAAATTTTAGGTTTCTAATATAATTCGATTGAAATATTAAAGAGCCCACTGTGAGCCATTGTTATTATTATTGTTCTGCCTATTACATTTGGCATAATTGGACAATCACATTTTTTCCAGTTGTATCCTGATGGACTCTTAACTAGTAGTCTTTCGATTAGAGTTTGCTCTCTTTTCAATCCCACTATTTGCACTGGACATGGATGTGAAGATGACTGATCAGATGTGACGTGTTCCCGCCAGGGAGGAAGGCCACTGTCTGTTGTTCCCACTCCGTGTCAGCCCTGCTTCCATTATGAATCAGCTGCATAGGGCAAGGGTCAGCACAAAGACCGTTAAGGCTTCCTAATCAGAGGGACAGAATAATTGCTGGTCCATTCTGCAGGCAGTTTCTCTGCTAATGCAGTGATGATGAATTAGACTGTGTGAGGCTGTTGCACATCCATTTTGTGCACTTCCTTTTCTCTTCCCCTTCAGACTGTCAAAGGGAAAACAAGCAAGAGCAAGAACAACACAGCCCTTAGTGTCTTGTTTACATAGGGTCCCCTCAATGTGTCAGGCGTGCAGGGTGCTCTATTGTATTATTCAACAGAAACCTGTGTAGAGGGAGATGGCCTGAGGCATTAAGTTTCTTCAGAAGCTGTACAGAAACATATCATTTTTCTCCCTCCTCCCTGCTTCCTCTCTCCGTTCGTGTGGACAGTAAGTAACCTGAGTCAGAGGAGAGTGGCTATGGGAAAAATGTCAGGAAACAAAGACAGAATTCCCCTTCCATCGATCCCAAGGCCTCTCAGCCCATCTGTCACTACAGTTGCCACAGGAGGAAAGGCTAAATAGGAGAAATAAATAAAGAGATGGATAAAGCAGAAGAACATATTGCCTGCTCAGTCAGTTTCACAAGGGCACCTTAGTGGCACTGTCTTCATCTGCACCTAGTAGGGCTACTGTAGCTGCCTGCAACTCCCAGTCTCTCTCGACAGTGCTGTTGGCCTCTAATGATGTTTTATAGTGGTGCACTGGCAGACAAGCTGGGCTTGGTCTCTAGCTTGGAGAGGGGAATAATATGAACATATCAGCAAAGCTCTGCTGGCCTTATCATTGTCACCACTGTGCCAGCACCCAGCCCAGTGGAGAGCTTCATTTCATTTGTAAAGAGAATTCCTGGGATAAGGAGATGGATGATACGTAATGATGCCTAATTCCGCTTAAGGCGTTGAAGGGAATTACTTAGTGTGGAATCAAGGTTAAAACCAATCTGCTGCAAAATTCCTCAATGCCCAGGAAGAAGGGATTTCAGTAATGCGCTCCAAAGAGTGAGCCTGTGCCCACTCTGTCTTGAATACATTTTAGGATTTTGTCCCACATTATGTTTGGCTTCAGCTGTGCCAGGCGGTTGTCGACTGACTGCCTTTCTTGCTGCCTCTTTCAAGAAGCTACCCTCACTGTTACCAAACATTCTGAGAGTCCTGAGCCATTACATTTAGGTGGCCCATAATTTATCATATTGATTTGTTTTGATATGTTTTGAGTGTTGTAATTTAATTCACCATGAAACTCTAATTAAACAGAATCCTGTCTCGGCAGGAGACCACCCATGTTAATAAAGTGCAGGTGGTACTGAGGTGAAGGGGGAGGATGAAAGGCTATAAGAGCTGCCTTTAGGTGGCAGCATTCTGCCTTGTGAAGGGTGGCATTGACATGAGGGTGTCAAGGAGAAAAGGGGTCTTGTTTGTGCTGAGATGACAATGTCACTTGTCAGTTGGTAAGGGGCTTCTACTGCTTTAATGAAAAATAAAACATGAATACCTAACAAACACATGGAATAGAGAATATCTCTCTGCAATTTCCAGCCTGATAATATTTTGTTGTAATAGTTTTGAATGAAAAAACACTGAATTTACCAAGCAGGCACTGAATTAATTGTATTTAAAATATATTTGCTTTCAGTTTGAACACATGTAACTAAGAGAAACACTGGCAGATATTTTCTTCTAACAATTTCCAATAAATCAAGATTTTAGCATGGGTCTTCAAAATGAGTGACAACCATAAATATTACTGAAAAAAGAAATAAAGAGGTGTGACTATAATCATTTAAGCGCCGTGTATACGAGATAAAATTTCCACTCCTTTGATCTATTTAGGTTGACTATACGCATGCCAATAAAGTAGATGGAGCAGATGTTGAAAATGGATTCTTCCAGGAATGGTCTTACTCTACATAATTTAGGGAGACTGTGTGTGTGTGTGCAGGTGGGTGGGTGGCTGTAATGTCATTGTGCATTCCAGGCATGTGATTTAAGCGTTTAGATGGCAGGCTCCTCGACAGAGCCCCTTTCTTTTATGAGCGTGACAATCTTGCATTTGTCCGAACCTTGAAACACTCTTCCACCAAGAAAAACACAAACACGTTCATGCGCACGAACACAGAGATGCACATGTAACCGGGCTTGGGCTGTTTTTGAGAATTCTACCAAAAAAGTCTTATCAAAGCCTCTACTTCATATTGTATTGAAATTGCTCCCACACTTCACTGGCCGCTCAGGCAATGAATAGAAAAGTGCTCTTTATTTCATTTCTCTGCCTCTGCCTTCATCTTTAGATAACTGCTTTCCTCTTGAGCTTTCTATAGAATGGTAAATTTGGTAAACCTGTAGGTACCGAAGTCAGCTTGTAGACGGGGCTGAGCAGCTCAGAAAGTAGATGCACAAACACTCATTTATAGGGATGAGAGACAGTTAAAGAGAGCATTTGTAATTTGTGTACTTATGTCCCCTAGTTGAGTTCTTCTAAGCTACTGGCCCAGATTAGTTTTATTTGAGCTTGCCAATACATAAGAAAATTTATCAGCTAGCCTTAGGGTGTATCATCATATTTCCTCAAATAAACCTGCTGCTACTGTACATAACCCTGCATCTACATAC
Source organism: Monopterus albus (assembly GCF_001952655.1). Taxonomy (NCBI): domain Eukaryota; kingdom Metazoa; phylum Chordata; class Actinopteri; order Synbranchiformes; family Synbranchidae; genus Monopterus; species Monopterus albus. Next base: position 1,868,245 of record NW_018127884.1, on the reverse strand, counting down.
TGAAATTCTGAATTATTAATAGGCAGTTTTATTTTTCTTCAGCTCCTCTAAGCTCATATGATATATAAAGGAATTGCAGTCAGAATGTTGCTTTAGTGAGCAACAGTAAATTATGTGTTCTCTGTTTAACCAAAGCAGAGAAATTTTGTCATTCAAAGTTTTTATTTTTTTTAATTTTTTATTAGCTGCCATTTTTGATACTTTAGCTGTGGTGTTTGCAGATGTGCTTGTTTCAGTACAAAGATATCAGTATGTCTTGAAGCTGTAGCAGCAGCGTAATGCACCGCACAAAACAGCAGCTATATTTATATCCCTTTTCATTAATAAATCATAATGTTTAACAAATCAGAGGAAACCGGAAGACGTTGTGATGAATATCAGAGGTCTCTGGCTACATATTTGTGAATTGATCTGGGGTGGGGGGCAAGGGCAGAACACAGGGTAAAGGGAAAGCAGAAGCTACTCACTTTCTGATATAAGGAGAATTTGAGTATTCAGTCCTGGGTCTTTTTGCAATGTGAGGCAGTGTGAGAGAAAGTAAAAATGACTGCAGTAGCCTGTCAAATAGCTTCTTTTTCTTCATTCTCAGCACCTGTTTGGCAGTGAAGTCTTCAAGTTACAGAAAGAAAGAGACTCAGGAAATCTGATCTAATAATACATACAGTACCAGGACTGTCTTCATCATGTCCCTCTCTGTTAAGGTTTTCTTTGGCCATTTCTATGAAAAACATTAGACAAACTCATAAAACTCATTTCAGTTATTCAAAGATTTACACAGTTGATTTGCAGAGACCTATTATGAGTACCCAGAAAATTTATTTCAAATTAGAGGCAGGTAGAAGTGAATTTTTTTATTTCTTTATCACAGTTTCTCACAATTACAAGTAACCCTGTTAAAAATTGAATATAATTGTAGGCCCGTGACTATGCCCACCATGAGACACAATTTCACCCTGTTACTTATAACAAAGTCCAGTGAAGTCAAACAGTAGATAGATGGATAGATGTGTGACTGAGGATGGTAATGTACTGTTTATTGGTCTCACTGGTCAGCTACTAGAAATCCTTTGAGCCAGCTGTCGTGCATTCACATGGACACGGCACTTAACTGTGCTGGTAATTTAATTATTTTAGCAGACCTTCCAACATCACAACCTGGCAATGCGGGGCAACAAAGGAATTCTGTTGTTTTTTTTCCAAAGAGACAGGATATGAGAACACAAGTTGCCCTCTGAAATGGACATATTGGCCGGACGCATTAAACCAATTTGCTTGGTTCAATAGGAAGCAGCCTATTAGAGATGACATGGGTATGATAACAAGTCTGTGGATTGTCAGTGGACATTCACTTGTAAGTTGGTGTGTATTTGTGTGTGTGTGTGTGTGTGTGTGTGTGTGGCCTGGTATTACTCATGTTATGGGGATGTAAATCTGTTTATACAGTCACATTGTGGGAACTTGACTTTGTTATAAGGACATAAAGCAAGTCCTCAAAATGTACAGTAAATCATTACATATTATAGTGATGACTTGGTTTAAGGTTACGGGGAGGCTAAGGGTTACTGTTAGACAAGTAGCAGTTATGGTTAAGGTTAGGGTAAGTCTCTAGGAAATGAATGCACAGCAAGTCAATGTAATATCCCCTAAAGTGATGGAAACACAACACGTGTATATGATAGCGGAAGTGGATGATCAGGACTCTTCTGCCTAATTCACTGACACCGGATCTTCAAAATGCCATGTACGTTTTGTCATGTCATTCTGTTGAGCAGGAAGAGCTGCTGTTTAGCTTGATGTACTTTTCCATAGGCAGACTGACATTTTAAATGGTTTCAGATCAAGTCCTACCAGAATTAGTAAATCAACATCATTTCTGTATTCTGTCATTACAAAGATACCTAGTGTGTGACTTCTGCTGCTGTTATTGCTCAGTCATTTTTGTTTATTGTGGCTGTTTTCTTAGGCCAGTGGGTCTTGTTTTCCTGGCCCTACTGATACTGTGAGTTGCCCACATTTCTGTTGAAGTTGATGTGAACATTTCATACCCTACAATCCTTTTACTGTAAAGTATTTTCTTTTTTTTATGTCAAATCCTTCAGTATGTGATATTTTATACAGGAAGAGAAAGATTGTGACAAAAAAAAAAAAGTGCATAGCCCCAGTGGAGTTTGAAGCATTTACCTCTGTGCTGCTGGCACTGTGCTCAAACAACTCAGGCACAAGGAGCCAACAGAGGTCATAAAAACAGGAGAACAAAACACAACTTTCACAGTGGAGGAATCTCAGCCTCAGCTGCTATGTGTTTTTGTGCGTGCACATGGACACATGCACCTGTGCTACCACCAGCTGTGTTCTGAAGCACCGGTCTTGCTGGTTCCCTCGGATTGAAATGGGCTTCCCTGTAGGGGCTGCCAGCTCCCTGAGGGTTCTTAGATCCCTCTGGGGGTCTTTAGACTTAACTGTTAGAGCAGCAGGGTGCTGGAGCAGTACCAATAGATTGGTATAGGTAGGATGTGACCTCACAATAATGTGTCCTGAGATTCACACAGAAGGCTACATAGGCATACATGACATGACGATGTGTGCTTTGAACTGCCAGCAGCTGGGTCTCCTTGCCGTAAATCAAACGCTTTCAAAGTCAAACAAAGTGGAACTCTCTCTGCTGTGCCTTGGCACCATTCCAGCCTGAGAGAGCTTTTATTTTGACCACATCTTCCTTCACTGTGCCCCCAGGCATGTGCCATAGAAACAACACGCAGCTCAAAGAATGAGTTATGCGAATCTGTTCTCACCTTCTATCTCATTAGTATAAGAGAAGTGATTTATCCCTCTGTCCATGAATATCTCTCTCCTTGTCCTTGCTTTCTACAGTTCAGCACTTCTTCAGCTTCATCAGTAATGTGATTAATTAATTGCAGGGATATACCATGAATACCATCTTATTTGCTGTGTTTTCACCTAACTACATGTCAAAACAGTTCAATATAAAACAAGCTTCTCCTCACTCATACAACTGCTGGAGTACATTGCAGTTGCCCAATCTGGAAAAGACAGTTTTCTTAGCAGTTTTAGGAGCATTTTTCCAAACAGTGTAATCTTGTTTGCATGCTTGTGTGTATGGTCAGTGAAAGTCTGACGCTCTAATAGGAGAGATTCCACTGTTCCTGCTTATATCTGCACCACAGTTTGAAATCTGACTCCCGTGTCTAAAGCCCTGTGTGTCTGAAGGGAATTGACAGCCACTGTGCTGTGCAGTGGCTGTTGTGTGTTTATGGCAACAGAGGCAAATGAGTTGGTACCCTCAGTTGTTATTAAAGGCCCTCTAAGTGGTGGGCAACAAGATTTGTCATCATGTGTTTGACTGCATCTGCTCTTCAGAGTAACGGCGGCGATACCGTGTGCCAGCGGTGCATTGAAAATCATACTTTGGGCCATCCTCATCTTTTTCTGTTGCACTGTACAGATACACTCAGTTGGCCCCTGACTGGGTTGATATCTAAGTGAGAAATCTTTTGGGGGGTCTTTAACATTCAGATCAATTGCTGCTTTGCTCCATTTCTTACCGATTTTTGCTCTGTTTGGTACTGAAATACTGTATTTCATTATCTATTGCTCTGAGCATTGCTGAGTGAAAAAAGAGCTAGTGCTCGCTCTCCTCCTGCTCTCACTGTCTCTTTTCCTCTTTGGATTCCCTCTCTTTTTTTCTGCTCTTGTCATCTCAGATAAGCATTGCAATTGCTCATGTTACTGACGACCCAAGCCAAATTCATAATGATGAGATTATCTTGTCAACAGTACAGAGTGTATATGTCTGCCGTATTGATCTGCACACAGTCTTAATAAATGAAGTACCACGAGGGAAGCGTAGACTCAATGATAACTCTGAACAGAATCTTGTTGTTTTTACACTCGCAACACTGCTGAGATGATGAATGGAACTTGTGTTCTGCCCTTCTCTCTTACCCTTTCCTTCTCCTCCTCTCTCCTCTCCTCTCCCCTGCACCTCTCACCACACACATAGCCTGAAATGTGTCATCTTTGAGGTCATGTTGACACGCTGAGTCAATGTAGTCCCATGTGGAGAGACATGGGTGCCGCGGGAGAAACCAGTCAGATAAACTACAGCAGAGGGAGAGTGGGGAGGCGAAAAGAAAAAACCTTGCCAGCATTGGAGCACAGGCCTGTGTGTGTCTTTAAATGACTGAGGTTTGAAGGTGAGTTTATCTGTGCATTTGAGGGGAAGGTCGGCAGGGTTTAGAGCCTAAGATTATGTGCGATTGTTTCTTCTGTGGGCTAGCTGATTAATGCTTAAGCTGGTCTGACAGATTCTTAATGCACACTGATACACTTAAAAGAGACTGAAAGGAGCTGACATCCAACACACTGACAATGGAGCATTATCCTAAAGCCTTTTCTGTCAGTTTTTACCCAGCTGTTTGGCCAATATCCTTCCTGTCTACAACTCCTCCTTTTCCTGCCCCTCTCCTTTGCTCAAATACCTCATCACCACTGACCCGATACATAAACAGTAGATAGGTCACCTTGAAGTGAAACTAGTCCATCTGCTGTGTGTGTGTGTGTGTGTGTGTGTGTGTGTGTGTGTTTGTCTAGAGATACAGACAGCGAGAACCCGGGTGTGTGTATGTTCACTTGTGCATCTACTGGTGTTAGACATAATGTGTGTGTGCATTCTGTGTTTGGGTGTTTATATATCTATGCCTGGCCTTGGATCTGGGCTTTGGGGAAATATTTGAAATCATTTCATCACAGAACGACTATTCCTCTATCAATTCAAATTGAATAATTTTGGCTTTTTAATGTTTGGTTCAATGTTTGTTTCAACACTAAATTATAAAAGTATTTGCTTTTATAGTCAAAGTTGATACATGATAAGAGGGTTTAATAACATCAGTTTAGAACTGTGGTAAACATCTGTTATTTTGGCAGAGCAAAGTTAGATGAGAAGATTGATACCCCTCCCCTCCATTCTGTATCATAATCTCAAGATATAGCAGCACCTCATTAGCATAGTTTAACCTAAAGATGGAAAACATGGAGAAACGACTCACCTGGCTCTAACAAAGTCCAGCTATCAACATTGCCAAAACCTCACTAATGAATTAGTTATAGGTTGTTTGTTTAACCACAATATATTAAAATGACACGTTTTAGATTTAGCTTGGATTCTGTGTCATGCTATTTCTTGGCCAGTAACAGTGATTATCCGGAGTCTTGATGTCATCATGAACTTTGTGTACAGATACAGTATGAGAGTGGAATTGATCTTCTCTACTAACTCTTGGCAAGAAAGTGAAGAAGTACATTTACCAAGCTGTCAAAACCTTTACCTTCAAGTGTTGTTTGCAGACTATTTGCGTTTGTATGGTGGCGTGTGTGCTTGTCTTTATGTGTATAGTCTGATAGGTCTGTTACCTTCACACCAGCTTTGAAATTTTGGGCTGAGTTGGCTTTGGATTAATGTGGGTGAAGCAAGGTCAGTGCTGACTCAAGACTTCACTTAATGACAAAGCCATTGTGGCTATTGATGAGCAAGTAGTGAATGATTAGTAGCTTACACACCAAGATCACACAGTGCATCCTCCTTTTTTTTACTGCTCTCCTCACATTTTAAGGTGGACGATGTATTTAATATCATCACAAGGCTTCTTTATCTCATTTTTCTATAATATTTTTTCCCAAATTTGACATATTTGCCTTTATTAATAATCATTTACTGATCCCTGCTGTAAGCTACCCAGACCAGTTGGTTAAGCGTGTTTTTACAGAATGCATCTAGTAGCAAGTGAAAACAATGCTGCTATTTTGAGAGCGCTAGAAAACTGCTGTGTTAGGGATTTTGTGTGTTGGAATAAATATCTATGCCAAAAGGTACATTTATCATTTACTCCTGGGGCTTAAATGCCACAGATGTTATAAAGATGTTGACAGGAGTCTCCCCTCCTCTTCAGAGCAGAAAAGTCTCCTCACAGCTTGCTTCAGAGGAACACAATTGGCCGTCGATCTGTTGTCAGTGTTGTTGAGTATTTAAAAGATAATGCTTGTAGGTACTGCAGCAAACAAAAGTAATATTACAGAGAATAATTGCAAATATAGCAAAGTCAGTAAGATCAGAAAGAGGGGTGATTTGTGCCCTAGACCAAAATTCTGTATTTTTTGGAAAATACAGATTAGGTTACAACTTGTCTCAGTCAGACTCTCAGTGGACTCTGTGTGTGTGTGTTTGTGTGTGTGTGTGTGTGTGATTGTGTGTAATGGACAGACTGCCTCTTTGTATTGCACTGCATACAGGTGACTGCACCACATAAAAATGGCTCAGGAATACACAGACACACACACAGACACACACGCACACACACAGCAGTTCATTCATTTACGTTTATGTCAGCAAATATACTGGTTGCACTAGTGAAATGGGGCACTGATAGTGATCTGGCTGTTTTGGAGAATCACTAGACATGAAAATACATGAAAGGCGGCTCAGCTGATTCAAGTAACTAATTTAATAGTAACTAATGCGTCCCTTCACTGGGACCCCACTCAAACAAACACACCCACACCCTCTCACATGCACACACCATTTCCCCAGCCTGGTAGCAGAGGATTATAGAAGACTTCTCACTCAATTTCAGAACCCCAGGGTTAGTCATATGAATTCACTCAATTTGAATTTAGTTTGCAGCTTGTTACAGGAATTGTGCCAATGCCACCCTTATGAAACTAGAATTAATTTTGCGGCTTGAATATCCCACTCACGTGGTATTTTAGTGATCCTTCACATCCAACTTGCCTAAAACCAAGTGTAACAGCAGCTGGTGAGCAGGAAGTGTAAATTTACACTATTGTATTCTTGGTGCTCATTATTTTAGCTTTTAATTTTAACAAGCAAAAAAAAAATTTTTTTGTGAACTTTATATCTAAAATCATGACAAAATGATTTAAAACAATATACTTCAAACAAACATCTAATGACTGAATGTCTCAGTGAAAGACTATTTGTTTTCCTGGTTTGGGGGATTTTCACATACAGTATAACCAGGAGATCATTTGCATTCTCTGTCTGTTTGGCTCTTTTTAAAAAAATGTTTTTCTCTTTTCTATAGGGCATTGGTAAAAATGAACAACCACACTCATGTGAGCTTGCTTTTTTCATTTTATGACTACAAATGCACTCCCCCCCCACTCCCTCCACACACAAACACATATACACACATACTTGTACTTCTATCTTTGTAAGGACACTCATTGGTATAATGCATTCCCAAGCCCCTTGCCCAATCAAAACTAAATGCCTAACGCTAACCCTAAATCTAACCTAAAACTAATTCTAACCTGAACCCTAAAACCAAGTCTTAACACTCAAAGGTTTGTTAAAGTGAGGACCGGCCAAAATGTCCTCACTCTTTTTTGGTCCTCGCTATGTAGCAAGTACAAGAACACACACACGCACAAAGATGTGGACAGTTTAACATAGTATAGATGCTCGGTTGTGTTTCCACAGTGTCAGCTTATTGTAATCTGTACTCAAAGGGATGTTGGTCAACATGAAAATGATGTATAAGTAATGTTGTTGTTTTTTTTATAGATTACAGCTTGATCATCATCTTACATGTACAGGAGTACAGGAAAAAGATTATTATATATGTTTTTTGTTGTAATTTGTGGTAAAATGTGTGTTTATGTAAGATTTAGTTTAGCTCATCATTTTCTTTCTCATGCACCATAAAATAGACTGCAATGTAAGACATCCAGTAACTGTAATGGTGTGTGTGTGTGTGTGTGTGAGAGAGAGAGAGAGAGAGAGAGAAAACAAGTTCAAGGATGTGCTCCCTGTCAGGAGGTTTGCATTTTATTACTTTCTACGCAAGTTGATTCTCAAGAAGATAATGACAGGTTTAAGAACAAGAGTTTAATGGCACTTTCTTGACCATAGCTCAGGCTCAGGGTCTGTTTATCCATGCTTTTTAATCCTGATTTTTTGGAGTTTTGTTTCCATGCTGTTTAGTAATTTAGCAAAATTAAAATGCCAAACATTATTACAAATGATGAATGTGAAGTAGTTTTAGAAAACCAATAAAAGCACACTGATGGACTCTTTCATAGCTGTTACTCTTAAAGGCAGATGCAGCTATCCCACTTGTACACGAGGAAACTATCATAGAAATGCGACCAAAGTAGTCATTTGCAGACAGAAGAGAATTTTATATCTGTGTTTACTTGGCTCTTCCTCAAAATGAATAATAAAGTACAGTAACTGCACAGGTTGAATGAAATGAGCTTTGAATTATATTGTTTTTGTCTCGTCTCTCAAGCGCGGCCACCTCAGTCCTCCCTCTGCCCTTCTGTTCAATCTCTACTTTTATATTTTCACCTATCGATGATTTCAGTCCCCTACGCAGTGTGTGGTTAGAATAATAAATCAGCTCTTTCATTTGTATCTCATTTACTCTCTATATGATTTTTTTTTTTGAGACTGAGAATGACCAAAAAAAAGTTGAGCCACTAAGACAACTCAATGCTTCCCATTCAGCTCATAATGGGCATTTCTAATGACACTGAATGGTCAACCAAAATAATAGGCAATCAGTGTGAGTGGTTGCATATTAATTATGAATATTGTATCTTTGCTGCTGAGCAGTGAATATGCAAGGGAGAGGTCATGCTGTTCATGCTATTGTATATAGCCTTCAAAGTGCTGCTTAGCCCCATTTAATGAAAAAAAAGCCCTATTCTCTACCAAATGAACACAAACACAAAATATAACAAGGAATGCAGTAATGTTATGAATTATGAATTATGGCAAACCATGATTAACAAGATGAGACTATTGAGTTGGATTAGAGCGGCCTGTGTCACCAGCTTCATAATAAACCAGCAATTTTACAAAAAGCCCCATAGTAGCTCTATAAAAAAAACACAGTCAATATTTCAAGGCCGTGGCAACGCCATCATGCATAGATGTGGGCAACTTTACTCAGCCCGAGTGGCATTACATTTGTGGTACTAAAGCTGAGTTCAGTGCAATTAGAGATTGCAAAGAGATGAGAGACTGTCAGTAAGAAACATACTTTAAGTGACTAATCACCAGGGCTAGAACAAATAATCAGTATATTTTGATACTGTCTGGTGATATGTTATAATTACATGGGCACTTATTCCACAGCATGCTCTCTTACTTTACTGAGGCATTTCCTTACTTTCCTGCAGACATTTCTGAAATCTTACTTTGTACGCTGTCCATAAAAACTAAAATCTTCTCAAGTAGCAGGTCTGTTGGAGGATTGCACAATATTATTATATCAAACAAACCCGGAGCTCTAAACATAAGGCACATGGAATGTCAGTTTACTCATTTACTTGGCAGCTGAAGTAACCTGCCATGCTATGACAAACATTAGATTATAGAGGACAGTCAACACAGTTCATGTGGGCGACTCGCTCATTCTGCACGCAATGCTGCCAAAGGTAAGGGCTTCTTTATCTTCTGTTGTGGTCTCACCTGCCAACATCATATGAAATCATTCAAAACTTCAGCTTGACTTTATACCTCACAAATACTAAGCAACATGAGATGAGGCATGCTGCATCTTAACATATTTGAATAAAACTAACTAACACAAAATTCACAGTTGAATACACATCATGGTTTTGGGGTCAGGGTTCAGCATGTTTTCAGTAGAGCAAGAAAAACAAAACAGAATGTATATACATTTATTTTGAAAAGCAGTAACAGTGTTGGCTCATTGGCCTTAAATCCTGCTGTCAAAATGGAAAACAAATGGATGGGCTGAGTATGGTACAGGGGCAGGTGTGTGGTTCAGAAGCATACCCCAGTAGACTTGGTGTTAATGCTCCCTTCCTGGTTATTTTTTTACCTTTTGTCAACACACACAGCTCACCAAACCGCCTTGGAATGACACAGTAGGGTGTGTTTGAGTATAGCTGCAACCAACAGTAGATTATTAGAGTTCTTTTTTTTTAGGTTTGTCATTCTTAGGTGGACATACTTTAAAATCACTTTTTGGAAGAATTGGTGCACAGTTCACTGGTTACTGTTACCTGCTTTACTGTATCTTTTGTTATAGGATCATTTACAGATGCATGTATTTATGTTCTAAATACATGTATATCACAGGCTAACTGGCAACTTGCTTTTTTAAAATTGTTTTTAGTAATAAAAATAGTCAGAAAACACCCAGAGAAACAGAATTCCTTCCTTCCTTCTATGAATATGGAAAAGGAATTCAGAAATACTGACTATTATCAGCCTGTATAACTTACCTACACTGCATAAATAATTATGAAAATAAAAATCTGTCACCTTGAAATCCAGACTTGTCTTCAAATGTGCAAGATGTTTTTTCAGTCTCCTTTGTAAGTCCAGAGTCATTAGCAAGGTGTCCTTCTGACTGATAAGACCTCACTGCAGTTAAAATCTGTCTAGTCTCCATTTCCCTGCATCGGTGGCACTTCCTTACTTGGAATTCGCTTTGACTGGGCTTCTTCTAAGTTATTTGGGAGATAATGTAAGATATTTAACATGCAGTAGACTATGATGCCTTTAAGTTCACTTAAGCCCATTGATTGATTATTTTGACTGTTATCACCAGGAAGATGTATAGGACCAGCAAATTAGATTTGATCACTTACAACTGCTCCTCAGCCACCAGGTAATCAATGCAGTCTAATTATTGTGCAGTTGCTCTGCCCCTTTTCCCTTTTTTTTCCTTTATCATCCTCTCACATTGCTGTTGTATTCTCCTTTCTCTGCTTTCATCTTTATTTGCTGTTTTTCCTCCTTTGCCACCATGTTTCCTGAGCTGTTGCTTATCTCCTTTGACAGTTTTCCAAGTTCCTTTGGTGTAAACATCACATAGATACACACAACAGAGACACACTTTATCGAATTAAAAGCTACTGTCTAGATCTCTTTGGCTTACTCACAAGGTTATGATGGATTTGGAGCCGCTCACAACTTGTGGCACGAAGAAACACAGGCGCTCACAAGCACACAGTGAGTATTATGTGTGTTTTTGGAAGACAGTAAAGGACAAATACATGTATCATTTCTAGCAGGATAGGTAGAAGGAGTGGGTATATACTTGTTGTGAATAAAAGAGAGCTGTCCAATGATGTGTGAAAGAGAAGCTACAATTTGTCTTCATTCACCACCCCTACCTAAGATATCAAATACACTTGTACACACACACACACACACAGATAGACAAAAAACATAGCCTGTACAAATGAACAGAGCCACAAAGTGCACCAAGAAGGCCTGAGAGTAAAATAGCACTTCAATATGCTCGTCCCATTTGTCTCAATCGGCCTGCTGTCTGCTCGGTCAGTCTTAGGGCCTCAGTGGGAATACAGAATAGAATGCAGCTTTTTACACTCAGCCTCACTGCACTCTGTATCTCTCTGACCTTTGTGGCCTTGGTGCATTGACTAGATACAATGCATCATTCAGTACAATTCAGCAACATGCCTTTGCAATATTCATCCACACTACCGACCAAATTAACCTGTGGTGGAATCTACAAAGAACCACTGGACTCATTTTGTATTCAGCAGGTTTAGTACATCTCTGAACCATTAAGGTCAAAGAACTTTTATACTTAAGGTCAATATGCAAGTTTGATATAGAAACCTTAAAGGTCAAATTCAAATGCTGCAGTTTGGATCTGTTCGGTTTAGGCCACTTTAGTTCAGCTTCATTCGGTTCAATTTATTTCAAGAAGTTGCTCAAAGGGAAATTAAAAGGGAAGACATGCAAGCATGTAACATACAACTTCACTTATATTTGCAGTGCTAGATGAAAGTGTGTACTGTATAATACAGTGTCTAATAATAACAATACAACTACTAAACATCTAGCCAGTATTTGTCATAGCTCCCTCAAATTATCCTGTATTCATTGTGGGCTCTGACTGGCTAAGTACAAAGTAGCCTATACTGGCCGTTATTGATCCATTAATTGGAAAGTGGCCCGTTGTAGTGAAAGGGCTGGGTAGCATAGACAGACTGGAAGAGATGGAGGCTTAAGATCAGCCTGGACTCTAATTGGCAGGAAAGAGGTTTCTATGAAGTGGCATAATGTGCTTTTTATTGGCTATAGAGGGAGCGGGGTGGGAGGAGAGATGCCACTTCAAGTGCAACATGCATTTTCCCTTTTTGGTAAGAAAAAGCTAAAATCATGAATATAATGCTATGGAATTTAGTGGTTTCCATTTTAAGTGTTTTTCAGCAATGGTAAACACTACAATTGGATGCACCACTTCCTTAGTCTGTTGAAATGTGCACACATACATCATTTAGATAGTTGTTCTATGTGCGCATATGCAGAAAGTAAATCAAGCCATATAACAATCAAAGAAGCCCATTCTGGGCTAACAGAGTTAGGCTTATTGACAAGTTTGTCCAAGAAGTGTCCCTAGTCATAATGTACTGAAGGCGCACGTTAATATAAAGAGTTTGATCTCCCCCTTTTTCAAAATTCAGGCTGTTGTCATTTCATTGCCAAATGATTTCACACATTCATTCTTCTCCTACCCCATGGTCGGATTCCAGATTCTTTGATACATTCTGTGGGCGTTTTCATATAATCTTGGCAAAGGCTGAGGTAAAACAGTGTTTAGGTAGAGATAAAGGTCTTGGCAAAAGCATGGAAGGTCAAAGTACTGAGGTGGCCTGTCTGACCTTCAGACATGCTTTTTCATACTGAGCTACCACAGCGCACAGATGACATTGAAATACACTATTGACTGTGAGTCAAGCTGCGCATGTGAAAAACTCTGCCGCAAGGAGACTCACTAAACATTACTCACTAAACATGACATTTTATTGCTATCAATTCAAGACAGAGAGTTGAGCACTACATAGGGTAATTTTTTGTGCTTCTGTGATGAATACCACTAACACAGTATGAAAGCTATTTCTCTTGAAGGCACTGTTTCCTTCCTGCCTGTGTGTCACAGAGACTTTGAGATATTCTTGTAATAATTTTCACAACATATAAACATATTCATTAGTTTCTTCTTGTGTTTGTGGTTTACAGCATCTCTACATTTGACTACTTTTACATTAGTGCTCGTTATTAAACAAATTCCCAGGTATTTCCTGTTTGTGCAGTATACCACAATTTCATTATACTGCTGTATCTTTATGAGTGTATATGTAAGGTTTTACTGTGTCAGGGTGTGTTTATGTGTAGATGTGTGTACAAGCGTGGGTGCTTTTTCTGTCAATTCACATAGCACAAAGCCCCCAGTGTATGGTCAGGTAATCTCTAAGCAAATAAACACCATGTGGTTCAACACATACAAGCCCCAGCTCCTTACAAACAATCGGCTTCTGTGTGGGGGGAAAAGTGTTGAGGTTGACAAAGTTGGTTTCTCACAGAAATCTTGATAAAGGAGCTAGCAAATAGTATTTTATTTTCCATAGAGATATAGCTGTAATTCGGTTACTACTGTAGATGTTTATCTCACACATGGTAACTGCAGAGTTTTCTGTGCTCATCAAGACTGTCATTCCAGCAGTTATTGATTGTATGAGGTCTGCCAAATTTCATGTTCACCTCTGTGGTTTACTCTCAAACGGCTAATTGGCCTGCTTTGAGGTTAATGAAATGCTCAAATGTAAATGTAACAGAGCTCATATTCCCAGTATTTTATTTGCCCCTACTCTGTCCTCTACTGAATTTCTTATTCATAATTAAGCGTGAGGAGATCTTGTTTCATAACATGACTCCTCTCTGTAGAGCCCACTACATATTTTTTTTCCTCTCTCTCTCTCTCTCTCCTCCACAGACGGACAATTTCCCCACTGAGCCTAATTATATGACTAGCAGGCAACAGTTTGTTCAAAGGTAAGAGATGGGATCTATAACTGTCCCTACACCTCAGATCTTTTTTTTTTGTCTGTCATTTCTCTAATAATCCCAGCACAGTACTATGCCAATAGTAACTAAACTGACAGTTAATTGTACTGCATCATACAGTAACAGGGAGAGGAAGGGCATGTTTATTTAATTATGTTTAAAAGTCGGGGTGTCTATATTACGTACACTATAATCACACAGTATTCTTATTTTCAGCTTTAGTCTTTAGCAGATTGTACTACTGGTGAGGTGCAGTATTTTAGAAGCTTTTATTAAATCCCAAATCCTATTATAGTTTTTCTTGTTTTCTTTAAGCATTCAGGGATGCTCATCCGTGTTTCATTGTGTCTTATGCTTCTGCTGAGGGTTAAAAAAATAAAAAGCTTTGAGAAATTCTCTTTTTTTTTTTTTTTTTGCTTGTTTGTTTAGCAGTTCAACATTCAAAGACCCGGAGAGAGCGAGCCTCAGAGACAGTGGTCATGGAGACAGCGACCAGGCTGACAGTGACCAGGACACCAACAAAGGCTCCTGCTGCGACATGTCTGCAAAAGAAGCCCTCAAGTTGAAGGCTACAGGCGTGAAACCCCCACCTTTGGAGCAAGGTGAGTGCTCATTGGCAAGTTTGACTGCATGAAAAATGAAACTGCCATGCAAGCTAAGCACACTTAACCCAAACGAATATCAATCCATTTTCTGTGCTGCAGTTATTTGTATTATCGGCCGAGCTCTTGACTTGCCTGAACACTCACATTCTGAACCTATACTCAGCTACTTTATTCCCTGCTTTGTTCTCTGAGCTTATTTAATGTATGTATGTCTATGTGTATATTTGAAGGTGTGAGCGAGTGTGCATTCTATACACGTCCTCAGTTTATCAAAGCAGACAAGGCCATTATGTTTTTATAAGCTACTTCAGACTCACCATTTAGTCCCCCTTTCCCTGAGCACCCGTCTCTGAAACTTTGATAATGGAACATGGAAAATGACTTAGTGAGCGACAGGTGATGTAGCTTCGTGGTGTGGTGATTAAATATGAATAATTATTCTGAGCGCTGTGGGCCGGGCAGATTACACATGACATGTGTAGAACAATAACTCCCCAGATATGAATTGTTGCAGCCCTCCTTACCCTGGCCACCTTGCACGCTTGGTGCAGGGTCAGGGGAGGCAAGAAAGCCATGAGTATAAATAGGTATAGAGAGAAGTGATGGGAGGGGAGGTACAGTAAATTTCTCACTGCAGCTTCACCCAGTCATGTACCTTGGTCTGGGCCATTACCTGCTTTGCAAAACAGATATTCCTACGGAAATACATATTCACTAAAGTCTCCACACTAACAAATATGTATCTCACTGACTGGAACCAGAAGTACAGTGCTGAATACTGAACATGGATTTTTAGTAATGGTGCTATTAATCCAGGGAACAGAAGGGCTGTTTTACTCCTTGCGGAAGGACAATGACAACACTCTGTGCTGCAATATGCATGTCTGACTACTTGGGTTTTTTTTCCCATTTCTTTGGTTTTTAGAATGGGAAAAAAGCCACACACGTTGGCAAGAGAAATTGGCCAATTAAAAAGCTCCATATGTTTCTCATTTGAAGATGTTCCCCTTTAATTGTCCATGAGAAACTGAAAGGATCACACATGACAAATAGAGCAAAGAGTGTGTTGTGCACTAGCCAGTAAAACCGTCCCTATGTAACATCGTTGGTAGATGTGTACTGTCTCCCTAGGTGCCAACCAGAGCCTGTTTATCCACCTTTCTTTGTGTTGTCTTGGATCACTATCTTTTTGAAGATCTCAAATAAGAGATTTTCACAGCCATACACAAACACACACAGAAGCCTGGCAGTGCTAGAAAGTCACTGAAAAGCTGTAACCCACCTTTGCCTCTCACTCTTTGCTGCCCTCCCATTTATTCTCACCCTCTGCTGTGTTTTTACCCTCGCTCCATGACTTTTCATTTTGCTTCTCCACCTCTCCTTGTTCAGGGAAATCGATTGACGTGAGATTAGACAGTTAACTGGCTGCAGCTGGCTGTGTTTAGCCAATAACATGCAGGCTTAGATGAGCTGTGGAGGAGGGCGGGAGCAAGAGGCCAAGGCATGGTGCAAGAGCAGTGATGAGCAGTGAGGGATGGTGAACTTCACTCTGGCAGTGTTCCAGTGCATCTTTATTAAATCGCAAAGCTACCAGTTGAATGCTCCAAAGCTGAAAATCATTCCTCACTTTAAATTAATATTTACATCAGAAAACTATGACATGGTCTTCTGCCTCTCAAACTATAGCCTCATCTGTTCAGAAGCTCTGCTTTTATGTTTTATGTCCTCATGCTGTACAAGATGAATCACAATATGGTCACCTTGCTCTGACTCAGTAGGAGTCCCATCTGCTGCTTTGTCTTAAGCAGACCTACTCATGTACAGGTAATATATTATAGTAATTTTATGGCTAATTAATAAGGCTTAAACAAAAGAAAAGAAAAGTTAATAGAGAAAACTGAAACATCATTTGTTACAGGAAATGTGAAGTAATGCGATGCACTGCATATAGGAATTGCTATCTCAAACTCCCTGTGCGTAAAGACATGTGCTATACATGTAAGCACACAGGTGTGCCAGGTATACCTATTATCAGACTGAAGGAAAGCATAGCATTGGTCACCCCTGGAGACATTTTCCTGCAGACCTGTTTTCTTTATATCAGCATTTATCATCATTTATCATCTACTTCATAGGTTCCCCATAGGGTTTATAGTACCAGCCTTGTAGCCTACATTGGGTCTTCTTCCTCCTGGTTTCTGAGTTTTCCATCCTTTTTTCACTATTTATGCTTTCCTGTAGTCACAGGCATTGGTAGAACAAACACAGAACTCCCTTTGTCCATGCTCGTCATTCATCATATTCTCTGATGTTCTTTCCAGACAATATAATCCAGACATTTTTGCACCAGGGACGAGTCACAAATTGATTAATTAGCCCTGCAAAATTGGTAGCCATGTATTAATTAAGCATAAGTATATCAAATGCATTTTTTGCCAGTTTTAAGCGGCGATTAATTGATGCTTCAGTGCTCCCGCAGCAGACGTTGATACAGGCTAGTCTGGCTCCGGCAGAGCGGCTGGCAGCACATCGCTCGCCTCTGTGGAGATGACTGCCATAGTTTCTATCACGAACAGACAGGTGGCAGTGGTGTAGGGAGATGTTACCCACTGATAGCACTGTCTGAGGAAATGGAGAGGGAGGGATGGTGCAAGAAGAGGACAAAGAGCATGGAGGGATGGATGCTGTTTGACTCTACCAACTGACCTATACTAATTAGTTCCAACTGCAGTCTGCTAATCAAACCACCTTGTCCCTTGTTTTAAAAAGGAGGCATGAAATGGAATGAAGGAGGGTGTGTGTGTGTGTGTGTGTGTGTGTGTGTGTGTGTGCTTGCAGCAGACTGATAAAAATCCCTGCTCACACATCACCCCTCAGCTGGTGAATAGTTTAAATACAGGAAATGTCATGCTTTGTCACCTGCTCTTACACATGCAAACTCTTCCCAACCTCAATTCAAACATTAATGGAAATGCACACATACAGACAATGTTGGCAAGTATGTTTCCTTGTTACTAAGCAAGCTCTTTGTTTATTTGACGTACAGTTTATATATCACATGTACAGTTTTAAGGAGATGTTCTTAGAACATGTTTTCTGTTTATAAACAGAAATCAAACAGAGGTTTAGTAGCAGCATGCCATAAAATCTATCTAGTAGATTTGACATGTGACATTGGTAAATTTGGCCAAGGACCTGTTGATCGTGTTTCTATGACCTTATGGCATAATGTACTGTAGACTTTTATGCGTGTCAGGCAGCGCATTTTATATTCCTATATTTTCCATTTGTTACAAGTCTCAAAGGCTTAAAAACCTGAAGTCCTTGGGCCTATGTGAATCTTTCAAGTAAAGTTGCTGTATATAAATTAGGAAATAGTTTCAATTTAAATGACTAGTATGTGCTAGTTTTTGTTCGTTTGTTTTTCTTTTTAAACTAATAGGTTTTCTCTACCAGTCCACAGTGAGACCAAACTAATTAAATATTCAGACTTTAATCCAACTTAATATTCAACCATCTTCCTTTATGGCAGTCTTAAGACTTTAACAGTACTGTACTTTTCCAAAAGGTCTCAAGTCCCCACAATCTGAGTCTTTCCTTTTATCTGTATATTTGCAGCAATTAATTTTGAATAATCAGTGAATGTTTAATAAAAAAAGCAATTCCAAGATTAATTGACTGGTCAGAAGTCACATCAGATGCCCTTTTCACACTTGTAGCCATGGCAACCTCTTTCCTGCTCACGCTGGCCTTCAATAAACCTCTATCTGACTGTTGGAAAAGGGCATTCCATTCAACATCATTCATATTTCATGGAGAGATAAATGCACACATTTTTCATTTGGTGGGTTGAGGTGTATTACATCTGTAATTTGAATGCTTATGAATTTACATTAAAATGTAGCACAATCAGCCTGCAATGAGGTCATTATGGACACGTGTCATGTTTCTAACAAATACTTGGACTTACAGTGAATGTATAGTCGGTCACAATAATGCAAGTAATAATGAATGTGTATGTAATTTTTAGTTATTTTTATTCCCTTAAAGGCTTCTGTGTGAAATATCAAGAACTTTAGTTATGGCTGACCAACTACTCTCACTGGCCACTTCAGTTTTGGTTAATTATATGTTTATTATTGAGGTCATAGTTAAAGGCATTGTTGTATTGGACTACAATATATTCAGAGGTGTTCCTAATATTCTGACCCTCTCATGTATGTAGCTGTGGAGGGCGAAAATATATTGATACCTCTAAATATAAGGTAGCCCAGTACAATACCACCTTAAACTGTGACCCCAATAATAAACATATACATATACATTTATGACAATTTCACCAAAACATTTGAGCTTCATAAACACAGATGTTAAGGTGGAAGTGTTGCATTGAATTGCAATTAATCTTTACAGGTGTACCTAAAAAAGTGACTGCTGAGTGTACACTTTCATAGGGAAAACTGTGGATCCATGTGGCCATGGCCATTTAGTTTATAATTTCTCCTGAAGCAAGAGAAAGACAGAGAGGAAGAGAGCAAAACCCAGTTCAGACACTGCACAACTGAATCCCGAAAACAAATGAACAAACACGCAACCTGGCTGCTGAAAGTCACGCTGTTTGAACATACACGTCTTCTGAAACATTTCCAGTGGGCAGTTGGTCTCCAAAGGGGAGATGTGGCCATGAAACAGCACAGCCAGAATGTGACTCAGTCGTGTCTTGTAGACAGAGAAACTGACTAGTTGACATTTATTTATCAGATGAAAAAAAAACAATTACCCTCATGAAGGTCTAAAAGATGCTGGATTAGTGACATGAGATAAGACAAACTTTCCATTTTCATTTACTATTAATAGATCCATCTTACTTGTGACATTATATTCAATTCAGTTTTATTTGTATAGCACCAGTGACTGCTCATCAGAAACACAGCTCCAGAGCCAGGGCTACCTGCAGAAAAGCACAGGGAGAGAGGAGACACACAGTTAGTGACATGTAATGGTGGCATATAAGTGCATGGAGAGAGGAGGAGAGGAGAGGAGAGCAGGGGAGCTCTGCAGTATATGTGATATTATCATAACGTGATCAGAGGCTTTATTGCAGTTGTGTATAAATAAGTCCAAGCCCTTGTCCTCCCAGTAAATGCATATATTACTGGTGACAACAACAAATATAACACAGTTATTTCACATTGATTTACACTTAGTAAAAATATGAATGAAAAATAGAATGGTAGACAAACTCAGTACAGCAAAGTAGGTGATAGTTTTTCTACACTAAAAGCAGAACTTTTACTATATTTTAATAGTAAAGATTTTATGAACAAGGTAAACCCCAAAAAAAACCTGTTCAAAGCCTCTGTCCAGGTGTACTCTCCAGTGCAGACAGGGCACTGTTAATGTGCAAATCTTCACGTGATGTTAAAGTAATTGCTCTTCAGGTTAATGGACAAACATCTGCTGAGAGAGAGAAGCATCATTTGAGAGCATAGTAATTACTCAGTTTACAGACATTACTCGAAACAGGTAGCATATGGAAGAGCCATGGTTTTGTGTGACACCATCACATTTGTCTGTTTAAACATGATTAATTGAGGCCATCAGAGTTTGTTTACGCCTGTTGCTCCAGTGGAGGCAAGTACACGTGTCTTACCTGTGAACTCTCATAGCAACATGGGTGTTACAGAGCTACCTCCCATTTTAGTGACTGTTTGTTAGCTCCTTTCATCAGTAATTGTGTCTATAAAAGTTGTTTTTTTAAGATATATATTTCGCTTTAAATGGTTTCTGTCATGTTTTTATTTCAAGCCACCTTAAAGAATCTAAAAGGCTGCAGCACAGTTGGAAACAGCAGCCCGATGCTCATGCTTCTTCTTACTTTTTGTGCGAGCCATTGGGCAGAGAGGATTTGTCTCTGAGCCTTTCATCTTTCCCTGCTCCTCATCTTCTCCTATCTCCATGGCCTGATTCATGGCAACATCACCAGCTTCTTTCCTGATGGCAGAAATGAGAACCATCAGCAGTCTGGACTTTTCCAGGATGCATCACTCAAAGTCAAAGAAGACTTGTGTGTGTGTGTGTGTGTGTGTGTTTGTGTACCCATACGTGCGCCAGATCGTGTGCTCACCCCGTTCTTAGAGGATACAGCGGTATCGCACAGCAGTGAGGCGATTTGCAGCTAAGCTAGCGGAATCCTGTGGAAAGCCTAAAATCTTATGGGGTGAAGGGAGGGGAAATATCACAGTCTTAGGATTTCTTTTCTCTCATTATGAAAGATTTAATGGGATTAGTCTATTTTCTTTAATACATGAAGTTTCATTAAATTCCATTGTTGTGATTGTGGTTCGTGAAGTTTAGCGTCCATTCTGGTGTCCCTTTGTCTTGTGCTGAGTCTGTGAGATTGGACTGGGCCAGGTGTGGGTTGGGATTTCCACCTCTAAACGTCAGCCCGCTTGCATGGTGGCTCACCCCCTGATCCTCAGTCAGTGAGCGAAGCCTATCTCAAGCACTGCAGCACCACAACGTTGGGTTGGAGAGGACTGATGAATATCTCGGACCCTTTTGAAGCGGGTTGTAAATCTCTGAATCCCTTCACCCTGAAAGCTGCAGTGAGTACTTATTGCATGTTTATAGAAGCAGTGAGTAAAAATATCTTATTTAACTCAGAGCACCATTATAGCCTCTTATCATAGTATGATTGGACTTCTCAGGCTAAAAAAAAAATCTGTGATAGATTCCACAGAGAGTGCTTTTCTCCTGCATCTTCCAGTTAGGGCTTCTGCTCAGCCCCCTCTCCTCACATGGCTCTGTAATGAGAACATTACAGGGTATTAATCCAAGTGTGTGCTCAATCATATTAGATATTGAAAAACACACAAAGCTATTAAATGCTGTGGAAATGTTACTCGAGGCCCATTAAAAAATGTGGGCACACTGAGTATGAGGATTAGGCCAGAGTCATGGTGATTTAAAGTTCATCACTCTTCGGGAATATTGTTAAGCTTTCATCCAGTGTCAGGTCTAATAAAACATATCATGATATCTTTATTATTTTTTTTGTTGGTGGTGCCTCCAGCTGTGGCTCCAGCGATAGCCACAGCTGGAGGCATTATAGTTGATAGTCAAAGGTCAGTGACCTCATTTCTGTCCCATTCTCTTGAATTTGACTGGTTGGTGGAGGCATAGAATCGCAAAGCAGTGATTCTAGTTTATTTTTTCTGTCACTTTATGCTCACTTCTTTAAAAACAGATTTGCACATGCATATTATTTCTGTGTTTAAAGCTAAACACACTTTTTTATGCTGAACTGAAGGTCTGGCTGAAGACGCTTTATCATTGTTCAGGTCAGAGCCCTCACCTGCAGATGAATTTGAATTTGTTTGTTTTGATCCCTCATTTTTATGTGTAATAGAAGGCAGAAAGTGAGGCCAGGCGGTTTGATTAGTTTGCATATTTTGTGTTTACACTTTCCACATGCACACAGGCTCGGTTGCTGTAAGCAGACTGGTAACCTACATTATTATCCAGAGTGTATGTTTTTAGACTATTGCAACTGAAAAAAAAACTGCTGATGTTGCTTTACTGTACCACAGGCATATAATATATTCCCTCAAAGCAGGAGAATGAGAGAAAATCCAGTGTATTTATCAGCTCCATCATCATGACAGACATGTTTCTGCTCCTAGTTGTTCTCTTTGTAATCACATGAACACCAAACCTGGAGATGTGGCCTCTCTGCTACAAATGAAATTAATTAACCTTGTATGGCTGAGCCCCATGGCAGTGCAGTTGATGTTTTTTGTTTTTCTCTTCAGGTGTTAACCTCTCATTGAAAAGCTCAGATCAGTTCAGTTTGGCATTGCAGCACACAGGATGTTAGGATGTTATCACATCAACATCAGTGTTTGATGTTCATAGATTTTAAGATAGAAACTCTGGTGCTGGATTCAGAGAGTGGAGATGTCGCTGTAGTTTTTAGGCTTATGGGTGGTACTGAAAACAGCAAACAGCCTGAACAATGAATCCGTGTCAGTGCTTTGTGGCCTTGTGCTTGTGTTTGTGTTGGTGCAGTACACAGGCTGATAGAAATAAGTCCTGTATGCAATCCAAGACTGTTTTGTAAAAGACTGAGTGGATGTGTTGGAGAACAGGTTACTGCCTTACACACATTTGCCCTGTCCTTTGTACGTTTATTTATTTATTTTGCTGCATTAAGGAAATCGTTGTGTAATTTTCTAAGAGTGAAATGTAGGAACACTCACAATACAAGTTACTTTGTTGTTGCGGCACCTCTCTAAGAGTATGTGTGACAGAGCAGCAGAAGAGCTGTTCCAGTATCTGCTCTCAGTGGGTGAAACATGTTGTCCAGCACAGCGGTAGGGAGGATACTACAGAGCAGATTATAATGATACAGAACATCGTCACTTCCTGGACCGGAGCCATTCCATGGCCATCTGTCCTCTTTTCATGGACTGCTTGGCATTTGTGCATGTGTATGTGTGTGAGTTTCTGATGTAATTCTAGACACTAACAGCACTCTTTTACATACAGCATGCCTTGATAGTGTCTTTTTTCTTTCTCATCATTTTTCAGCTGTATACATGTCTTTCAGCGCTGATTTACCTGCTTGGTTTCAAATTTGACAATTGTTCAGGCAATTTATCAAGTGAAAATATTAAACTGTAAAAGCTGCTAGCTTTACCCCTGTTTGAATCATTTAGTTGAATAATTGGTAATCACCATTCTTTGCAATCTCTTATAGACAAAAGATTATTTGATTAATGGTACAGAAAATAATTGCTAGGCAGTTAGTAGGTGCAGCCTACTGTTATGTAGATGTTTGTCGGTATTATGGCAGTACTGATTTGACTGTTACATCAATCATTTTTGTCTCTGGAGTTTAGAGATGAGTTCCGACAGCAGATTCCATTTTGGATCTTGTTTCAACCTGGTAAAATACTCATATTTGTTAGGGAAGTCCGTGAAACTCTTTCCAATCTTTCATGGTAGCCATGAAATCATGAATTTTCAAGACCTTTAGCTGCTTTCTGGCTCTGAAACAGAGACAGGACTTAAACATTTCAACAGTGATGTATTACTTATGACAAATTCACACTTGTAGCCTGTTCTCACAATTAGATGAGCTGATCCCTTCATCAGCTGTTAGCAGTATTGTGGGAGGTGAACTCACAGGTGGCACAGAGCATTCTTCACATGACATTTGGCTCCATTCACATTACAGTACAGGCCTAAATGCTCAATTTTTGTCAGATCCAATCTTTTTGTGTTGATAGTTCACATTCATGTTTGTAAATGCCATGTATCCAGCTCCGGTGTAAAAACTGTTGAGGTCCTAAACTGCCACACACACATTTAACTGAAATGTGAGTCCTGTGCATTCATTAATAACATAATTTGTGTGATGGCCAAATTGTGCAATTTCCTCACAAACTGCTTGGTTATGATATGTTCCTCCCAGTTTGGCCAGAAGCTTCACCATAAATGTCTGACAAATGTGAAACATCCTCATCTCTCCTCCGACCCCTGTCGCTGTCGTTGCGCTCCTCTGTTTTTATTTAATATGCGCAGAGGACTGAGAAGTTAAAAACCCCATGACTTCTAATCTGACTGTTCTAACAGCAGTCACATAGAGATAAACTATGAATCAGATCTAGGACTACATATGGAAGTGGCCCAAATTTGTAATCATCTTGCTTAGTTTGTTGACATATCCATGAAAAGATCAGAGCTGAGTCACTTGATTTTAAAAATGTCACGTGTGCATGCAGTCTTACTGCAGCTTTTCTGTGTCACCAGAACACATTTATTTGAGATAGCAGACTAGTTGGCACAGTTTTCAAATGTCATGTAGGTTAATGCAGTAGTCGTGTACCATTTTCTATCTACATACACTTTGTACAAGTGACATCTTTCTGACAACATTCTGTACAACTTAAACACCTAGACCCAGCATAAAAGTGCACCGCCACAGTCAGCTGACTAGTTCATATTTTTCTCGAGTTTGAATCACAGTGCTGTGGTTTGAGTTACCATGTTATTCTCAGTTACGTATACTAGTATATTGGATGCACTAACATTGTACATTAAAACACACCAAATGACACATTTTTGACCAGGTCTGTGCAAACCACTACAAACTGGAGAAATTGTTCCACTTTGATTATGTGAAAATGAAATGCATTGTAGAAAATTTCCCTAGACAGTGAAATCAGTGCAACTTCCACTGAATCAGTAAGATCCAAATAAAGGGCCCCTTTGTCCAGGCTGTTTCCTCAGTTGATGTGCATGAATATTTGTGGTGCCCTGGGGCATTGTTTCCCTGTGTTACACTGCATCAAGAACCAGAGAGATAAATGGGCCTGGCCTGTCCGAGGCATCAGGACTTCTTCTCTGTTCAACCATAACTAGTTATGTCCTTTCATTCACTGCCTGCAGTGCCATAGATAATGGGGTATTTGAGGAAGCGGAAATCCTAAAACGAAGAGGGGGATGTGGCTGGATAATGCCATGACAGTGGATGAGATGATCTGAAAAGTGATATGTGAGGGGGTATAGAGAGCAATAGTAGCAGGGCGTAAGTGTATGAAATAAATACAAACTCAAACATGTAGATTTAAAAACAAATATGTAAGAAGCAACACCACAAGGAATGAAGGAAGAAACTTGGCAATGTCACTGATAAGTGATTAGATGATGACAACAAAGAGCTGATGGGAGGATGGATAGATAGATGGATAGATAGATAGATAGATAGATAGATAGATAGATGAAGGGCAGCACTGGCTTAAAAAGCATGGTGTCTGACATGCAATTACTGAGGCATGAGTTCAAATTCAAAAGGAAATCTTGTCAAAATGAACACATATCCTGCTAAGATACACCTGAACACAGTCACATGGTCACATACCAAGGGCCCTATCATGCAGCAAATGGTACTGGCATGTGCTGCGGTGGTACCAAAAGATGCAGGGCCGTACAGCTGTGATAAATAGCTATTAAAGCTTTTGCACTATAAAAATTGCTTTGTGGTATCTGTGCAGATGGCAATATGAGCGAGTGGGATGAATTTTGTCAAATACTATGTCTTTTACACGCGTGGTGCTGCACTATAGCTTTCTCATAATAGGAGGCCGAGAATGTGTGTCTCTTGGTGAGTATGTCAGTATGGTGACTGGGAGTGTTTTTCTCAGATAACCTCAGTTTGTTACTTTTTGATCCTGCTAAATTAAGATAAGGGGTTTGGTTAATTAAACTGTCACATGGCAATACCTTGAGGAATTGCGAGGCCAACACAGCTTTAATTGGGTGGCTGCTATTGTCCCTGCACTGCCTCCCTTCTTCAGGATGCAGCCACACAGAGGGAAAGCACCTTAATGGCTACTGGCAAAAGGTGGAAGATTTGAAGGAATGATGAGCTTCAACATTCAGATGAAGAGGGTTGGGGCAAAGACATGCAGGGTGATCTCATCTTAAATATGTAAAACAGCTATGTCCTCCAGTTAATCCAAATATAATTTAATCCACTAAATCTGGTGCAGTGCTGCTGGAACGCAACAGAACAACGCTCCACCACTCTTTTTTCTCCAAGAGAGGAAAAAGAATATTTGCATAATCCAGTTAAAATTCATAATGCTACATTTTGCTGAGCATTCATGGGTAAAGTGTATGTCCTGCAACAACTGATTTGTGACAATAAAATGTAAGATGTGGTGATTAAAACACATCATCAACTCAAAGTGCGCTCTGATGCACAGAATTTGCACCCGCGAGTGTTTTTGTGTTTTGTCCAACCACATATATAATGACATGGATGGTTCACAGCGCTACAGTTTAGAGTCAGCTACAGACACCGTTTCCAAAAGACAAGTGATAGAACGTAGCTCAGATCATGCAGTGTGACAAACTAGCGTATAATCTCCAGGAGGGGCTATGGAGACAAACATCAGATGTGACGATAAGCAGCAGAAACTTTACATTTAAGTGATGCTGAGATGTAAACAGACTGTTTTACCTGTGTATGTGAGTGATCAGCTGTAGGCCCACATGGTGCAAGCAGGGCGCAGGATGGCCACACTTTGGCACAATATGCTGACCAGTTGCTGGTTGACATGTAAACCAACATGAAGCAGGAGCAGCTCAGTGAACATTCAGTAGGTTTTGGAGTCAGTTTAACACTTTTGAACGCAGAGTATCCATTTTTATATAGCTTTAGGAGGCATGACAAATATCAGGGAGAACAAATTTCCAATTTTCATATTTTGGTTAAGGATCTGTCCCTTGGTCCCCCATGGAGATTATGCCCTAGTAATAAGATTATCTATGCCTATAACATTCACCCTGCGACAAATGGCTACATTGTTATTCTGCCACACATGAGAATAAAATCAGTCTAACCTTTGATTGTGTGGGCAATTAACAGTTGTCACCACAGGAATGGTGCTTATATGGCCCTCGAAACAAGAAACAACTTAACCGTGCGCATGCATACGCGTGCATCAGAGGTGCACTCCAGTGCTTCATCAAATAGCACTAGGCCTACACCTCTGCACTAAGTATATTTTGTACCTAATGTTTCTGCCTAGATGGCATGGTGAGAACATGGTTACAGTCAAGATGAGAAGTACTAGACTACTACACAAAAATGACTTGTTCTTTATGCATGAATGACAGTTGTGTATTTTTTTTTCCTCTGTAGTGAATTAGTTGCAAGGCTGGTCTCCAAAACCCCATGGCCAACGCCTGTAAGCTTAAAATGCATCTGTAATTACCAACAGCCAATTAACAGCTGAACTCACCATCCCACCTCAAACCCCAAGATCTATTATGGAGATTTAGAAAGCTTGGAGTGTAAACAACTAAGTGTGATGGATCTTCATGCACTGCTTATGGCTCTTTGCACCTGCTCTTTTGGTTTAAACACACATAATTGAAATTTACACAAGTGAGGTAGACAGTTGGATGTGTTGCAGATGTCTGGGCTGCTTTATAACAGGTTTTAAAAGGAACACTATTCAGCTGAATGACCTATACATGTTACTGCCACTAGTCAGATTCACTCATGTTGCTGGGATTGATAGTAACAAGTTGAAATATTTATTCAGGCATCTTAGCAGTGTAGCTATACATTATCAGAGCTGAATTTAATTACGTTTCAGGGGAAATGTGGCAATGGTACTCACAGTTTATGAGAAAATACACAATAGTATTTGAAATATCTGCAGCTGTATTCACTGTAGTTTTAGAAAATAAGCGTAACTGAGATTATTATTGGAAACATTGCGGGTTTGTTGTTATTGGAGGAAGTATCCTGGATAGCGTGACACCCATGCTGTGCGGTTGTTTTGAAAACAGTTGTCCAGCTGTCCCCGAAGGTGATCAAAATCTGCCTTGATTAACAAGTGGGAAATCTGGGTGTTGTTCCCCCTGTGCTGCCTCTCGTCCTCTCCCAAGTAGGGATCAAAGAGGATGAAGTTTTGAGCTGTGGGATAATCTAACTCCCTAGATTGTGATAATGCCGCTCAGGGTGATCATGTGGATGAAAGCGGGTTTGGCTGCGCCCATGGCTATGGGTTCGTGCTTGCATGTACTTGTGTGCTTGGATGTTAGTGCTCAAAAGAGAAAAGGCAGACAATAGCAGAGTGAGCCAGTGAATTATAAACATAGACTGATGGAAAATACACACTTGCTGTTGCTGTATCCAGGCAACCACATCAAAATTCAAGACCTATCAAACAACAGGTGATTGCCACCATTTTTGTTTTCCAGCTTTGAGCTGCTAAATTATGATCACTTCTACTCAAACATCAATTATTATACAACAACTTCAACAGTGAAATTGACAAATCCTACAGTATACAGTTTATTTCATATAAAACAGTGCTTACTACAGAATAGACATTTGTCATGTGAAATATAATCAGTGTTAGTGTTTGTGAATTTCTTCTTTTCTCTGTGACTCACAGATTATGAAGTAACAGTGATTTTAAGCTTTGCTGAGTCTCATTTTAGTTTTAAGTTCCCCATTGTTCCGCATGGTCTCTTCCCACCCTGATCCGTGTCTGGTGTTGGTGTCCAGCTGTTCCATCAGCATGACAAGTGGTTCAGGAAACTCCCTCATTGTTCACTGACCAATCACACACACACCAGAATGCTGTCAACAAGCATTTTCCACCCAGTGGTTTGCATTTGTCTGCACCTGTGGTTTTAGCCCTGGGGGCAGGGGATGCAGGAGAGGCTGGGCATTGGGGTGGAAAGGCAGTCAGGGTTGGGATTCGGCTGTCTTTCTGCCTGTTGAGATTAAACGAAATAGATTTGTTGTGTTTCCCCCATTTTGTCGTGTTTTCCTCAAAATGCATCAGAGTACAGCTGAGCCTTACCACCTAAATTTGCATTTTTGTAATTTGCATGAACCCACTGGAGCTTGGAGGCAACTTACGGTTGTGTGTGCACATATGCAAGCATGCGTGTGTGTGCGTATCTGAGCATGCACTTTGTAATTTGACAAGAAAAATAAAGCACTTGTCCAAACAATGTAATAAACTGGAAAGAGCCCGCGCTGCATTCGTGGAACTTTGACACTTGAACCTCCTGGACAGTTGAAGTAGTAGTTGTCGAGAATTTACTGGAATGTTAAGAAATTACACTTATCTGCCTTCACTGACTTACAACATTTTGCAACACATTATCATGCTGCAGTAGAGAGTCTAGTGTGGAGAGTTACTACAAGAGATACACTGCACTGCAGTGCTTTGCTAGCCTGGGTAGTGAATCTTATCAGGTGGAATTGTGGTAGTGGATTTTGTGTGTGCTTGTATGTGTTTGTGAGTGCGCGTGCCTGCATGCGTGTGTCCAGGCCCCTCTGGAGTCCATTAATCCCAAATCTAACAGACTTACTGCAGCCTTTGATGTACGCTGAATCCCTCTCTGGAATATTGGATACTGTTTCCATAATATCCACTTCCCTTTCTATTGTCAGAGTTCCATTGTTTTGTTTTTCCCTCCACGATGTCGGGATTGTCCAGCAGGACAGGTAGCTGGTGTGTTATGAGTTTGTTTACAGTTCAGGTGTATTTTCGCCAGTTCTCTGATCTGTAATTTGACATCTGTGAGCTCTTTTAATCCCATTCTTATCTTTTGTAAGCTTTCTAATCCTTGACCCTAATCTTCAACCACCATAGAACGGGGCAGCGAGGACTGAGGAGGGTTGTTTTTTTCACCTTCAAACTCAATGCATACGTTGGCCAGAAAGAGCTGCGCTCCTCTAGCCTTTGGGTTTTCTTTCACACAAGCCCAGTCTGAGAGGTGTTTATTGCTATATATTTCTATTTATTTGTCTTTTATTTCAGTGGCCCGGACTTGAACCCAGCCTATTTTAAAGCCTTGTGCTCATAACCCACCAGTCTCAGGGGTGAAACATATGGAGAGGCAAAGAAAGTATAAATTAGATAGTGAGATGGAAAACGCATTTCTATTTGAAATGATTATCCCCCCTGACGGGTAGACTAATAGACCATTATTGCATTTCCGTCAGTTTTTCTTAATCTAATCATACTTATAAACAGACGAGTGAGCGTGTTAGTGTGCGCATATGTTTATCTATACAGAGACACAAGCAACCAGTGTCTAGACGGCAAACACCAATTTGGCTGAGGCGAAGAGGAACATCAATGCTAAAGCAATGTTGCTGAAACACTAGGCATGTTCCTTAGTTTTGCACTGAGAGGAGACTAGAGTGACAGACAGACGGCGATAGAAAGAGGAGGGGGAGGTGCAGCAGAAATAGAGGAGAGGTTGGCAGAGCTCACTGTGGTTAATACATCCAAAGTGTGTCACTTAGCTCTCTAAATGTGTTAGGCCCTGGGGCTGAGAAAGCCAACACCATCGACTCAACCTGCCTCTCTCCACCTTTCCACTTAGCCTCTGTTCAACACCCGCCAATATCCTTAGGGAGCTACACTGCTGTTCATTGGCACAATTGATCAAATGCTTACATGCTAAAGTCCACAGTTTTCTTATTTCACATAGTCTCATGAGTAAATGTGTTAGAAGATGAATTTAGAGTGGCAGGTAGCTTTATAGGTGGTAGGTCTTTACACTTGTTTCCCTCTTCAGGCGAGATTCTGTCCTCCTGTAAAAATCGAATCAATATGTTTGTTGGGTGTTCTCTAGTTGCAGTTATAACATAAGCAAAGGAGGAAGTTAGGTGATGTAGTATATGGAGCAATGTAATTTGCGTTAGGAGGTGGGATTGGTCCCATGTTCAATTCCACTGTGAAACATAGTGTTTTTTTTTTTTATCCATGACCATTCCAATCATCTGTTTACTATTGTAGCCATGATGAGAGATTAAACCAAATTACAGTCTTTTCCTAAACCTGACCAAATAGTGTGTGTGCTTAAATCTAACGAAACCTTAACAGTTCCATAATCATAAACCATGCGTTTATGATTGTTTCCATAACAGTGAAGATGTGATATGATTGCTGGTGGAACAGTTCTATGGACTCGGACTCAAGGATGAACTGATTAGCTTTTGGAAAAGGTAAAGGTTACTGCGTCCTCATGTTTGACCCATTCAAGCCCCCCAGGAACAGCTCTAGGCAGTGACGTAAATTTGGCATAGCGGCCAAACCGCATTACTACAACTTCTGTGTTCATCACATGACACTCACTGGCCCAAAACACATTTTTCCTATAAAGAATCATTAGAAAAGAAGCAGTCTTAAACCAGTGAATGATTTTTGTCACAAAGCCTGCTTAATGACAGTTTTATTATCAGAATTTGATTTGCTGGGTACAGTATCATTTTTTCCCCCCAGAGTAAATACCACTAAGTATATGCAAAGCAAATTTCAGAGGAATAAATAGGCTTAAAGGTAGGTTAAGTCTGGAAAATAATGTTGCTTATTGTGGGTCTCTGAAGATTGAAGGTGATGGCATGGCCTGAGACACCCCTCTTTGGGGCCAAATAATGGGTAAACATCATTTAACTCATATACTGAGTGTCCTCCCATTCTTTGACACATTAAAATGTGTATTGTTGACTGGCTAGTTGCCATCTAATAATCCATTAACCAGTTCTCCCTCAGGTAAGTGCTTAAGTTCATAGTATTTTACATATTTATAGTTGCTGTTTGTTTAGCTGAAGTAATGCAAGAGAAGCGCAGATCTTCTCAAGTGTCACTGTTTGCCTGAGAAATTACCATAGATTCTAGTGGTAGGTACTGAATTTGAATAAAAATAAATATTGCATATCACTGGTGGGTCCATTTTATCACCCAATAATAGTCAAGCTAAGTTTCTAGGTGATATTTTTTTGATGTCTGAAACATTTTTCATAAACCCCCTGTCAGCATCAGCCATGACCAATTTATTTTTCTGGGCTTTGGCCAGTATCAAGCCTCTCGACATGTTTCACCTGCCTACCTTGTCTTTACTGAGTTTGTTCTCTTTCTCTCACAAAGAGGAAGTTGCAGCTAACCGCTGCAAGATGGCATATACAGTAAGCATAAGACTGAAAGAATTAGACTTTTTCCTAATTTTTGTGTGATTTTGATGAATTTGTGTTATGTTGCTGTTAATTTTGTGGCAGATCTAGCCTCAGAAAAGACTGATTGGGACCATTTGATAACACAAAGCCTTTACAAAGTATTATGGACACTGTTTTGTTAATGTATAGTATAAATTATACTGTAGTTGTTGTATTACAGCAATGGATCTGTTGAGACAGAGAATAAGAAGCACTTTCCTTAATCTTGCTAAAGCAGTACACATTGGAATGCATACTTGCACAAAGCTATGACACACTGAGTTGTTCAAATCCCTTTGTTCAAAAGAGTTACAAACAGAAATGCAGATAAAAAGAGAAAGAGAGGAGTAAAGAGACCATAGAGACGATAAAATAAAGTGATTTAATTCAGAAAATGTGACAGTACTGTATGATGTGTTGTGGATTTTTTATTGATTGTCTGAATGACACCTCTACAATGACAAACGTGTGTTTATTCCTGTTGTTTTAAGCCAGCTATCAGGACCACGGCGCCACATCTAAGGCACTAAATCCAATCATTTGAAGAGATTCCTCAAATCTAGTGTTGGAAATAGCATAATCAAAGTAGCATAGTTAAAATGTAAAAACCTGGTGGAAGCACTTCAAAGATGACCCTCTGTGAATTAGCAACAAAAGGTTTCCCTTCATGCTATCTCTCATCTGGTGTTTTAAACCTGTTTTCTCCTTGGATAGAAGCAGGATTTCTGTAATGAGCTGGTGAGTCATAGATTCTCTCAGATTTTTTTTTTAATTCCCTGCCTCCTCCCTTTTTTTTCTCTTTTACTTCTTCCTCTATCTTTTTGTCTTTCTTGCTTTATTTCTTGCACTATCTCTCTCTAAATGGGCCAAGGCAACTTTCCTTGCTGTCTGTTGGGGGAAGGAAGTAGATTAAGGCTATTAACAGGCAGAAGGGTGCTGATCAGCCTTTCTAGCCTCTGGTCTCATGTCTGGTCCATACTGTGCTTTTCCCCCTAAGACTCTTCAGTTATAAGCACCATTCAAACATGGTGTGTTTGTTTACTTGGTGTGTGTCTGTGTGTGATGGAGGAAGTGTTGTTTGACTGAAACAGCCCATTTGATTTCCTGAAATATGCCCAAATACAATTTGAGAGTGTCACACAGCGACCAAAGCAGCAAAAAAAGAGTGCGCTCTCACTCACATCTGCAAACAGTAAGTAGTAGTGAGTAGAAATCAAACACAGTGCTGGCATGCTGTGTCTGTTGATGTTGCTTATGACTGAACATGCTGCGATGCACACACAGTAAAGACAAGGCAAACACAGGCATGCTATACTTAGATGACAAACTGCCATAAACCCAGACTAAAGAGGGAAGAAATAAACAAAAGGGAGGAAAAAAGCAAGGCAGTCCAGAAGCATCCCCTGTCACGGTGCAGTCCCCCATGTCCTAATTACACAGGCTTAGAGGAAACAGAGGATTAGCCGCCGATTCACCACACTTCTCGCCTCATCTTCTAATAAGTCCTCTTCTTGTCTCCTCGCCACCCCTTGTGCCACCCCCATGTCCCTCTTAAGGTAAAGTTAGGAAGATACCATTGACCTGTGGCTCTCTGTCTTTTTGTTCATCTCTGATAGCATGTCGGCCTCAGACACCACCCCTTAATCTTATTTTTAAAGGCAGACTGTACGAGACTTGTTTTGCTGTCTGTTCTTATCTTGTGTTCTTATGTTCAGTATTTGGGCATAGGACAATGTTTAAATCAGGAATATATACTGTAGGATTACAATTTTCCTTGCACATGTTCAGCTTTACCTAAAGGTACCCTCTGGAGTCTGTTTATTCATCAGTGAATACAGAACACTGAGCATGATTTATTTATGGCAAATCAGCTTTATTTATATGTCATGTAAAAACAAGTTGAGAAAACCCAGCTTAAATTGCTGATGTAGGGCTTTCACACAGCATCTAGTATCATCTGTGTGTGTGTGTTTTAAAGAAATGTTTTAAAACTTTTACAATAGCATGTACAATTTCATTGTAAAAGGCACAAAACTATATATACTTGTATTCTTTCGGCTTTCTATAACAGTAAATCTGAACTCAATGTTCAGGTTTTGTTCAGCGTTCATATCTTTACAGCAAAATTTGGATGCATGTGTTGTAGTGGATTAGGGTACATACTTTCAAACAGTTAAGATACTGATACTTACTTTCTTCCAGGTTGTAGCTTATTCATGTTAATTGTTTGATAGGTATACTATATCTAATAGCTTGCCTGAGGCTGCTGTGCTGCAATCGCTCCACCATTAGAACACTTAAGGACTGAGAGGAAGAGGAGTTGAAGAGTGAGCTATAGCCAGAGGAAATGTGAATTATACAAGGTCTTAAGTCACAGGTTGGAAAAGAGGCTCAGGTTTTTACATTGGCTGCAGGATCTTTCTTGACTGACCTTGCAATATTTATTGAGTGCCTCTGACTGAATGCCCCAAGCTGCTGTATGCACACAAAAATGAATGCAAAATAGTTTATTCACTCCACTAATGTCATTCCTCCCTGTTTTTAGCAATGAAAGAACCCCAGTGAAGGTCACTTAAAACGTGACTGAAGAGGTTGCTCAAGCACAGCAGTGAGAATTTTCTGAAGAGTGTTGTCACACATCACAGATGTAGTTACAGATAAACATCAGTTTGCCTGAGCTCAGCACTTTTTGGCCTCAGTTAGATTCCCATGGCCGTTCATTACTGCTGGACCTGCTTGTTGAGTGTTTTTTTTTTTTTCTGGTCTGAGGTCTGATTGTCAACAGATAACAGAGAAATGGTGATACAGTTTTTTTTCCTTTTTTACACACAGTTGTCTCAAGGCTGACCTTCACTAAAAATTAAAGCTCGCAGAAACTTTCAATAACTGAGATTATACCAGGCATCACATGGCGTAGCTGTGAAAAACAAGTCTAAAGCGTGTAGTGAAAATGCATGGAATGCAAGGAAAGCCATTCATATTTTAATGGGGCATCTTTAAATGAGCTTCATTTAAAAACAATCAATACACCCTCAAGTTGCAGACACACTGGCAGAGTCTAAGTGCTTTTTCCATTCTGCTCCATTCAAACACAGACAGACAAACCCATATGCACACACACGTGCTCACATGCGGCAGCCTTTATATAACCAGGTAGGTCACTTGCGAACAAATTTGTATTTGTAAGGACCACGCTGTATGTTTAAGGGCCCTCATTCCTGTTTTGTATTAAAGAGAAAGCACTGTTTGAGAACATCAACCTAACTGTCCAGATGTGCCGCATCACAACAACCCACAGACCTTTCTTGCCACCCACAGCACAGCCCTGCTTGCTCATCATTGATTAGGCTTTGTCTGTTTGTTTTTGTTTGAATATGAGCTTATGCACCTCATCCTCCTCCTCTCGAGTTTCTGTCCCCCTTTCTGGTCTATGCAGATACTCTCTCCTCAGAGTTCTTTGAACAACTTAGCCAGGCATTAGCTGATAGAGGGGGCTGCATATTTTGAGGGAGCGCCTGAAGAGAGGACGTGTTTGATCCTGAGATATATGTCCTTTATTCAGACTCTGCATTGCCAGCCATCAGGCACCCCCAGTCCTGCTGCCAAGCGTTTCCCGCCATGCATCGGTATTCTCTTGCCTCCCACTGTGATAAAAGCTATTACAACGGAGAGAAGTATCCTTCTCATTGTGCTAAGCCACCCACTGCACAAAGCAATTCAGACCTATTCTCTTAACACACAACCACACTCACAGTACCACACTAACCAACAATTTATCATATAATACAAAATTGTTTTCTTGTGGATTCATTAGACATATTATATTGATGTGGGCTTTTAATGTATGCCATTACTGTTAAATATTCTTTAATAATTAGAGCTCCACTAGAAAAAGGGATACATGTATTTAAAACTGCAGTTTATGCTGAATTACCATTTTAAATCACATCACGGGCACCATTTAGTGTTGTTGATAGGATTCAAACAGAGCGGTACGCCAGTATAAAAAAGCGGGTCCCTCAGCAAACTGTGATGAATACACCAAAACAGCAGTTTCATGGAAACACTATACTGCATTGCAACCTCTTGAAAGATTGTTGGCACAACAGTCTAGTCATCTGTAGTGCACAACCTGCTTTCACAGCACCACTCTGTTTTAGAATCATAACAATATCAGATGCAGTAATACACTTGAGTAATGTTCTCATTTTCACCATAACAGTGCTGTGTAAGGAGAATGTAAGCTAACTTGCACTGTAGCTGAAGTGATGACAAATATGCTATGGTAAAACAATATTCACAGCCGAATAAATAACACAGGGAGTTTCATAAGGTTCTTTTATAAAACTTATAAAACAGCCATAAGATCCTCCTCAACAATAAATACCATATTCATTGGTAGCTTTTGTACGCGGCCCCAGAATATATCCGCCCTCCACTCTACTTTCTGGACTGGTTTTTTTTTTTTGGGAAACAAAATCTGAAATTTCCCACAGTTAGTGCACTTCACAGAGACCCCGAGTTTAACTCTTTAACTGCTGTTGTTTGTTGGACTGGTGACCTGAGAAGTTCCAAGAGTTTTACTAAGCATTATGCTCAGACACAGTAGAGACTCTCATCTTCACTGCTCAAATATTTAGTCGCCCTGATTGGTTGGTAATGAGGGGAAGGGTGGGGGTGGGGGTGCATGGATCGGCTGGGTTTGATAGCGGTAGGCGCGGAGATTAAAAACACAATAACACACACACTGTGAGCTCCCTCAGGTGAACAGGTGCAGCCATGGTCTGTCACAGATGCTCTGCACAATTCGTCAGCTGCCATTCCTCCTGTCCTCCTTGGGCGGGTTGGATATTTACCACAAAACAGCCTCAGCACTCATACACACACAAATTATCTTGAATCGTTCTCCAATATCATAGGCTACTTTAGTAGCTCATAGAGCTGTGTAATGACTACACGGGTGTGCATGATGGTGAAATGATTCATGGTAGCTAAATTGTTGCATGTTTGCAGCTTTTTAGTTTATTATTTTTTGAATTTAGGCAAAGCTCTACCACGCTGTGAGTTTGTACTATGCTCAACTCGCTGTTGCTTTAGCGATGGCGTGTGTGTACAACTCTCTCTTGGTTTCTTCCTCCTCTCCCTAGGAGCCAGTGTGTGACAGAAGGACATTAATCACAGGGCTGGGTAATAAAGCGAAGAGGGATGGGCATGCAGGGCCAGCGGGGCAGGCGTCTGGAGGGAGAAAAGGGTGTTTAGGGAAATCACACCATGCTTTATGTCACACACTGGTACACAGGCACACTTTTAAACTCACAAGTTTAGGTGCACATCCTTGATTTTGATTTTTTTTTTATTTGATTTATTCTTTCAAGCATGTAAAGACAGTTGATATGTCAACACATACTTTTACACATATCCAACAAATGCTAATCCAATATCAATTTGCTTATACCTAGTACATGCTTGAATGGAGTAGGAAGAAGTCAGACTTATCCAGTCCTACCCCATGACATCATCTTACCATCATTGGTTTGCAAGCAGTATCTCTACATAAATAATTATCTTCTACACCACACAAGTAATATACTAAAAAAATTATAACAGAGTGTTAACATTCTTACATAATTACATTCTTAAATAATTATCTTCTACACCACACAAGTAACATACTAAAGAATTAATACAAGGTGTTAACATTCATACACCACACCCACAATGTTCCATCTGGTTAATCATTAAGCCTGTTCTTGCATATATCTTGATTGACACATACCTTTATATTTATGTTTAAACTCGTCAATTCTATTACTATTTTTTATGTCTACACTTAAATTATTCCATAGTTTTACCCCACTTATAGAAATACAAAATCTTTTTTTGGTTGTACGTATAGCATGAATTTTTAAATTTAACTGACCCCTTAAATTGTATCCCCCTTCCCTTTCATTAAATAGTTTTTGAATTCCACCAGGTAATAAATTGCTCCTGGCTTTCTTATATCCCACTAAATGGAAAATTTTAACAATTTAGACTGTATGAAAGCTCCATTGGTGTGATCCCTATACCCCATCTTATGCACAATTCTTATTGCTCTTTTTTGTAATATATACAATGGTTGAAGTGAGCTTTTGTATGTATTTCCCCAGTTTTCAACGCCATACTCTAAGTATGGTAAAATCAATGAAGAATACAAAATGCGTAGTGCTTTCCCGTCCAAAATATATCTAACCCTTGCCAAGATTGATATATTCTTTGCTATTTTGTGCTGAACATTATTTGATATGAGATTTCCAGGAGAATTTGTCATCAACTATGACACCTAGAAATTTAATTTCATATACATAATTTCATTTTCATAATAATTTCATATTCCATATATAAATTTAATTTCTATATTAGCTAGCCCAATTTTCAATTGAAGTTCATTATCTAGTCTACGATTCCCAAATACCATAAATTTAGTTTTATCCAAATTCAGAGATACTATATTACTGTCACACCATTTCTTTATCTTCTCAAGTTCCTGTGTAACCCGTCCAGAGAGTTGCTGTAGGTTTTCACCCGATGCCCATATGGTAGTGTCATCAGCAAACAAAACCACTTTCACTAAATCAGAAACCTTGCATATATCATTAATGTATAATATAAATAATTTAGGTCCCAAAACAGAACCCTGAGGCACTCCACATACAATATCCAGCTCACACGATTGGTATTCACCCAACCTCACAAATTGACGATGTCCTGCCAGTGCATCTCTTCAGTAAAAATCACAACAGCTGACAACTTCATCTCTGACCATTTAATCTACTGCACATTTATTATATACATCTGTACTTGTTTTAATTGAAAACAGGCTTTTGTTTTTGTAGACAGGATTTTCTACGGCGTTTTTCTAGTAAAATACAGCCGTGGTGGGCGGTATTGACTAACGGAGATCTACGGTTAAAGTCGTGATTTTATTGAATTCTAGTATTTTTTGGGTGGGCGCTGTCAATGTCGAGTTTAACAGAAGACTTGTATGACGTACAAATAGTTATAGTTTTGTTATATCCTGTTGTCTACACAAGGTGGGATTAAAATTTAAATATTTTCAAATGGAGTTTGGTGCCACTACGCTTATTGCCTGCTACTAATGCGGGCTAATTTCGGCTGTGTAGGTACCACAGGCTCGTGCTTTTTAGCTCTAAATGTATTTTGAGTTTGAAGGGTTCTCTGAAATGTACCTCATGTGATTGAACCAGGTTTTTTAGAGGCAGTTTGATCCACAAAGAGAGCAGGTAAACAGTGAAAACGTTGCTGGCTCTGTTTGTTTTCCGCCAATGAAGCTGCAGCGCTGACACCCTGAATGTATTAGCTCGATAAACAGTTTTTCGGGTTTCTTTAAGCGCCAGGGTGCCACTCTGTGCTTTCACACTCCTTTTACTTGGGTAAGCACTGCTGTCTGTATGCTTACCTTTTGTGTTTTTCTTTCTAAAACTAACAAATAAAGTAAATGTCAGATGCTTCCTCACTATTTTTGACGTGTTACAATAATCTGTCGATTAATCAATAATAAAAGTAAGTGTTAGTTGCAGCCTTAGTTTGTTCACCTGTAGATTTAATGATACAGTACAGATTTGTTTCTGTGCTGCACTCCTGAAAATTGTTTTTAAAGTAAGATTGTGTTGGGTTAAAGTGCCGACTCTCGGCTTCAGTCTGAAGCTTGTGCACATGTTGCTGATTGGTTCATAAAAAAAAACAATACTTTCCCTTCTGTTCATTCTTTTTTAATCAGTTGTTGGACTAAAATTTTAGGATTTGCTGTGTCCACTTCAGTCTTAAATTCCTATCTCTCCCTCCATATTTAACTGAAGTTACTTCCTGTTAGGAAACAGGTGGGAAACAGGGAGGAGAGGAAATGATCCAGCAGTAGAGAAAGGGATGAGAAGTCCCCATTGGCCCAGGCGAACCTTCCTGGAATATTTAGACTTTATCTCACAGGGACCAGCTGTGGATAACAGATTGCACACTATCAGCATATTGACCTGTGTGGTGATAATCGGCTGCACCAACAGAACTGACTCATGATGCACCACGTGCCAGATGCATGAAACCTTGTATAGATTCACAACCGAGGCTGTGTTCATGCTACAGGCCTTAACACTCAGCTCTGGTCTTGTTGTGTTGCTGCTTCCCGTCCATGTGTGTCAGCGCCATGTACCCAGCTCCGATGTAAACACCGCTGAGCTCCTAAACTGTCACAGATGTAATTGAGCCACTTGTGCACAAGAATAACAACCAGGTTGTGTGTGCGATGGTCAAATGGCCGAGTTTCCTCCCAAACTGCTGGGTTACAATATGTTCCTCCCAGTTTGACCTTATTAGAAGCTTCTCTATAAACGTCCACCACATGTGAAACATCCTGGTCTCTCCACTGACCCCATTGCTGTCATCACTCTACTCCATGTTTATTGTTATCGGTCTGTGAGGGACAGACACCAAATGATGACGACAGGCCGTATGTGCAGAGGAGGAGACGTTAAAACGACCACATGGATTCTGATCTGACCACTCTGATGGCGGATGCAAAGTCAGAGGTCTGAGAGGAATCGGGTCTAGGAGCACATACGCTGGTGGCCTAGATCTGGTCTGAGGACATCTGGTCTGTTCTGTTCACACTGCTGTGGACTCATCAGGTCTGAGTCACTGCAGCTGTGAACACAACTTTATACTACATCAACATCTAACAAGTGTTTTCATGTGGTGTTAGTAGCGCGCTCTGTCCACAGTGAATCACCTTAACATAAACACAGTTAAATCTCTTCCTCTGCTGCTGCTTCTCCTTGGTCCTCTTTTCACTTGGCAAACAAAACATCCAGTTTGTAGACATCATCCCTTGTTTCCTTGGTTTGTATTTTCTGTTCACCCATGGCTGCTTTAATCACATCCACATCTCGCTGGGTAAACTGCAAACTTGTTTTTATCTCCTGTATTTCTCTGGTCATGTTGTCGAGTCTCTTGTTATTTGTCTCCATAAGTAGTTGCACAAAACCTTTGAAGTTGTCTTGTTGTTGGCTCAACAGTGCGGTGTACATCTGCTTCTGCTGACTCAACATCTCTGTTACTTGCGCCGCTGAAATATAATCCTCTTCTGCTTCAACATCCTCGTTCGCTTCTGATTTATTAGCTCTTTTCCCTCTTGGAGGCATTTTAATAGTTGTAGAATTTGTTCAAAGACTTGAAAATGTAGAAGATGTGAAAAATTGTAGAACAGACAAGAGGAGCAGTAAAGACAGTTCAGTATCCTTCACACAGGATACTGAATGTTTCCATCCTGAAAGTTTGAAATATTAAATTGAGGAGAGGAAGAAAACAGCTCAGAGTTCTGGGAACGGTGACCAGTAGGGTGTGTATCTCTCCCTGCCACCTGTTTCAAGCAGTATCTCAATACACGGTTTAATACAAAAACAGTACAACAACATTTTTATTGATACACTTCAATCAGGTATTTAAATTTTGCTTCTGTTTAACAAACTATACTGTACATAAATTAAACTGTGTGCATTTAGGTTTGACAATTAAAAAGGGTTAGTGTTTTCTCAAAGCAGGTCCGTATGTATATTTCAAGCATCAAAAACCAAGTGCATAACGAAGCTACTGGGATGTATTTTTCATAGAAATGCGGCCCCTGTTTACACTGTGCGTTTCATTTGTCTAAACTGTTTTCAACATGCCCTTGCAAATCAAATAGCTTATTCTCTATACTGTAGCTTTAGCTATTGCCTCTGACCAGGTGGTGGTATCAGCTAATGTGCTCTGAACATAGCTTTTAACAGTAACTTTACTGTGACCAGCATTGTTTTTCTTCTGACTCAACATGTCACCTTCATAAGTGAGTATCAAGGTTCGTGGTACTACCAGTATATAGTACCTGATGCAGGTGTTCCCTGTTTTGCACACTGCATTTGTTTTTTCAAGCATCCTTATTTTGTGCAATTGATCAGTTACCTTCTGCTTTGAGGAAGAACTCTGCACCTTCTTGCTCACTTACGAGTGATTTTACCTGCCCAGTGGCCTTTATACGTAAGTGTTAATTTAGTAAAGATTTTTTCCTGGAAGAAAAACAGAGGACCATTTTTGTATAATTGGGAAAAAGATGAGAGATATTTTATGTCTCAGTAAAAGAAGCACACCCAGTTTCTGTGATGCTGAGAGGCTGCAGGAAGCTTTTGTGATACCCATGACTTTAATGACATGAGCTGCTGATAAAATGTGTCTGTTTGCACTTATTACTTTTAAATGACAGCAGAACACACAATTCAGTAGTTCACTAGGTTCAACTATGGTAGGGGATTTTTTCCCCCTTCAACATTTATTTCTGACCCTTTTGGGTTATTGGAGATTTTTAATATCAACCTCATTCCATCTTGACATTTTACAGTGGACACTGGGTTGTGAATCATATCAAGTGAAGATGTGGTAATGGATATTTGTGTGGGTGCATGTGTGTGTGCGCACTGCTGTGTGTATAATTTGTGTTTGTATGGGTATGCACCACCCTCAGTTTCTTGTTATGTAGTTTCTTTTGCATCTGGACTTGCATGGTGCTCCTCAAGGAGTATTAGAAAAGGACAGGTTGAAAAATGAGATACCAATAATAGTTTCCTGTTGTAAATCCACTCTAACTATACAACAAAGGCTCAGCGCTCCAGATCCTGTGGAGCATTCAGCAGAAACAGAAAGCAGAGAGGACAACATTGTAAATTAGAGTTGGAATCAAAAAGGGGAGGAGGGTGCGGAGGTTAGAGGGAGATTACACTCTTAAAGTTTATTAAGGACAATAGCAAATACATTCAGTTGCCAGTTTATTTGCCACATGAAGCTGAGAGTAATTCAGTCTAATACAACAAATCCAATTTGCAATAGATGTAGTTCTTTGTTGTTTTATCCTTACCTTGCTCTGTTTACATTGGGCACTCATTAAAGTCTATGTTTTAGTTCCTTTACTCAGCCTTTAAATGGAATTCACCATTGAGATTATACATTCAAAATTATTCCTAATTTATTCAGCATTCATCTATCTTTACACCTTCAGTGGCTTATCTCACCCTGGGTATTGTTTACGAGGTACTACAATATCTGATGTTGACAAATAACACAAAGAACTAGGATCTCTTACTTTTAAACCTTCTTTTTAGAGTGTTGCTAGATTAAGGGACTTTCTGTGTGTTTTGCTGTTGCTCAGACATTTCTTAGAGCAGCTTTGCTACTTTTATATCAGATTCATGGGCTCTTAGCAGTAAAGATAACTGACAGCAACATAGCTGATATGCCTACCTCATTGTTACCCACTCTTGCTATTCTGCCCTAAAGCAAGGCAATTAACCCTGCCATAAGATAGCCCTGGCTAGTTGACGTTAAAAAACACCCACAAGTACAAAAGAGTGTGTGGAGTTAATTAAAGTTTAGCAATAGAGGTGTAATAAATATCTGATTTCAATTAGGGATTCAGGTCAAATGTCTAGAATAGGGCTGCAAAGATTCAGACATCAGCTGGGCCTGTCCCCTGACCGGGCAATTCGATCAGAGTTTCAGTGACACTTGGAAATGAAGCTTAATCTTGCCTTCTCGTTTGATCACATTTTATACCGAGTAATCTAAACTTCCTGCTGCATATCATTGCACTGTCCCCTGTCTTTTTCATTTGTTCGCAGTTGGTTCAGGGTCAATGTGGTTATACGATGCACTATCCTTTTCAAAGCGTGTGTGTTAGATGAGATTTAAGGACTTTTTTTTCCCTTTAGACATACAATATCAGTAGCCAATGAGTGTAAGGCTGATAGAAGAGTGAACACTGAAAGATAAAAATGATGTGTCCTTGTTGTATTCACTGATTGCTATCTTGAGGTTTGATTTTACAACAAATACTTTGAATTTCACCAGAAAATGAATGAGACGTGATGTTGCAAAAAAGAAAAATAAGCACTTGATAAACTGAGTATATCT
The DNA here is from genome assembly GCF_001952655.1 of Monopterus albus. Classification (NCBI taxonomy): domain Eukaryota; kingdom Metazoa; phylum Chordata; class Actinopteri; order Synbranchiformes; family Synbranchidae; genus Monopterus; species Monopterus albus. The sequence continues at coordinate 1,824,201 of NW_018127884.1, read as the reverse complement.
AGCAACAGGAAACCAACATAAAACATAAGTCATCAGCCAGTACAATCAGTGTTTAAGGGATGGAGAAGTAATATGGCAATAGTTAATATGATTTCTTTTCTTAATGTTTTACTGTATATTCAAAAATGATGATGTATGCATACTATACCATCTCAAAACATTTGCTGACAGGAGAATAAAATTGTGACATACAATTGCATGTTTCAGTGTGTCTAGCAATGTAACTTATCTCAGTGCTGAGAGAGAAACTTGAGACGAGGTACGTGAGCATGTGAGCACGCCCCTGGTAGCCAAATCATCACAGGCAAATGCGTCCTTGGTGGAGGCTTGTGTTGCCCATCCCAGAGAGCTAATGGAGCCATGGTTCAAGCAACACAGAGAGAGAGAAAGGAGGGAGATGAATGTCACCCATGCTCTCATATGTCATATTGTTAGCCATAGATATGAACAGAGTGCTTCAAGGTTGAACGTGCAGCTGAGACATGAATAATCTATCAGAGGTTTCCTCCGACTAAATAGATGGAAGTATGTCTACATGGATTATTTATACTTTAATATGCACACGGTGAATGGACAGTCACCTCTGAGAGGATTACGACATTGTAGGGGCCAAGTTAATTGTGTGTGTCTGGAATGTACTGTAGTGGTTATTCAGCTTGGTTACATGTTTGTGGCTTGGTTGATGGATTACAGTAATAGCATGTTTGGTTAGAAACTGTATTCAGGTTTGTATTATTTATGGACAATCTTTTGACCAAATCATCGATTTTTGCGCTTTGACATGTTTATATTTTCATACTCAGATCTTAAATCACTCTTGCATAGACAAATGCTTCTCAGTGTCTGGAGATGCATTTACTCACTCACCCCCCCACACTATTTAAATGTAGTTCACCTCAAACTGGCCTGTCCTTTGCGTTCCACCTCACCTTATTTCCTCTTCACATGACTGCCTCGACATTGGAAATGTCAGGATCTTTTTGCCTGTTTGGCTCCTTCAAACATTTGTGAAGTGTTAAGCTCATCTCTACAGATCAGGAGGGCAGTCTCTCAGGAATCTAGGCTGCTGACCCACAACACAGCAAAGACAGCCTAGCCAAGTGCACTCAAGCACATCCACTTTGCCTGCTCATTCACATCAACAAAAGATTGTATTAGTCCCAAGTTTGTGGTCTTTAAAGCAGCACTCTCACTGTTCTGTACAGGTCCATGCATCACATAATGGAAATAATGGGGGTGGCTTTACAGCTCCTAACAGTGATGCTATTGTCTACTCACATTTAGTTGAGAGTAAGAGTGGAAGTGCTGTTCAGCTCTTAGCAGCTTCATTCTAACACCTTTAAATGTTGCCATTAAAGCAAAGCCTAGAAGAACATTTTCAACTCCTGTGTTAACATTTCTCTCAAAATTCCACCTGCTGACACTAGCTTCAGTCTTCAAACTACAGCAGACTTGTTAGGAGAAGATAAATTACAGTGATTTAAAATATGTCTTTGGTCCCACACTCAGTATGAGGATGAACATTTGTTATGAGGATACGGAGGTTAAATTATTAAAATTCAAAAGGGGAGGTGAAAGGTGACATTTTCTGTTAATTATAAAAGCATGGATATAACTGACACGACAGTTATATCCATGCTGTGTGTGTGTGTGTGTGTGTGTGTGTGTGTGTATGTGCACACGCCTGGTATTACTTGCGTTATGGGGGACTGAAACCTGTTTATATACTCACACTGTGGGGATTCAGCCTTCCTTGTGGCAAACAGAATCTAGTCCCCATGTAAATCATTGAAGTTTAGGGTGAAGACTTGGTTTAAGGTTAGAATGAGGTTAGGGTTAAGCAAGTAGTGGTTATGGTACATCTCCAGGAAATGAATGTTGAGTGTAAGGAAAGTCCCTGTGAGGAATAAAAACAAATGTGTACGGCCTGGTATTACCAAGCAGCAGCCTCCGAGGCTTTGGAATGAAGCCAATGCAGAAGTGTTACAACCTGCAGTTCCTCAAATGGCCACTTGAGGCTGGCTCCAAAAGGTAGTCTGTGAGGATTGTTCCCATGTTACAATGCCAAACCTTACAGAAGAAATAAACCTGTTTTATAGCCTGGTACAAAAAAAAAATGGTTTGACATCATCAAACAGGTGACATCCAGTAAGGTTTGTCCAGTCAGAGGGTACTACTCATCTCGTGGTACAATAAATCTGTCCACACACTCATGTTGTGGGAACTTAACATCATTATGGGGACAAAAACCAAGTCCCCAAAATGTTAATCATTGCACTTTGGAGTGATGACTTGTTTTAAGGTTAGGGTGAAATTAGGGTATGTATCCAGGACGTGAATATAAGTCAATGTATTGTCCTCTGACGTTATGGAAACACAACATGCAGTTGTGTGGGTATGTCATAGCTTATGCAGTTCTGTTGCAGTTTTTTTTTGTTTTTTTTTTTTGTATTTTAGCAAACAAGCAAGCTTTGCACTGCTATAGGAAATTAGAAGTGTGGTGTTTGCAGTGTTTGGTTCCACAAACAGGCAGGGATGCATCACATATTTCAAAACCAATATGCAAATTAGTCAGAGCTGCTGCATTTGTTTAGAAGCTAGTGCAAGCAACTTTTGGATGTTAACGGAGAGCAGCGTTAAATGCTGGTATGTTATTGCATTTGTGGGTTTGTTTAACCTGTATCTTGTGAAGTTTACCTTCAGAGGCCTGAATAGGCAGCATGTTGAGATGTGACACGAAGCCTGTCCCTGATAAAACAAATGCCAGAAATAAGTAAATACACATTAGTGTTTTAATTTCCATTCCATCAGATTTTGTTGTAAATGATTACTTACAGTATATTATGTTGTCTAATGTGTGGATGTGAAACAAGGAACTAGTTGTCCTAATTAATTTCTTGTGTATGGTCCTTGCTGTTAGGAACCTGTCTTTCTGTTTGTCTTCACTTGTTTTTTTTTTTATCTCATGCTGCCAATGGAAAAATTCCATTTGTGGGACAACAGATGCTCCATTTTTTCTCTATTTTTTGCTTCATGCCCAAGAGGAGGAAAAAAAATGTGCCGCTTTTTTATTTTATTATTTTTTTAACCAAGTTCTGGATCTGTTTGACACAGGAACGAACACTTCCATAATCAGCCAGAGTGTTCATCCTTCTGAATAGAGATGAAAGAGGGGAACACACACTCACAGTTATACACACATGCGTGCACACAACAAGGAACCCACAAATAAACAGGCACAAACACACAGGGAAGAAGCACGAGCCATTTGGCACAGTCTCTCTGTCTGGGGAGGGCTTCAAAGCCCACTGACATGAATTTATGATAACGGCACTATGCCTTTGCCAAACCTCAACTGTTGTTGTTGGGGTTTTTTCTCGCTTCCTTTCTATCCTTTCTGTATGCTCTGCCATCTCCTTGATCAGAGCTTTGGAAAATGGTAGCAGGTGTCCCCCAGTCACTGGAAAAGGTGTGTGTGTGTGTGTGTGTGTGTGTGCGTGTGTGCATTTATTTGTGCCTTTGGAACTGGATATCCTTAGCTGGCTCTTCCGTTTTACAGCATACCATTAGGTTTGGCTCTCCTTCCCTAACTTTGAGCCCCAACTCTTTGTAGAGTTCAGTTTCATAATAATGCTTTGATTTTATTACCCTCTCACTGAGTTGGTTTATGCACACTACTGACATAAATATCACTTTGTTCTCCATCCATCCCCTCCCCTTCTTTCTATCTGCAGATGAGGATTGTGTGAATTGTACAGAGGAGTGCAGAGTACTGGGTCATTCTGACCGCTGCTGGATGCCCCAGTTCCCTGCTGGAGGAAACCAGGCAGAGGGAATCGACTACCGCAACAACATGTTTGTACCAGCGGGCATGGAGACTGTGCCCGAGACAGAGACCTATGAGACTGTCAACCCCAATGGCAAGAAGACATTCTGTACATTTGGCAAAGAGAGACGTGACCACACTATCCTGGTTGCCAATGTCAAACCCTATTTGAAGGCGAAACGTGCCCTCAGCCCACTGCTCCAAGAAGTTCCCTCAGCCTCTAGCAGTCCTACCAAAGGTTGCTCCACCACGTCTCCCTGCGCCTCAGTTAAAAGTCCAGCTGACGGAGCTGAGGGCAAACCTCCACCTGCCACCTGCTCTGGCCACTACGGGCCTCCTGATGGTCAGTACCTGTCACCAACCAAACAAACCAGAGACCAGGGGGTCTACCCACCCTTGCCTCCCTCAGACCCGGTGGCCAAGGTGCTTGCTGAGGCCCGGTCCAGGATCAGCCAAGAGGCAACAGGTGAAATGGAGTGTGTCTTGGAGCAGGTGGAACCCGAGGGGAACCGTGACCGAATGGATGCTGACCAGGTGGTGAGAGACATCAACAAACTGTTGCAGGACTGCAGAGGAAGTGAGACCACTGGCACACTCAGGAAGTGACACAAAGGACTGCAACAAAAAGAAATAGGGAGGTAGAGAGAGGAATAGTAAGGTATTCCAGAAACTCTCATGCCAAAACTGTCACCAAAATAACTCAAAAAGGTTAAATGGCCCTTATGATAGGAGCCCTTTTCACTGTATTTGTTGTTGAAAGTATCAACACTGGACATATAATGGGAACATTTATTATATCAATTAAGTGGCACCAGTTTTGGTGCTAAGATCCTTACCAACACAAAGGAACTGGGAATCAAGCATCTGAATTCTTTTTTTTTTTGTTTTTTTGTTTTTTTTTTTTTTTTTTTTTTTTGTTTTTTTTTTTTGTTTGGTTTGTTTTTGTTTTTTTGTTGTTGTTTTTTTTGGATTATTAAGCGAATTGCAGAGGATTGTGCCTCTGGCATCTCACAAGCTATTATCTAAGTGCCCACCAGCTCATAAGTGTGTTATTCATGGTCTCTCGTGAAATCCTACATATCTAAGTGTGTGTAGGCAGTTTTCTGTTATGTGTGATGGCCATAGAAACTGAATGGAAAAGGACTATTTATGGTCAGACATGACAATCGATGCGGAAACAGAAACAAATTCTAATCTATCCGGGACAGTGAAAACACAACCTTATCTTTTCTGACTTTAATATACAGTAGGTGTTTAATGTGTAATGGATCCTGTATCTGAACATGAAGAGATTAGTTAATCAGGGGTGTGTTTGCAAGGGTTGGTTATGGACTCTCCGCCAAAGGAGAATTATTAACAGTGTAACAGTGTTTCACCTGTCATTTGTAGCCACATATGTAAGCAGTGTCTCTCTCACGCCTCTATTTAAACATTCGTGATACTGACCGGTGTAGTAACACCAGTTTTACACATGTGCATTACACTTTGCGTATACACATGCTGACACATTCACATGCAAATACATACACATATACACACTAATGCTTACACACAACAAATGGCCATCTGTGTAACTGTCTTATACATGTACATCATCAGCTTTCAGTCCCTTGTGTACAGTGAATTATCATGTGTGTGACTATGCCTTAAGGCAATCACGAGTTGTATAAAAAGGGACATTTTTCCTCAACTGTGAAAAGATGATATCTATATAATTATATAGATAACTATATGTATGAATCCATGTATAGTGTCCAAATATTAACAAAATATTTATACATTAAAAAAAGACAAAGAAAAAAGAAATGAGAAATCTCAGCAAAAAGTGTCCAAAAAGTCAAGAGTGGGGTATTAACTTATAGAACCGGCAAGGACACTGCCTTTGTTTCGAACACAAATATTCAATAATATAAATAATTAAGAAAATGTTCCTTCACATTCTCACTATACATAATATCATTATATGTGTAAATGTATCCAATTTAGATGTGTTTACATCAAAAAATTGACATATTTTTATTGATTTTATTACAAATTCTGTGCATTTTTGCCAAATTGTTATGTGTACAAAAGCTATATTGTGTATTTTATTAAATTAATATATAGTTGTGTTGCAATATACATGGGCTTATATTGTATTTGGCAAAGGTTGCCTTAGTAGCTGTCGAACTCTGTGAGTTTGCTTTAGTTTGGGTTTTTGTTGGTGTTTTTTTCCCTTGCTATTCTGCATCTTTGCAGGCTGGCTTCAGTGCTTTCGAGATGTCGCCTCTTTTTACCCTGAGATCCAACTGGATCGCATACAATAACTGTTCAAAGCTTAATGAGCCAGCTGATCTAGAATACAATTCAAACCAACAACAAAAAAGCAACAACCAACAACCACAAAATAACAGTTTGAATATTTTTACTGAGCAGATTTTTACAGGGCAGCTATTTTCTTTAACAATATCTAGTATGCGTATTTTGTGTTCATTATGTTTTTACTTTCTTTCCAAAAAAGAAACCTGCCATATAGAAAGTGGAGTGGTTTCCTTGGTGATCATAAAACTGCCTTACTGTCTCTGCGGAGAGCTTGTTGTATCTGTGGAGCTTGTGACTGCTTATAAAATCCTGGTCCACCAGAATGTGCATTTTTTATAAAGGACCAAAAGAGGTTCTATTTCAGCAGTCTGTGTTGTTTATGTACGTACTCCTTCTCGATACATGTTAGAATTCTCATACTTTGCAGAGAAACTTGACATCTGAAATTCTGTCTAAAGTTACTTTGGATTTAATGTCTTTGCTGTTTAGGTAAATGGTTTATATACCCCAGTGTCTTCACATTCAGGCTTTCTTAAAAAAATATACAGACATTTATTTTTGAAGATTTTGGCACATTTGCGCCACTCTCTAAAGTAATAATGGGAGGTGCTTTTTCTAATATTCTCTGACAGTAAAATGCGCAGAACAGTAGACTATTAGACTAGGTGTGTTTTGGAAAATGTGACCACAATCACCAAATCTTTGTAAGATGCAGCCATGAGAGGGAACAGCGACTTAAATTATATGGCTCCTGGTGTGCTTCCTGTATCAAGTGTATCTGAGCTGGACTGGAATTTTGACAGCAGATATAACACATTCTGTCCTGCAGACATGTCAGATTTGAGTACTTCTGTATTTATGCTTGTGCTTCTTTTCCTTAATTGAGGTTCACATTTGAATGTTCTTCTGTCCTTCTGCATCTTTGCTGTATCTTTTGCCTACTTGCCATCATTTTTATTTCACTATTCATGTTGCTATTTTTCTGCTCTGCAGCTGTTTGCTTTCTTGCCTCTGCGGAGCAAAGGAACTGTTGCCTTTTCTCCTCTCTTTCGCCTGTAAAGTATTTGGTTTTGGTTTACCCTTGCTCTTTTCCTGAGAGATGGCAGAGAGGGCTTGGAGGATTTTTATGGGATAGGAAATATTTATGATTATTTTTAAATGAGATTTTCTTGTTGTCTCTCAAATATCTGGATAAAACATGCTGTTCAAAGTGTACACTACAACTGTAATCCTAATAATAATGCCGATACACAAGTGGACATGCGCACACACCCAGACACACACATACACAAACACCTGGGCACTTCAGCAACACACTGCCTTTTATATAAATACATAGCCCCTTAAAGGGTCCAGCCTGAAAGAGAGGGCAAAGCACTACCCAGACAAATGTGACACCTCCTCACTCATCTTCATGGTTTACTTTCCTTTTATCTCATTGTGCTCAGTTTTCATGCTGGATTCTCTTCAGTGTGTATATTTGTGTGTGTGCTTGATTTGCTTTCATGCTGAATTGTTTAACAAAACACTTCCTTTCTTCTTATTTAATTTCTAACATCTGTGTACTATAGATTTAATTCCAACTCACAAATAACCTCTGTTGCTGTGGTTGCCTCTCTTTTATTTGGCCATTAATTAAAACAAAGTGCAGGTCACCCCAGGATTCTGCCTTGTGCTCAGAGTCTGACTGCCACAAACAGTCACTGTCACAGTTCAGGCACATTTTAAGTGCTGTCCTCTCTAATGTTGTTCCCTTGGCCCGGCCACTGTCTGCACACTCACAAACTGTGGGCAGGAAATGAGCTGGATCCAGTGGAATGAAGGTATTCTTTAAAGCCATGGCCCCTCTCTCAGGCTATTTGCTGTCTAATAGAGCAGAGGCTGCTGTTGAGGTCAACATATAGTTGAAGACTGAGCATAATGTAAGGCCTCTCATTATTGTCTAATTACACAGTGTAGGCGTCATAGACTGTTGGCAGCACATTACTCAAATTTAGAGTGGGTTAGTTTTGCCCATTTCATACTGTTGGTTTTACCAAGTGATTAGGACAGGGCCTTGCTGAATGTGATTAACCGCTTCTGGTCTCATACTGATGCAGGTGTACACAGATGCAGACAGGCACTGCCTCACACACACATAGAGACAACATGTAATTTTGGTTAGTTAATCTAAGCACCCAGTGTTTGTCAATGTCATCCGCTCACTCCCAAGCCCACACTGATAGTATAGGGCTCCGCGCTACAATGGGCAACTGGTGGATATACCAGAGACATTCATTTGTATGGATTATTTCAACTGCTATTGTCTAAAGGCTGTGTTCATTGTGATCTATCTGAAAAAAAAGATGAAAAGATCAAATAAAAAAGCAGTTACTAATAATGTTTGCTCTGGTGATTGTATGAGTTAGTTGAGGAATGACTAGTCACAACTGTTATGTCATTTCTCTTCTCACAAGAGATAACCCAATATTGTTGTTGTCCCAAGCATCTACACGACCTGTTTTGCCATGTCAAATAGGCTTGCATTGTTTACTTTCATGGTGCCAGTTTACTTCAGAAAAGATTAAATGGGTTTGTCAGTTGTCTACTTTGGTGATAAAGGCACATATGCAAGCAGCTTAGGTCAAAGGTCAAAGTGTTTATTTGTCATATGCACAGTTAGGAAACGTGTTTCCCTGTACAATGAAATTCTTACTTTGCCATCCACATGAATGCCACAAAATACAAATGAAATTTATAATAGATAAATAAGTAACACAAAATCTAAGGCTTATACCCAAATATTTGCAAATGAACTTCAGATATGCATTAATTTTTATTTTTAATTGTTGAGACAAATAAATTGGTGCTCAGAATTACTGTAGTTGAACTAATGCTTTTCAAATAAGATGTTGCATCCACCCTTCAGCTAGGCTGCATTCAGAGGCCGAATAGAAATCTCTTCAACACAGGCCTGTGTGGTTAGAGAGATGTACTGCATGTTCCCCATTTGCTCAGTCAAATCAGGCTTCCTTAAGTTGTCATTTTTGGCCTTTAGGTGTTAGATAGTCAGAGTGGAACCTATATACTGGCTGTGCCAGATGTGATCTTCATCATGGTGCTTTTAGTTCCCCACAAAGAATAGTAAACAATCTTTTTTTTCTTCTCATTCAGGGCTATCACATCTTAATTGCACAAAGCCTTCACATAAACTGGCAGTGGATATTTTCTTGGTGCTGAAAATCTGAAATATTAAAAAAGTTTTTAAAAAATTCAGTTATAAATCTAAAATTGTTTGATGAATAACTCATGTTTGTAGTTGTCTAAAGACCAATCATAATACATTTAGATTTTTTTTAAATTTTCTGGGAATGGCAATATTAGTGTCTGTTCAAATAATCAGTGCCAAAGAGAACATGTTCAAATACATCAAAATAAAGTATTTGTGGAATTTTTATTTTGTGAAGAGGGAATGTTTTACCCCATACTGTATTTGCAGACCATTGATATGCACCAAGGTTTTTTTTCTTCCATTTGTATCTAACCAGTTGCCTCAAGGCAGACGTTAATTAAAAAGATAGCAGAGGTGCTCTCTTAAAAACACCACTTCTAGGACTGCAGTGGCTACATGGTAAGAATTTTTTTTTACCTGCAGCATACCTTCAAGCAAATAACAGCCTGTTCTTTGTACATGTCAGTCACCTTCAATTATAGCCTCTCAGAACTTTATAGATCACAGAATTTGTTATAAAAACTCTAACAAAGTGTGACTTATTAATAAATAGCAGACTGTGTGGTAGGTAATGAGCAGCAGCAGCAAGCGCACAGTGTGCACAGGCTGAAGCTAAAATACAATCTGAATGTAAAAAAGAACTAACATTTTTATGTCTGTCAACACACAACACTTTGGACATCATGCATGTATCTGTCAGCAACATACGCCTGCAACAGAAATATTAGGGTGATTATCATGACAAAATAATACTGTAAGAACATACATATAGAAGAGAACAAGCACAGCTTTGGTGGATAATTTAGTCTATTCATTTAGTGGTTTAGTCTCTGGCAAATTGCATTAGGAATTTCAGAGTAACACCAGCTAGAAAAAAAAAATCATATTTCTGCATTTTAATCAAGGTCCTTGATCCAAATAACTGTGCTAATGGGATTTAATCAAGTACTGTTCTGTATTGAGCAGACTAAAAGGGTAAATGGAGAGGAGGTCTTTTCAACATGAAGAAAAGAAGGTATTCATCATATTCTATTGTTAAAGGACAAGGGTCCTTTCATTTGTAGTAGTGTTGGAGAAGGTATGGTAAATTGAAATACGTGTGAAGTGCGTGTCAGACTGTGAAAGGAATACTGTGTGGTATGGTTGCGTAAAAGATGTGAGAGACACGGAGGTTGAATGTATGTCTCACGACAGGAACAGTTATGTGTGACCACTTTAATTTATCGCCACAGTGGAAAAAAAAACAAGTATGACCGCTGTGCCAGAGTGGGTGTTTAAGAGAATCACATTTCATCAAACAGAAGAAGAAATGATGGCACATGGCATTATGTCAAACTATGTCATATGCCTAAATAACAATGCATGGCATGGTGAGAAGAGGTTTTGTGTTGTTGTATGTAAATTGCATCCAAACTTCCTTGTCAGAAAAAGAACCATTCTTTAGTCTGTATCAAGTGGAACCTGTTTATACTGTATGTTGTATGCTTTGAAGGAAGATGTTACACACTGTCAACTGCTGATGCCATACATACTGTGTAAACATCATGTGATGCTTACTTGCTATAAGGCAGCAATAATGCTGACAGTGTCTCCTCCCATCATCTGAAGTGATTCAATTCATTCATACAGCAATTAACATATGTTCTTGAATGCAGCCAGTGAAGAAACGTGTGACCGCACCCAACACCTCATACTGCCAGCATTCTTCCACATTCAAGCCCTCCTTCTCAGTCACCTCAAAGAGAAGCAGTGTGTTAAGTATTAAAGTATTTCTCACCTGAAGCAGAATAGACAGCAGTGAAATAATGGTTCTAGACAGATTCTGTGAAGGGGCTAGCTCGCATCAGGGAGGGAAAATGATAGATGAAAAGGTCAATAAGCAACATAGGAAACTTAATATGAAGTAGACATATGAATTCCATCACATGGATTAGTGCCCCTGGCAAAGTGCAGGACTGACTGACACTGCTGAATCAATTCATAAATATCCTATATCTAGTGCATAAGACATTTGAGAGCTAGGAGGAGCTTTTACTAAATGCCAACTGGACTTTTAAACTAATTGTATTTACGTAAGTTGTTTACTGTTACTAGTAAATTTTCACTTTTGGTGTTTCTAGTAAAACTGAATGCAGTTTCTTGCCAGTGTATGGCTTCATTGAAGTTACTGCTTTATACTGTGTGTTCCAGGGCATTAGATGGTTCATTTGTGAATGCAAAATCCCTTTATTATAAATGCTTGACCATTTTGTTGTTTGATATTTATTCACAAAAACAAACAAACAAAGACACCAAAGACCATGTTGAAAACCTATGATATTGCTCATAATTTGTCATTTGTTTTCTAAATATAATATGCTTCAGTCAGTTATTTTAATAGTCAATACTCGTGATTTTATCGATTTAAAAAATTAATCTATCAAAAATAAGCCGGACTAAGTGGTAGAAAATGAATGAATATTCGAATCATCCTTCTCAAAAATATTATTACACTATTATTACAATATAACTGGTTCTGGTCAAAAATGGAAAAAAATATTCAATAGCCACAGATGTACAGTACATATTGTAGATCCGCTGTGTGATCACAGCTACCAAACATTATAATTCAAAGAAAAAAGATATAAAATGTTTCTTCCCTGTAAAAGAATAAAAGTTACAAAAATCACACAAGGGGGAAAAAAGTAACACCACAATTTAGGTCACATTATTTTCCACTTCATCATCAGCAGGGAAAGAAGTTTGATATATCACATGTTTCATATAGCTTATCAACCTCCAATTTACTTAGATCATATATATTACAATTAATAATAGGCTTTGATAATTTGCCACAGAGGCCATCACCAAGTGGATGTATTGGATGAAAGACAAGACAGATACCTAAATGCCTGGACGATAACAACAGGATGTGATTTGGACAGAATGTCAGAAGGGAATGAGAAGGTCAGTATTACAGTAACAGAATATGACCTTGGGGACAAACTTCTTACTATTGAAGCTGTTCTCCTTTGGCAGAGCTGCACCATTGATCCTTTGTTCTAATATCATTTAGCTATACCAACATTGACTGAGCTTTACTACAATGTCATTTTGACAGTATTCTCTGGGATATAGCCTGAGCTACCCTTTTTGTCTACTCCATAATTAAACATTCTTTGAAAAGGGGAAGCTTAAGGAGCTGTGATATTTATCAAATCATGTTCAGGTTAGGGCTTAAAGCAGAGTTAGAAAACGTTGTGTAACATTGTTCCTTAAAATTCCTCCTGAAGTAGAGTTGCCATACATGCGGCGGTCAGTGCATGGTCCCATGACTTCAACATCACTACCATGGCTTCCAACTTGTAATTTGATTTAGCGAGCTTACCTTTTCTACAAACGCCTTTCCTCTTACTGTGACCTGATCTAGCTAGTGATCATTGCCATGTCAGTTAGTTAGAAAAGTTTGCAAATGTGCAAGCTTAGATATAATGAGACTGTATAGGTGGACTAGTGAGGAGACAAGTCTCCATATTTGGAGTGATATCTCTGACAACCTCTGTAGTCTCATTTAGTCAACCACCTTCTTTAAGACATGTTAAGCATAATAAATTTGTGTAGATTATTTAGAGTTTTAATTTTTAATGTATGAATACTATGATTTATAATTTGAAAAAGAAATAAATACTTTGATAAAACAAAGTGATTATTTTTAGACTAAAGCTATTAAGCGAGCACTGGTGATCTGATTCAGCCAATTGGTGCAGCACCCGTTGAACTTCAGATCTTATTTTTACTTCCTGTTTCCTGTTAGCCCAGAATATTTGTACCCTAGCATTAACCAAGGGAAGCATTAGCATTATTATAATGGATTGTTTTTTATTTTACAATCATCCACAGGTGGAGACTGTATCATAAAGAAACAAGACTGATTGTGTTTCTTACAGGGCTACTGCGTCATTTGAAAAACTACACGAGGAACAACAGTGGAGACTCTTGAACCAGTAACCCAGCCTGTTGGCTATAAACGCTGTTAGAACAAGGGCTCTGGATAGAAGAACACAGATGCCTTCACACTCAACCACAACAACAGATGCATTGTTTTGTTATGAAGATGTCTAATGGTAAGTGCATGAGTTTTTTCACCTCTATTGTCTGTTTTGAATTTAATGCATTTGGTGGTTGAGACACATATCCTGACTCCTTATAGTTATTATCTCTCTGTGATGCTCATTCATATTACATTAGGTCTAAGGAATAGTGTTGATTCATTAGTCAAGGTGATAGGCTGAAATCTGGACCAAATGTCTCTGTGGCTTGTTGTGTGCAAGCTCTGACCCTGGCATAACTGTGTGAAATTGGCTTGTGAACCTGAAATATATATCTCATAATCTGAATATCTTGACTTGTGTTTAGCACAGAATTGCATGTGCTTGTGTGTGTGTGGGCGCACATTTGTGCACTTTTGTGTATGTGTGTTGGGGTGTTGCAGTACAAATTAAACTGTGGCACATTAATGGTAAACCATAAATTTCAGAGCACCCTTGCTGAAAAGTCAAGCAACCCCAACGCGCCAGCAAAAGAAAATCTCTGGCACTGCCACTGATGCACAGTGGTGAGTTAAAAACATTCAGCCCCTTTACTAATGTAAAGAATATGTGCATGTCCCTAGTGAGTTTGAAAGGTAACACTTTCAGTTTCCTATAAAGATTGTGAATTAGTCTAAGTGAATTTGAAACAGAGGAACGGACTTTGTAGAAATATGATGTGTCTTTAGAACTGTAAAACACCACTTTATGTTGATAAAATTCAGCAAAACTAGATAAACTATTCATACAAAATGTTAATTTTGTTAAAAGAAATGTGCAATTCTTCCAAATCACTGTATTCTGTGCCCTCTGAGTGAGCATTCTAAGCCCTTAAGCAGTGAAATTGACACAACTCCTGTTTGAAAGTCATTGCTTACCATATTCCATCTCTACCTCTGCCAAGGACGTGGGTAGATTTTTTTTACCGGCATTTGTTTTTGGTTGATTTGTTCACAGCATGTTTCAAAAAGTAATGATTTTGATTACATTTTTGAATACAGTCCACAGAACAATTAACAGCATCTGGATCCAGGAATTTTTTTAAAGGATTGCTCAAAATTGTGAGTGTTGGAAAGGCTGTTGACTGTATGTGAGAACCTTCTTGGGGTGATAGTGTGTAGCTGGGGTGCTCAGGACTTTCAGAGAAGTTGAGTGGTGCTAATACGTGTAGCAGGAGGCACATTAGCAAATGGACTCTAAAGTGGACTGACATGCAGCCAAATGGTGTGAGCTGTGTGTGGCTATGAAGGACCCATAAGTGCACATTGTAATTTCAGTCTGCATGAGACATTTATTTAACCATTCATGGCATTGTCTATGATTTTTCTAATAATGATATCACTGTGATTCCAAATGCTAGGGTACATTTTCATGGTCACAGAATCATATTATGGGGGGTCGAACTACAGTATCATGGGAATATACTGTAGCTTTGAGGTGTGATGGCATTATGGGGAAACTGATTTTCCTTGGTGGAGGTTTGCTCTCTCTGAGTGCTGTCTAGTTTTAATATTGTATGGCAGGCACCCTGACAAAAGCTTGTGATTGGGAGGGAGAAGCACACCCTGTCAGCATTACACTGTTTGTTAAAGTTGATTTAGAATCGACCAATGCCATTCAAAATACCGAGGGGCGAATATTCACTCAGGCCTGGTCTTTCCTCAACCAGTTACATTTCACTCATATACGTATGCATTCAGAAATGTGAACGCACACACAGATGTGCACCCCTACACTCACCAATTACTTTTGCTGCATGATAAATCTCATGATAGCAAAAATAAATTAGTGGGGCAGATAATTAAATTTACCTTAATAGCTTGTGTTCTTTATCTGCCATATTGACTCTCTTTGTTAAAACAAGAACATAAATAACATATCCAAGCAATTATATGATTCACTGCCATGAGGTCTGTCTGTTTGTCATTTTCATGATTAGTGCTGCTGTCCTCATGCAGGTTGTATCTGTGTTAGAGAAATGCACAGCAAAACATTTTTGACTCTTGATTGTTTTATTTTCTAGTATTCTATGTTACAAGTAGCATAGTTTGCTATTTTAGTGCCAAAGAAAACCATTTTAAATCTTGATGATTTTGAATGTCTTGAATTCTTCAGAAAAATTTAACAATCAGGTGATTTTTTTGGCTCATGTAAGGTTATACTGTATTTGGGAGACTAAGTTTTTACAGGGTAGCAACATTATGTTAAAGGAGAAAGTTTAGACATTTTCTGTCATTGTGGACTGTGGTGAAGTTTTGGCAGCTCACAGAGAGTGTACTTACATAGAGAATGTTTCTTCCAGGGTAATACTTCACTTTGATGGCAGAAGCCGTTGGCCTTGAAAGTACGTTGGCAGCAATAAAAATCTGTGAGACATTTGTCTGTTGGCAACTTTTCAATGACTCAGTCTTGGTCAAACTACAGGCCTTTGTATGGTATGTACAATGATGGAAACTGCTATTGTTAGTCACATTAAAGGCTTGTTCCTCTGTCTTCCTCCCTTTGTTTTCAAAGTTTATGTATCTGCAATATGACCACAGCAGTGGGTATCATGTGGGGACATCGGCCCCTCTCTGAACTCAGAGACACAGCTGACGAAGGCAATTAAACCTTCTGACAGCATGCCTGCATATGATTAGACCATCCTTTAGAGGTTGGAATCCCTACCTTATACTCTGAAACACCAGCCAAAAATGAATATGCAGTCTGCATCAATGAGGAGTGAGGAATGGAACGATCAAATAGGAATCAGCAAGGGAAAAACAAACAAAGAGTTGCTAAATAAGCTGGGCAACAGGCAGAGGCCTTTTCCTTGGCTAATGGCTAGTGCAAATAAAATGGGCCTTGAGGGATTTAAAGGGCTGCGGCTGACAGTTAAAGCAGTCTAAAATTCACATACAACAAGGTGAGAATGTGATTCATCCCCACAGCACCAACCTAGACAGGATGAGAGGGTGTAAATAACAGGCACTCCCCAGAGATGTGTGCCACATAACACAAAGACTCCCTGGTTTGGGTGTTTGATTTGTTTGAATGCTACCTGACATTTACTTAATCAGCTGCAGAGAAACTAGCTTTAATGGTAGTAGCTTCTGTCTTTCTGTCTGTCTTTCTCTATTTGAGGTGCTACTGCACACATGTCTACTACATATATTCAATTAAAACATACTGCATGTTATAATTTGCTTGTGTTATGTATGGTGGTCATGCAACTTTATATAAAAAGCTAACCTAACACTGAAGCACTGCTACAGGATGAGTGTTTGGAGTCATAGTGAATTCATGCTAGCCTAAGGTTATTCAGGAAAAACAGCATTCCATTTCCACTTATCTCTTTCTGTTCTTACATATCTGCTCCGTAATACCTTTCATCACATCTCAGTTACCTTAATGGAAAACATAAGAGATGCCCTTCTAATGTTTCCCCTTCAGATGTTTGCCCTTTTTCTGCCTCTCCATCTCTCTCTTCCTCCAGACCAACCAAGTGACACAGCAAGTGGTGTGACTGTGTGTGAGAGTGGAACTGTGCATGTGTTGTGCATCTGGGCTAGTGTTACAGCTCAGAGCACAGCCCAATGCACATCTGAACAGTCTGTTTTCAAGTGGCAGTTGAGTGGCAGGACAGTAACAGTGCTGTCTCAGATCCTCTGTCCGTGTGACACAATGACTTTGACAGCCGTTTACAATAAGGTGTCATATTGTGCAGCAAAGGATATAAAATTGGGCAAATTGGTCAGGTCAAATAACAAATTTTATTTCTGAAAATCATGTGCATAACTTAACTGATAAAGCTACTGAGTAAACAATTTATTAACTTTTGAAAAACTTTATGCCACAAAAGTCCCAAGCCCACATGAGACATGTCAGTATTTACACATAAACATATTTCTAGAGAACTGGGATGTGCATGTATTCAAATAAAAAGCAGCATGAGCCATGCTTTAAATATGCTTTTTTTTCCTAAATGGATCTTTTCCTAGTAGCAAAATAGATGGAAACAAGTAGCACAAAATTGTTATTTTGCTGTAAAACATCAAATGACAAAGGTCTAGGTGGATGGGTTGGATGAAAAAGTAAGGAACTTACCATAACCAAATAGTTTTACATCTTAGCCATAAAGGCAGCAGATCAGAAAATACCAGTATCATGTTTTAAACTTCCCTGAAAAATGCATGAAAGAAAGACCTACAAAAATACAAAAATACATAATGAGAACAGAACCAATGGAACTGTGATTTGCATAAAGAGTAAACAGGTTGGTTTTTTATAGCAAGATAATCCCAGTAGCAGTGCAGTAGGTTACCACTTTAATAGTAATGTGGAAAAATGCACAAAATGACATACTACTTAGTGATCATAGAAAAAGCTTTGCAGTGCAACAAACCACTAATCAAATGTCATAAAATAAAAATCAGAAAGCAAAATAAAAGTCTGACAATAATTGGGTTGTCCAGTTTATCCCCTCCAAAGTCATTTTTAAATTAAAAAAAACTCTTTGAAGGGCTAGATGGTTCAGCTCTGACATGCATGAACCGTTAAATTTCAAAAGGTTGAGATGGTGCCACGGGTGGCAAAGCTGCATCTGGCATGGTACTGAGAGGCCTGTGTGGTATCTAGACCACATCAATTCCTGATGACATCATCCAGGATCACTGGGGCACAGAGTGATGTCCAGTGATGACTGTTAGGGTCAGGTGAGAAAATGTTTAATGTCTGCAAAATGTCAAATAGAGAAGCTAGCAGTCACTTATTTCAAGAAAATCTATACACCAAAAATGTCTAAATTTTTTATTTAAATATTTTATATCAGTCAGACTATATGGGGAAGCAAAATCGATGTTTATGTCATATTGTATGTAATACAACACATTAGATTAACTGTGCACTGTGATGAAATCCTGCTAATCTCTAATGATGTTTCTAAAATATCTCACAGTTATTACTATATGGGAGCTAGTTTTGTTGTTGTTTGTTTTTTCTTGCAAGGTGTAAACGAGACCACTCTTTGGCATGTTTTTTTTTCTCCCATCAATGAAATTGTTTTGCATCAACTGATTACTATAAGCTTACAGTTAATGCAAATGTATATACAAATAATAATAACACTCATAAAATATATGTAAAAGAAGTTGTATTTTTTAAGGGTGGGAAAAAAGACCAACATATTGGGTCTCTCTGGTATTCGACTTCACCAAATGTGTTGACCTAATTCAGTCTGAAGTACATATATGTTGGATCAAGAGGCTTGTGATGTCATTAGTCCTTCTGTTATAGTCCAGCAAATCACAATCATGCAGTTTACCTTTTTAAAAATCTTTTTTTAAATTATTTAATTTATTTATTTGATGTCTTACACCATCCCTGCTACTTAGAACAATCTACACTGTCTGGAAAGGCATGCAGTTGTTTAATTTTTAAAATGTAGACTCTCGATGCAAGCAAAACACATCAAAATTCTATTCCTCCACTGTATTCAGATGGCAACATAAATGTCACTGGCTGAGAGCTCCAAAGATTGGCAAATATAACCAGAAACTAACTGCATGGCTTGATGGCACTTGGAAAATTTGAAAAAATATGTTGATTTGTGAGAATTAAAATTTGTCGCAGCTTTCACTTTGCACCTGTATTCCAATTAATCGGTTGTCTGGCATGTTATATTAAATGCAACGTGCTGTCAGTGTGAGAAAAACAAGAATTTCCCTTGGAGAGCAGACAGCACTCGACAGACGACTGCTTGTTGTCAGACTTAAGTTATGTAGGCCAAGATATGTAGAATGGCGAGTACAAAGGACAGCACTCAGCACCACCGCTTTAAAAATTGTTCATAAATACTGCAGGGTGACACTTTGTCTTTCTGCTGCACTGAGCCCACCCTCGCTTACAAGACAGCTGTGCTTTGGCGATGTGCTTCCCAGCCACACACAGCATACACCCTGACAGGGTCCGTATATTCTGATGTATTGTTGTTAATGTTTAAATGCTTTTACTGCCATAAAAAATACACAGTAATCCACTTCTCCACAAGCATGAGACAGAGAAACAGAAACATAGGATGTATGAAGATTATTTGAGGGTATACTTTGGAATATGACTAACTAGACTGCACAGACCTACAAATCTGGTATCTTTACCTGTGGAATTGTAGCATTTGCTCATATTATTTATCTAGTTTGCACAATTGACAGCACAAAGCTTTGCATATACAGTAAGATTCCGTGGTGGAAGTGATGATGTGCTAAGCTCTTTAAGGTCACAGCGGTTTCAAATAGCAGAGCAGGTGAATCACACACCAGACACACCTGATTAAAACTTAAACCTCTCTCCAGGAGATGTTGCTTAGTTAGAAAAGGCATAATTTAGGGGAGTAAAGTCTGTTTTTGACAGGTGAATGTTGGGAAGGCTTGCATTTCAGCACATAGCCTGACACTTGTTTACATACTAAGTTCAAAGCTGTCCAGCTAACAACCTGATATAGCTGCTTAGTAGGATGAAAAGTAAGACCCAATATAAACCTTTATTTGCATAAAACCTTTGATTTAACACAGATGAATGCACAGGAGAGAGCAACAGCCGCTTTGTTGAGATTAAAAGAGTTTATTTGTCACATTAGTCAGAATTACCTGTGTTGATGTCAACTGTGTGGGATGGGAGTGGAGAAGGAGGCACGTGGAGTGGAAAGGTGAAAGAGAAGCACAGCAAGGGAGAAGCAGGGTAGGTACAAGAAAAAAGAAGAAATAAGGAAAAGAAGAAAGCGATGCAATCATTCAGCACCTCATTGCCTCACAGGGTGCTCCCTCACCTCTTCCTACAGATAATAACTAGCTTTGCGCACTGTGAGCCACAGGAGAGAGGAAACGCTCCCTTTGCTCTGGCTTCCTACTTCTTAGGGGGGCTTGATGTGTCAGAAAGGAACCCTAGCAGCTCTGCTGGACTGAACCTCTTCTCCCCTCAGTGTGGTGGCTGGAATGATGTCTACTGTGACAGCTGGAGGTCTGTTGTGTTGAAGGATGGCTGCGGCGTTAGATAAACTGCCAGCTGACGTGTGCTTTAGAGGGAAATGGGATCTGATATACAGGAACTTGTGTAAAAAAAAAAAATAAAATAAAATAACTGGACCAGACTGAGAAAGAGACAAAGTAGGAGACTAAAGGGGGAGAAATGTATGGCAGGATCATGCTGACCATATGTCTGCTTGCCTTCTGCAGTAAGCTCTGCATGTCCTGTTGATTAGCTGGCTTATTGGTCACTGTACTAGCATACTAGTCACAGCATCATAATTCTACCATGTAGACAAAAAGGCGGGGGTGTTACTACAGATGAACAATGTGACATTGAAAAGGTCAAGCTCTGTTGGTCTCTTTGTAAAATAAAAGGGTAACTTTTTATCAACATATCTACGTACTAATGTAGTAATTATACTGTAAACTACGTTTCTATCTTCTTTCTATTTCTTTTTGTGTGTGCATGTTTGTAGGAGGACAGAAAAAAATCTTTGAACGTGCACCTGGACTGAATCAAGCTCCCCCTTTTGTGCTGCTAAAGTCCAATTTTCCCTACCTGGTAGTCTCTGCTGTGCCAGATATCACTTCTCAGTTCTTACAGACAAAACCTTTTCCTGCACCCGGTTTTGTTTACCCCTTCTCTTTTATCAGGGTCAATTGGGTAACCAGGATTTGCTGGGATAGTACGAGAGTTTCATGATTGTTCTCTGCTCCTGCTTTTGCTGGACACATTTTTATTTGCCTCTGTTTTGGACCTCTGCCTGCTGTTGTGTAAAATGAGGTTAGTCCTACGCTAGTAAGCTAATAAAGTTATGCGCCACACTGCTGATACAACAAGTTTATGCTATATTCCTTCCTCCCAGTTTTTTTGTCTCTGCTCCTCTTGACTTCACACTCTTTTGCTAACTTTTTACTTCTCTCTCATTTGTCTCCCCTCCCTCTCCCTTTATATCTCTTATCTTCATGTAGCTCTATAACCGTGTCTTGCTATTCTTTGTGGATTGCAGTGTTTTCCTGATATTAGAGTCACATGCTGCCTCTTATCCAAATATAAGTATGTGGGAGGCCTCCACATTTAGTTGTCAGTCAAAACTACGAGCCTCCACTCATCACAGTGTCATAGGTGCTGATGAGAAAAAGACTGTAACCTCTATTTTCATACGAGCTTTCGAGAAGAGCTCAGCGGCCCCATCAATCCTGACACCATCAGCCTGACAGAGCCATAATAACACAAATCGCTGTGACTTTCAAATGCAAAATGAAGGTAAATCAGTAGTCAGCTCACATCTTCTGCCATTCTCACAAATGAGGCAAGGTGATGCTACTATGAATAATAAAAATTACTTTCATGGTTACATTATATTTTAAAAACAGGCTTAGAAGAGGAGCTCAGTGCTTGTTTTGTTTTTCAAAGCAATATATTTTCAAATGTTGACATTACAAGATTGGTTGATAAGATATTTCTACTTGTGTACATCAACAGCTACAATGGGCATTCGAAATCTGGAGGATCTGACGCCTACCCAGGGTTTTACACTGACCATTATGGCTTTTTCCTCCGTTGGTAACTGTGAAGCTTAGCTAGAACAATTGATTCAGTGCCTTGCTCAGCTGCACTTTGAGAGTAGCTGTTGTGTCTTATTTACTCAGCTTTTTGTAGTCAGTCCACAACTGGACAATTTTCAGTCAGATTACTTTCTCTAATCAGTCAAGTGGGCATAATCCTAGAAAAGTATCAAGCTGGAAAATGTTTCTCTTTGTTTAGAGGCAGGGTGTCGAGTGATACCAGACTGGGCTACCCACCGTAGGCTGGTACCAAATAGCACTGACACACACAGACCTACTACATTGCAGTGTGTTGTTTTAATAGTTCTAGTTTGACATGTTTTCCCTTGTTTCCCTGTTTCTTTTTTCCCACCTCAACATCCCTTCAGAGTGTGTTATTTGTGAAAAATAGCTATTTAAATCACTGAACTTGAACAAGCTTCACCCATCAGCAGATTTTTAAATGTTTTCCTCATCATCATTCCAGAAACAGGCTAAGGGTATATACAAGTGAAATCCTGCCCAGAGGCTGTCCTTGGATTATTTTATCAGTTGTAACCATCATAAGACCACTGATCTGAGACTCACTGCAATAGCCACAACAGCAGGCTGGTTGTGGATTCTAATGTTTCAGCAGCACTGACATTACTATACATACTTCAGGTGCTAACTTCTCCAAACACCAACACAATCATCAGACAGGGATTTCTTTAGAAATCAGAAAGTATACTATTTTTATGTTGTTTTTTTATTTTAGAATTGTGCCAATATGCATAAGAAGCCCTCAATTAAAAAAATTAAGATATTTTGATACTAATTTTCCACCACAGTTTTATGTTCCCACTCAAAAGGTTGAAGGCAATGGAATAAGATGCAAGGGAAAAAAATACAAGGGAGGGAAACAGAAGAATTTAGGGAAATTGGGATTCACCTATATTTTCTAACAGGAGACTGTACTGTAACTTGAATCTATGGGTGCAGTACAGGTAGGAAGGATTCTGGGAGACTGAGTTCATGTGGCTGTAGGAACCCCTACAATATTAACCACAGTAGTTTACAGGAAATGGGTTCCTAATGAGGCAAGGGCAGCTTACTATATGCTTCCTGTAATAAACAGTGAAAAGATGAACGACATGAATGTTCTGTCGATTGTTATTTCAGGTCAAATTCTGGTTTATTTTATAATTTAATTACCTTGGGATTTTAAAAATTCAACATTTCATTGTTTATTTTATTTAAAATGTTTACAACAAACCCCTCACTTTTGTAAAATAATAGTAACAATAAGCTGATTTTCTGTCTGTTCTATTTGTTTGTTTTTGTACAGGAAAACGATGGATATCCCTAAAATCAGCCCATTTTTCTAAGCTAGCAACAGGCCAAGAATCACCATAGTAACTGCATGGGTAAGTAGGATATACTGCAATACCTGCCACACTGGTGTATTCCTTAACTGCAATAATGAATCTGTCTTTTATTTTATAGCATGATAATGTCACATACCACAAGGCTGCAACTGGTCAGGAATGGTCCCACAAACATGACAACCCCAGCAAACTACTGCCTTCCCTGTCAGCACATCTCATTAAATAAGCAGCAGACTGGTGTAAGCAGAAATACCACCCTTCAAATGGAAGGCCTAGGATCCAACTTGTTTACAGTAAATGTCTCTGATAAAGACAGAACCCCAGTAATCCATAGCAGCTATGAAGGAACCCCTCTGTCCTCCCTGTGAAGGCAGAAAAACAGAATCAAAAGATCACTTTTGATTAGTAAAATAACCAAAATGGGATTAGATAGAAATTTAATGAACATGAGATTAAACTTGTATAATATGAGTAGCCAGCATGTTTTCATTTTTCACTTTTTTGTCACCTGTTATGATCTGCACAGCATTCAACTAAGCCTGTTTTGAGGGCAAAACAAGGTGTAAATATGTGGTAAAAGATTATCCTCTAATTTGAAAGATTTGAATGTTTTTTTACACATGTTGCATCCTATAATATCTACCAGAAATACTAAGATCACTGATGCAGATGGACCTGTGCTGCCAGTATCTACCAGCAATCAGAGGAGAGATGTGTTTAAGAGACACTTGCTAAATGGAATTTCAGGCAGATATCCCCCAGGGCCAACTGTCTTGGTTTAAAGTGCACAAAAGTTTGCAAAAGATTAATCAAGTTGAAATGGCATAATGGAAACACCGATTAACACCTTGATATTACAATATGTGTTTCATTTGAAATCTTCTGCTTGTAGATATATTATTAATATACTGTACCATGTACCTCTTGTGTGCCACCTCTCTTTGGATGGGAAACACCAGAAGAATGACCGTGCCTCTTTTTTTTATGTATGACATAAGGAAAGCAAAAGTAAAACTGCCATGTCAACACAGACAGTTGTGTTGACAGAACATTTACTGAAGAGGACAGGCTCTTTGGAAGATTATGCATCACCATCATTTGGATTAGAAGAAAATGTATGGTGATTCTTTTCCTATTTTTTATTGTAAGTCAGTTTGTTAGATTCATGGTCCAGTCGCTCAAAATATAAAACACAAACTATAGAAGCTACTTTGTGGTACACATGAAAAGTGTAAAGCTTTAACACATCTTCAACCTTGGTTTCTTTTTCTATTATAGGCTTTAGTTTTGCTACAACCAAAACATGCATCCTATAAATTTGTACTGAAGTAAAGGGGCACAAGTTTATTGAGAACAGTGGGAATCCACATTCTGCCACAGCTTAAAGGTTTTTGGGACTATTTAGCTGACTGTATCAACACTGGTGTTTTTAATTTCAGGAAGAAAGTACACCCGTGTCTGATGTTAAAGTACTCAGAGGTTTGTCTTGGGAAGACTGAAATAAAGGGATACAAAATATAATGAGAACAGTGAGAATCCACTGTCTGCCACAGCTACAGTAAAAGTACTAGGCATCTACTGTACTCATGCATGCTGCTACTTGTCATTTTTTTATTGAATTTGCATTCTAACGTTTTATCTATATACTCTACTCTATATGCACTTACAGTTTAATCTTTCTGTGTGCATTCTGTATGCTTTTTAATGTTTTATCCTTCTATGTGTATTGTGTTTGAATTGTCATTGTGCTATATAATGTGCCTTGCCAATTGCCTTTAATAGCATGAGGACAATGTTGCTGTGGGAAAACACTGCAAGTGACAGTGTTATGTTAAGTAAAGCCAAACTGTGCTGAAATATGTGTCAACCTTGTTGTGATGACAGAACAACATGTTCTTTCCCTCTTCCATACAGTTTTTCTTTCCAATACTACAGCAGGAAGCTTAAACAAGTCTTAAATATTTCAGTTAAGCATACGTACAACTTTATTGCCAAGTATTATCAAAAATACAAGGAATTTGACTCCGGCCCAATGGTCCCCGATGTGCACAACAAGAAAAACAGAATAAATACAGATTATATAAAAGATGAGAAAGCACAAGTTAAAAGAGCAAAACATAGACTAACTGTTCAGGAGTATAATGGCCTGGGGAAAGAAACTGCCTCTGTGTCTGGTTGTTTTGGCGTACAGTGACCTGTAGCGTCGTCTAAAGTGGAGGAGTTCAAAGAGTTTGTGTCCACGATGTGAGGGGTCTGCACCACTGATCTAATCTGAATATAGTACATGTACTAGGGCACACTGCAGGTACTGTACATGGAATAATTGGGGCTACAAGAGTTGA
The DNA here is from genome assembly GCF_001952655.1 of Monopterus albus. Classification (NCBI taxonomy): domain Eukaryota; kingdom Metazoa; phylum Chordata; class Actinopteri; order Synbranchiformes; family Synbranchidae; genus Monopterus; species Monopterus albus. The sequence continues at coordinate 1,798,538 of NW_018127884.1, read as the reverse complement.
GTTTTGGAACACATTTACAGATGATGATTGTGATTAAATGATTTATTCATATTATTATTAAACATGGACATATTTGCTGTATAAATTTACATTCAAAATCTGGAATTAATACTATTAGGCTGAAGAACAGAAATTACTTGTGCTGCTCTGTTTAGGTCAGTTTGATTTTGTTTAGATTTTGCACTGAAACAATAGCCCATCACCTTTTAAAGACTGCAGTTGTTTCAGATCGAGACAACTTGCTTTATTCTGCTGGCCAAACAGCAGCTGAAAGAAATATTCAACACATCTGAGACAGCATTTTTCAGCTACACTACCATCCCTTTGGATTTAGACAGTGTGTTGATGTTACCAGGGTGCATTTGCCAAACTCCTGATCAAGAACATCTGTGAGCAGTTTCACAGTAATAGGTTTTGCCCTCAGAGAGGAAAGGGGCTTATGCTGCAGGTGAGACATTTATATGGACAAATGTTAGAGCAATGCCAAGCAATGTCAAATTATGGGTGTCAAAATCTGAAATCAAATTTATAATATACATTAAAACAGCACACCATGAGTATGTGTTTAATAAACATAATAGACTATCTTCTTTCTCTAAAATAATGCTTCACACTTTGGATGTTTGGAGCCCGTAATAGGTAACAAACTCAGTAGTGTGTTCTACTTTGCGTTTTTATCCCTCATGATAAGCTTCATTTGTGGTATGCTGGTTGAAGCAGATCTATACAGTCAGGAACTATGTGCTCAATACAAGGTCCCATAGATTTTGAGCATGTATAAACATTGAGCATGTAAAAAGGTTTTATAATTGCAAACATATTTTATATGTGTGTAGAGATTTGTACTTGTGAAAATGTTTTTGAATGTGTTAATAAAATGATGTTGCATAAAGACTGAAAATAGTTAAGTACATTTGTGAACATGTACATATATAGAAAGCAGCAAATCACATGTGCAACTCTCAAGTTAAGAGTACAGATTCTGACCATATTTAATCCAGATCTAATTAGTAGAATCAGAACTGGCCACAGTAATTACAATAGTGCACAGAAGCAGAAAGATAAATGTCATCATTTCATGCAGGAAATATTTAACAGAAAGGGTAGATATGATTACTCAGTTTCGGGAATTAGGGCTAGTAGAAATAAGTTTAAGAAGTATCTTATAGTAAAATTCAGAAGGAGTGGAAGAGGGAGTGTTGTTAGATTACTTGAGAATAACAGGGCTAATTAACAGAATTTAGGATAATGAAATTATGACGCAGACTACGAACACAAGATGTCAGAAATGCAACAGTGGGATGCCAACTGCTATAAAACACCAGAGAAGAAGAACGAGAAGGCAATGAAGAAGAATAAAAAAGATGAACGACGGCGCGAGCGCTTCTGTTATACTGTATATGTGGGTAGCAGTAGAAAATCAGTGAACATTTAATGTGAAATCCTCTATGTATGCGTAATAGGTAACAAACTCAGTAGTGTGTTCTGTGCAGGTTGTTTATCTGAGGTAAAGCAGTTGTATAGTTCAGAGTTCATGTGGACTACTTTATTTAGAACGTTAGCAAAGCTCTGCCAGGAAGAAGCTTTTAAAGATGAAGTCAAGGCAGATGTGTGCCCGATAATAAGTCCACGTGTGGTTAGGGACAGGTAGCCGTCCAGTACACCTTTGCTTTGCTTGAACACTTTAACAACAAAGCTAATTGTTAAAAATTGCTTATAAGAACATTTTGTACTACAGAACTAATCCCATACTGGATCTGCAGTTGACTTTTGGCATTATGATAAGGTTGTCTTTACAAAGGCACATGTAAACATAGGCTGTCTGGATTAGATTTGCATCTTGTTTTCAACACCATCAAAGTTTAGTAGTGTTTTAAAGATGGTGCTCTTTGACACTGATTTCATTCTTGTAACGGAGTAGCTTTTAGGCAAGTATGTGCAGTTTTGTTGAGTTGTTTTGCCACCTCAGTGTAAGATAGGGCCTCCATTTAGACAAACCGTCATCTGCCAGTCAGTGAACTTCTTGAAAAGCCAGTTTTGTTCAAATTCAGCTTGGTTTTGGTGACAGTGGAAGCGATGCCAGGATTGAATGATGTCAAAAACACTTGATAAATGACTTCAAGTAACTTTAAGTGACCTGTTAACCATGGAGAGAATGGAGAATTTCATATCCAAATCTAGATTACTAGAGCTCTCCATGAGTATGCAGAAATGAAGTTTCTAACTGCAGGTAATTGATTCTTGTAATGTTTTCCTAATTTATTTGTAGAGAGCTTAATGAATGAGGGAGACCACACATATATGTAAAGTTAATTCACTGCTAAGTGCCTATGACAGAGTGTGCAGAAAATACAAAACACGGATGTGCTAATAAAATTAAGGCAATTTACATATATTTACAAATATATTTTGTGACACATTATTGCTTAAAGTAGAATGAAGTTGTCATGCGCTGTTAAATTTTGGGTAAATATGCCATTTTGGAAGCTTATGCTCATTATCCATCAGAGATATACACTACATACATCCAAGTTGTTTAAAAAAATACTATCCCATACAGCTACATACAGTAGCAGAGTGCTTCAACTACACCCAAATACCCACTTTAGTGTTTAGTTTGAGCACAAACAGGACAGAAATTTATTCTTCTGCAGTGTTTGTGCAATCTGTTGACAGCTATCGTCAGCTCCCGAACTGAGAGCTGAGATCAGGGCACAAAGTCTTTTTTTTTTAGTTTGTCACTCTCTTAGACAGGCTCTCTAGTTACACTACAAGTTAGCTAGTCAGCTAAGGTTATCCATTTTGAATTACCACAGTCAGTAAAATGAGATCTAAACAATTTAAGCAGCTTTTTAGCCAAACAAAACAAGAATTTATACAGAAAAATATAATGTGTGTCCCTTCCCAGCATTCAACATGGCATGATGTACCTTCACATTCTCTTTATCTCTTGGTCTATTTTCAAGGTGGCAGTAGCCAGAGGAACCTGTCTCTGGTGACACAGGGAACACACAGGGAACACACAGTAACGCAGCCAAAGATGTTGAAGATGATCACCAACAATGGGAACCATGCTTTACATTGTCCCTCTTCAAGAACAAATTGACACGACATCCCTTCTTCATTAAGCTGTGGACAGGCGAATTCACCAGAACCATGGTACAATTTCATACATAGATTTGTAAACGTTAAACTATTCTCCATCTTCCAAGATAAGTGCTTAATTTTTTAGGATGCAGTGTGTGGTGTTTTATTGTACTGTTTTTTTGTATGAAGGAAGTCTTTATTCTTCTTGAATAAAAGTAGTGGTGCAGGATAAGGTAGATAAAGGTAGGTGAACCTGTAGCAAGTTAGTAATTCCAGACTTAGTTGGTAGGTGAACCTGTAGCAAGTTAGTAAGTCCAGACTTAGTCCAAACTCCTGAGGACAGGAGGACACGGTGCTCTCAATGTGCGACTGGAGCATGGCGTCCCGCCACCAGACTACTGTGCTTTGAATGAGATGTAGCTGCCTGATAATAGAGATAGCTTGGTTGAGTAAGGAACACTCAGCGGTCTGAAAATATCAGAGCAGATTTCAAAATTGGCATTACTTAGATGGACAAACCTCGTATTCACAATCTGAGTGGTTATGTTCTTGCCTGAAAAGAAAAAAAAAAAATCAAAACGCAATAAAGGCCCAGAATACTGAGCTAGTGGAAGGGTCTAGTGCCGTAAAGCTAAACGCAGCTATCACATGAGGTGTCAGGGGAGCTCACCCAAAGTTTCAAAGGGCAGTGATGGATAATCCGGGAATACAGTGCAACAGGCTATATATACTATACACTGCACATTATCTTTGTTGTTGAATACAGTGCACTTGAAGACCTGCTGAGTACATCATCATGTCCGGAACTTGGAGCCTCATAACCCAGTGAAGAAGATAGCCCAAAGCTCCATGGGCTCACACTACAGATGGATGATGTAGCAGATCTTGACATCCTGACGACAATTCAGATGGTGAGTAATACTAAATTATTCACAATGTTGCTAAATGTTTATATTAAACAAATTCTTATAGTTGTAGATAATTTCTCAAAAAAATGTAACATCTCTTCAGCTTAGTATTCCTAAAAGAAATAGCTTGGGATTTTTCAAGTTGCTGTTAAAACAATATTGTTGTGTCCCTTTGTACACGAGAGTAGGTTTTAGTCATTGTTACTTCTCCTGTTCCGCTGCAAAAAATGAGGGACAAGACCCTTGTTCTCTAAAAAACAAACATGTACAGTACTTCAGAGTTTGTCTGAGACTCAAATGCAGCTTCTGCTGTCCCACTAAGGTAATCTGAGTCTATATCTTTCAAAGTTAGTCTATTTAAGAGTATTTCCCTGGACAGTCCCTGGCTGAGCTGTGGTGGAGGGATACATTATAGTAGCAAATATCCATAATCATTTATCATTGTATGGCCCTGTGAAATGTATACAGACACAAGAAAAGGTAATTCCACTGTTTGTGTTTTATCATCTTAGAAATATTGCTTGTTGATAATGTGACTTTAGTAAAGATCAGATCACATTTCATGACTAATTTATGCAGGAAACCAGGAAATTGCAAACTGTGCCATTACTTTTTCTTGTGACTGTATGTAATGGCATACATTTATTTGTTTCTAGAAAGCTGAGTCAATGTCAGTGTTTCACTGTAGGTGAACTGCTATCACTACAGCCGTTTTTAGAAACATTGTCTTACAGACATGAATCTTTAATTTGGCTGATTGATAAATAACATGTTATGCATTTACTTGCACTAACCCCCTCATCAGCTGTTGTTAGCTCGACTGGTGATGGCACAGGCGTGTTTCTCTCACAGCCACCTCTCCTACTGTGGAAATGGGCTCCACATACATGTAACTATGAGCTTTGCAAATAGCATAGTTATGTCCAGTTTGATGACTATTAGGCACAGCTTGGTCCTTTTAGGATATCTCAGGTGCAATCTGTAGAGTACTTTTCCCATTACATGTTTCTTTCAAGACAGCAGGTGAATGCAGACAAGGTGAAGTGCAGATTAAGGAGGAAAAACATGGAGATGTCACACATGTGCAAATATAATCCAAACATAGGAGCAGGTTTTACTGGTGGCCCAAAATCACAAACTGCAAAAATACTCCAGCTGTTAAATCTGCAAGGTACAAACTCCTTTCCACTGTTAACTCTGAACACAACTTTAGTAAACACCACCAGCAACAAACTTACCCATGACTACGATGCATCCCTCCTCTGCAGCCCAGCATGGAACTACTAACCAGGCAAACAAAAAATGAAAATCTGTCTTAGACTGTAATTTTGAAAGATCCATCCATTATCTAAACTTACAACTGCAGATTAAATTTGTTAAAAAGAGAATTTGCATGGTTTGTTTCATGAAGGTGAGGGTGAAAGATAAATGGGTTTTGTTAAAATTGTTCCATTTTGTTTCTTAGGCTTGAGGGTGATGAATCCACTTGACCAGCAGAGGGATACATTCAACAGTCTTGCCTGTTCTAGGGATTTACCACCAATTGGAGATGGCTATCACTTCAGTAAATGGTGAGATAACATCTTATCTTTTTCTTTTCTTCCCATTTCATCTTGGTAGAAAATGTTGACTTGAAACTTTGTGGTGTCCACTCGGCAACATGAAAGTGTGCTCACTGCCCATGTACAAATACTGTGCACCCTAAAGAAAAGCTAAAAGACAAATCAATACTTTGATTCAAATTGAAGCAAATCTGTGAAAACCAAAACTTGATGGGTTGAAATTATAAGATTTATCATGCTTTAAATTCAGGCTTTTGCCATTCCCTCTTAGGCAACCCTCAACCAGATTGTCCAGCCATGAAATGACAGTGATCATCTCTACACAGTGAGCATCCAGAATTGTAGGAAAGGATTCTTGAGGATGTACATTGAGACAGGCAAGTTTCTGTTTGACTGTTTTATTAATGAAATGAGATAAGGTTTTACAAAAAAAAAAAAAAGATACCTTATTTATTTTTGCAGTCACTCTATCCCACTTCAGCCAGCTGCCAACATTTCAGGTAAGATGGGAAATCCCTATAGGCAGGGTACAAGTTGTCAAGACAGAGTACCTCACTTCTTCCACATGATGTTACATTGCATGTGCCTGGATATCTCCAGTTATAAAGACTTCTTTGGCCTGGAGAAGTCTTCATAACTGGAGATGTCCAGGCACATGCAATGTAACGTCATGTGAAAGATGTGAGGTACTCTACCTCGAACACTTTGACTTTAACTGGCTTTAAAACTAAAGCCAGTTAAACAGGGTTCATTGCCCAGTTGGGCAAACTATTTAAGATAGGTCATCTCAGTCATGTGAGAATGTTGAGTATTTACCTTAGGTTGCTAGTAGTAGCAAGTAGACTTCAGCAGCACACTCTCAGCAGTGCAATATTCATAATTGTTTATCACATATTAAAAATGCCATTAAGAGGATAATCACCTGGCTTTGGTAAATATATAAATATATGCTCTGTTCTGTTAGCGTTTGGTCCATATCACACTTTAATTTGTACCTTAACATCAAGTAAATAAAAACAAAAAAGTGGAGGACATTCCACTGAAGCAAGCAAAGTCATTATAAAAGCAGGTAGAATTGCTCATTGTAAGAGTTCCTTTGGTTGGGGACACTACTAAAGTTGGTTTTGAAATTGCCCTTAAAATGACTGCAAACCTACAGGCAGCCTGAAATGCAGGAACGACTACTATGAAGAATGATTAGATGTTTTAGAGAATTGTATAACCTTTTGCTACAAAATAGGAGATATGATTCAACAACAATGGCACCTGGATGGAAAGTAGTGTGTCTGGGACTCCAGAGCTGTGGATGCCTCCTCAATGACTGTTTCAAGAAACAGAACCTGTAATAAATTCAGAGTTAACTTAATAGGTTACTCAAAATTTTCAGACAAGTTAATTTCTGGATCATACTTTCATGTTCTTAATCAAGACATTTCAATGATTTGCAGATGATTGTAAATAAATTCTGGGGTGCACAAATCTGTCAATTCTGCCGAACATAACTACACATCTGTACTGTAAAAACAATTGGAGAGATACATAGAGCAGTGTTTTATCATGTTACCCAACAAGTTTGTCCACACTTTAAAGATCTTTTTGCCAGCTGTACTAATTACCAACCTATTTTGTGTTTCACTTTCACTTGAGAGCAATGAAGGTCAATCAAAACACTACAGACTGGAATTATTTTTTTTTAATAAAGCAGCACTGGTTTGGTGAATTTTTGGTTTAAGGCACAAAAACAAACCATTATCATGCAGTAAGGGAAACTGTTATACAAACTGCAGTTTTTTCAGATCCTTTGTTAAAATGTGGTGGATACAAATGCAAAGTGGAACCAGTTGTAAATATGCAGACCTTAAACCGCCATATGACAAACTAAGAGGTTTGTCAGTGGAAAAACTGGGTCAGATTGGAACAAAGAATGAAATGCTGTATGCAATTATAGTATTTTAGGTTAGTTATAAACATTTGAGAATTTTCATTACAACTTATCAAATTTGATCAGACATTTTTACAATTTTGAAATGTTTGTCAGGGAAAATGACAAGAAATAACAGTTTGATCTAGATTTGTCAATGGCAGAAGAATAACAGTACTCTCTCTCACTTGAACCACCACACCCTCAGAATGTGTTTCTCACCTATCAACTTGCGATTGGTGTCGATGTATAGGAGCGACAGAGACCCGGAACACTGCTGGTCCTTCTCACAATACACCCAAGACTATCTACATGGTGCATGGAATCCCACGTTCTTGTCGACTACACTGATGCCCTCAGATGTCCATCATTCGGTGGCCTATTGGAAGATGCATTTAAAAGAAAGTTATAGTCCTCTAATGTCCAAGTTAAAACAATTTCTCTGATCACAGAAAGACAGAAGCCTGTGCAAACACATTTCAGAAAAATCATCCTGAATGCAGGGGGAAAAAAATCAATTCTTCTTAGTAACTAAATGCTAATTTTACACATAAGATTTATTGAAGGGCTATTCCATTGTTTATTCAGGCTTCTCAGCATGTGATGCTCATTGAGGTTAAACAAGAGTTTCAATGACAATGATTTTCTTTAATTAACTCATATTTAATTTTTTGCACAGCTGAGCCCGTTACAGCCCATCCTCCATCCTGTAGAATACATTACATCACCACCAATGCTACACCTCTGAAACTAATAAGATCACATTTAAGAGTCAAGTTACTCCAAAAAAAAGGACAGAGGCATGGCAGCAATTTTCTCAAGCTTTTGTTTTCACTTTAAATCCATCTTCAGGAGCTGGCAAGATTGCCAAAGCAACAGCAGCTAATAAATACCACCTGTGTCAGCCGTCATTGACAGAATTTGTTTTAATAAAAACCTGAAGGTCGTCTGTCATTTTTACTGATGAGAATACTGAGGGCTTTCTACACTAACTTCAGGTTAGGCTACTAAAAAGCCCAATAATTGCTATAGTGTTGATAAACGAGGTGAGAAAAAGAGGGACTGATGCAGTGGATCAAGGACAACTGAGACCATGTTCAACACATCTTGCTAACCAGGAACTGACAGCATGTTGGAGAACCATGAATTACAGTCAATAATACACAATTAAGTGTGCCAAAGAATGGGAAAGCATTCATATGGAAGCAAGTTAAATGATGTTTACTCATTATTTGGCCCCAAAGAGGATGTGTCAGGCCATGCTGTCATAAATCTTTAGAGCCCAACAAACAACACCACCATTTTCCAAAACCACCGTTAATCCTGAACCTGCACCTGAATCCTATCCTCACCCAAGCAAAGAGCAGATATGTGTCTTGACACACAATATTTGCATTGTATTTGCTCAGGTTAAGGAATGGCTGGCCCAACTGGCTTGCAGTGGCAATCACCTCTGAGATCCAGGTCCACTCAACTGTCCAACCACTGACAATGTTCTACCAAGATTGTCAAACAAAAGAAGACTACACTACTAACAACCCCAATGACACAATAACTATATTATCACCAACACAAGCTCTGTGTGGGTGTAGGAGTGAAGGCAAGTCTACAGGGTCATCAGGTAGGCACCTTCTCACTAATTGATTTTGTTTTGCCCATGACACTGAGAAGGCTCAACTGTTTTCCAGCATCCCAGGACCATGCCCCTCTTTGCCTGCACCCACACACCCAACTCAATCCTTCATTAACATATACTGTCTTAATAATTTGGGCTGAATGTTACTAGTCACTGGCACGAAAACATTTCACCTGATGTTCTAGTCACCAAATGTTTAAAATAACAAACATTTCAGATAGCTCACCATAAAACTAGACAAACTTCTGCTTCCTTTTGTGCTGCATCAGAGCCAACCCTGTGTTGGCATTCATTCCAACAAACCAGTCAAAAGTCTGTGTCCTCGTGTTAGCCTGCTCATGCTAACACCAGGAAGTAGGAGCCAAACATGCTGCATGTATCAAAGCTGCCTCTTTCAGGTTCCACTTCCTCCCTGTTGGGACTGATGGTGTTGCATTCTGCACTGCTCTGTCCCTGGATTCTTACAGTGCTACCTCCAATCCAGCTTTAGCACATTTGAACTCCTCTGTTAAACTGGTTATAGGGAGCTCCAAACTCCCTTTTCCATGCAGGGCCACACTGCTGAGGTAGCACAGAGCTCCCAGGTAAAGTACATGCTAAACATTCTCTCTAGCTTCTCTACCTTAGAAACCGATGCGTCATACATTGTCAGAAGCCATAACAATCATATTATCATTAAAAATGAAAATTAAATTGATGGCTAATAATATGTAAATTAAGGAATTTTTATGACCTGTCAAAATGAGGGACAATAAAAAAAAAGTCTAGTGCAACCGCTGGTGCCAGCTGATTGCTTGGATAAATCAATTAAGCTGACGATGTCACAGGTATATACATGTGAGACACAACAACACAAACTAGCTGAACTATCTATAACATTATCCAAACAGCTTCGACTCCTTGGAGGCTTTCAAATCACAGTTCAATAGGGGTGGAACAATATATCCAAAATCTATATATTGTGATACAAAAACATCACAAAATGTATCGTTTTGTCTAGCGATACACATTGTGTGGTATGCCCACACTAGCAACTTCATATTTTTTGTAAATAAGATACCCTAACAGAACATAAGTCAATATACTGTATCTGGTTGTTCTTTACATAATCAAACTTGTGCTAGAAAAGGAGGCAGGTAAAATACAATTATTCCATAGCTAGCCATATATTGTCATTGAATTTTTAAACGTATCATGACTGAAATAAATGGTACACATCATATTGTGCATCAAATCGCATCAAGAAAACACTGTCCCATCCCTACCATTCAAAGAGACAGATACAGACACCCACGTACATATTTAAGGTGGAGGGACCTTCGAATTTTTAAATAAGATTCCATCAAATATTTAGCTAGAAATATTAGCATTAATATACATTAAATACAAAAGCAATTTACCTTAACAGTTACTGTGCTTAGCGTCCAGGTAAAACTAGAGGAGCTCTTTCATTTACAAGACTGCACATCTAACAGTGGATATGCTACTAGTTAAGTCGTAGCGATTTTTCCTAGATTAACCAGGTTTAAAGATTGGTCTGACAGTGAACACGCTCCAGCAAAGCAAGAGTGTAGGCTACTAGATGCTTAACTTACCCATGAAGTTTCTTGCTAGCAGAGGAAGGAAACAATCAAGTGTGGGAACATTGTCTCAAAAAAGAGAAACTAAAACCTTCTACTTTGGAGAAACTATTATTTTTGAATAAGAGCCAAAAGGCTATTTATGGGGACTGGCTCTGGGACCTTCCTTAGACACATAAAGTTCCCAGAGTCAATCGGTGGGTATTAAATATTGTGACGATCTACGTCAGCCATTCGGGGGGGTGGGGTGGCAGCAGCAGCAGCAGCATGATGCAAAGGTGCATCGTGGGAGTTCAGTAGTTAGTTCAGAGAGCAGTTATCAGATTATTGTTAGTGTTCTTATGTGTTACCCCGTTGTGTGTTGATGTTACTGACTTATACTGATGTGTTGTTAACGATGTTTTGCTAGCTGGTTGTGTGCTGTGTTTTGAACCGCAAGTCTGAGTTGTATGTGCGAGACTGACCCCGTTGGTAATGGGATTGCTCAGCAGTTCTAAATAAATGACCAAGAAGTCAGTGTTGTATTGTGGTCCGAGTAAAGGACACGCCCAAGTGCTATCCAGAGTCGTGCGGTGTATGGGGCCTGGAGTAGTCACTAATCGAAAACAGCATAGGTGCTAGCGCCCTGCTAGCTAGTTTAGCTGCTCAGTATAGTTAGTTTCTCTCCTCCACGCCGGGGGTCATTACATTTGGTGTCAGAAGTGGGATATGCGGAGTGCCATCACTGCTATGGAGAGAGACATAGGCGAGTTAGAGCGAGCAGTGCTGGAAAGCAGCCTGCTAATGGAGCACCTCGGGGGTCACCCTGGGCGGAAGAAGACGGCACCATGCAGGCCAGATGGTGCCAGCATCCCTCGATTCTCCAGCCAGCTACGGACTCCCCAGCCAATTCGACAAGAGGACCCCGTACACCGCTAGAACGCACCCCTGCTAAGCTGCCACGATATAACTGGTTAACCCTAGTGGAGCCATATTTGGTACAGGTCAACCTGGCGGCCTGCCATGGGGGATGGAGCTCCAGTGAAACAGCTGTTCACCTGACGTTGGCCCTGGAGGGACTGGCTCTCCAAGTCCTCACCGATCTGTCCCCAAATGAACAGGTAGGGGATGATGGATACATTCACCCAGAAATGAATAGGAAGGAATACTGATATGTCAGAAAGTTGACCCAGTGTCAATGTATGTGACACTTCGGCATAACTCCCATTAAGACACCAGGTTCAGACATTTGGTCTCCCCTTGCAATTCATTCACCACTCTGGCTGGGGCGATCTGGTTCAACTGTTGATTTTGGGGGGGCATTCCATTCGGATTACAGGCCCCCTCGAGGGTCCCGAGAGTGTTTATTGGCCACTGAATGGTCAAGACATTTGGAAAGCCCTAAAATGGGGTGTCTGGGAAGCGCAGTGTGCCAAGTGTCACAGACAAGGGTCTTTAAATGCTTAGATAAAATTTAGATTTGCCATAAAATGCCAAAGGGGTGCTTTAAAGATGTGGGACAGTGCCTTAAAACCCTCAAACGGTTTTGAAATAGCCAAAACATAAAACAAAGTAATAACGGCGTTGTAATTGTCACGGACAAAAAGCAGCTGATTTGCCCGTGTAAAAGCGGCTTTAAATGCTTAAGATTAAATCTGCCATAAAACGCTGAAGGGGTGCTTTAACATGTTGGGAAAGTGCATTAAAATGTTTCTAAATGGCAAACACACACTTCAAGAAAGTGTGACATTTGGCAATCTGGAGGCTGTTATGTTGAGGGTTTCGAATTGTCAAAAAATGAATAAATGTCTGTGGTGACGGAGCGATACACATTAACAGGTGGTAAAATAAAGAATAAATAATTTTTGCCAAGAGTGAAACGAGATGTGAACCCGCAGGGTCTGCATGCAAACGCAGCACTTTAACCATTAGGCCGTCCCTGGTACACTGGGTTAAGGCAAATCCGCTGCTTTTGTCCCTGACATGTTAAGGGTTTCGAATTGTCACAGAATGCAAACTGATGTAGAAATTAATAAATAAATAAATCTATATGGTGCCAGAGCTTTAGTGTCCTTAAACAGCTTTAAGAAAGCAAGCCCACGCAGATTCGCACCTCCGTACTTCACTGCTTGCATGGTAGTTCAAACTTGGCCAAAAGGTCACATGAAACAGACGGTGAGAGAGAGGTAGAGGGAGAGAGTGCATCTTGAAGACAGACAGCAAAATATCTCTTTGAAATAACTACATCATTTTTATCAACCAAATATTCACCCAAAAAAAGTACAAGAAAGTTTTAAAGTAGCAGATTATTTATTTTTCAGGTTATTTGTTCATAATAAGAGCTGTGAAAAATTGGTTTGTTGAAAGTGTTATTTTTATGGCAATTGTAATCATTTTGAAGTGTCACAGTTGAGCTGCCAAGTGTGACTATATGACTAGCATTATAAGCTCTGTTTTTCTGTACAAAGCCTCTTCCGGCTCTTTTAAACCAGGAACTCCCAAAAAGACGAAGTAGACCACTTTAGATTTTATTAAAAAAAATCCATACTGGTTTATTCAGAGAATCACAGGTAAAATTAACATCACTCGTTCAGATCTCTCCCGCCACCCAACCTGCACCCAGGCAGCTTGAAAGATGAAAAACCCTGCACCACAAAACCTATACAATTTTAATGATTTTGGGCTAGCCCCATACTATGCGGGGACGTCCAACCGTGACGTCACCTGATATGCCAGCTTGCAGCTGACCATAATGATAGTCAAAACATGAGGAAAAGTCAAGGTGTGTG
>NW_018127884.1:1782435-1785021 GCF_001952655.1 Monopterus albus | reverse complement strand
ATATTAAGATTAGCATTACAGTTAATACTAACAACTCTTTGCCTGCAAATGCAGTCTGCAAGCACATGAAATTAAACTGAGCAGTTAACAGCCTGAGCTAGACATCCTGTCTCCACTAAACATTTCTAGACAACAAATCTCTGAATATCTATCTAACTAAGAAATAACCTAACACCCCAAAACATATGAAAGGTCACTAGGTAAGACAAGGAATATAGGTTTGCCTTACTGTTGTCCTAAACCTTTTACAACCCACTTACAGTGATGAAATGTATGAGGAAAGATACAGTGGGATAAATGACTTCATGGATTCATTTTATTAAATACAACATGACAAGGGAAATATGGAATTTTGTTACATGCTGAATGTTAAAATGCACCTAAAAACACCTAAAGAAGGCCATGAAGAAAATCCCCAAAGAACAGCCACATGGTTCGCAACACAACAGAGCAACAACTCAACTCAACTTTATTTATATAGCGCTTTACCACAGCACAGCTGACCAAAGCACTTAACATATCAAAACAAATATAAAAACAACACAAAAAACTATAAACAATAATATAAACACTAACACCACGGACAGAGTGTCATTCCTGATCAAACGCCAGTGAATAACAGGGTGAATATAAGGCGTCAGTCATGGGGTGTAATTACAACAGCACCAGGCTGCTACATGGCGAAACACCTAAAGAAGGCCATGGAGAATTCCCCTAAAGAACGGCCACGTGGTTCAAAACAACAGATTATACCACAGGAAAACACAGATGCCATTGTCACTAAAGCTATCTACTTGTGGCATAAATACTGTGGCACTCCGATGCACACAGTGTAGCGACACGGAGCTTCTGGCTGAAGAAATCAGGATTCAGCTGTTTCTGCTGGCAGAAAATCCTGAGGCCAAAACAGTTGTCAAAGGAGCAGCAGCACGAGGAGCAGTAGGTGGACCAGCAGGAGCAGGATCTGGATGATGATGAGCAGCCAGGCCCTTCATATGTGCCTGCACCATTGGCAGAGCCATCACAGGAGAGAGGGACAGAAGTACCTGGCAGCCAGCGTGGCACAATGGCTATCAAAGACAGCCAAAAGGTTATTTATGGGGACTGGCAAAGGGACCTTCCTCAGGCACATCAAATTTCCAGAGTCGATCGGTGGGTATTACTACATTAGGACCAGCAGGTGGAGGAAAACACCAACGATAATGATGATCAGCCAGGCCCTTCAAAGGTGTCTGCAGCAGCACCAACAGCATGAACAAGAGGAGCAGGGGGAGCGGAGAGAGGGGCAGAAGTACCTGGCAGCCAGCGTGGAGCCATGGCTATCAAAGAGAGCCAAAAGGTTATTTATGGGATTTATGGGGACTGGCAAAGGGACCTTCCTCAGGCACATCAAGTTCCCAGAGTCGATCGGTGGGTATTACTACATTTTGGACATTTGGACCAACAGGTGGACCAGCAGCAGCAGCCAGCAGGGGGAGCAGCATCAGCAACAACAGCACCAGCAGGAGGAGGACCGGGATGACTCTGAGCAGCCAGGCCCTTCAGGAGCAGCAGCAGCATCAGCACCAACAGTATGAGCACAAGGATCAAGAGGAGCACCAGCAGGTGGTGGACCAGCAGGATGACGATGATGAGCAGCCAGGCCCTTCAAAAGTGTCTGCACCATCACAGGAGAGAGGGGCAGGAAGTGCAGCAGCATCATCATAAACAGCAGCAACAGCCAAAAGGTTCTTTATGGGGGACTGGCAAAGGGACCTTCCTCAGGCACATCAAGTTCCCAGAGTCGATCGGTGGGTATTACTACATTTTGGACATGTGGACCAGCAGCAGCACCAGCAGGGGGAGGAGCAGAATGACGCTGATGAGCAGCCAGGCCCTTCAAGAGTGTGCACCAGTGGCAGAGCCATCACAGGAGAAGGGGGCAGAAGTACCAGCAGGTGGTGGACGACGCCAACTATGATGATGAGCAGCCAGGCCCTTCAAGAGTGTCTGCACCAGTGGCAGAGCCATCTGTGGAGAGAGGGCCAGAGGGTCTCTAAGGTTAGTGAGGTGAGTGAATTAAATTGCCTGACCCTACTGACAAAGTTACATGATTAAGCTTTTTTTGTGTTTTTTCAGGGCAGCAAAACGGAGGCCAAAAACAGTTGGCAGAGGAGAGCAGCAGCAGGTGGAGAATGAGGAGCAGGATCTGGATGATGATGAGCAGCTAGGCCCATCACATGTGCCTGCACCAGTGGCAGAGCCATCACAGGACAGAGGGGCAGAAGTACCTGGCAGCAAGCGTGGAGCCATGGCCATCAAAAACAGCCAAAAGGCTATTTATGGGGACTGGCTCTGGGACCTTCCTTAGACACATAAAGTTCCCAGAGTCAATCGGTGGGTATTAATACATTTTGGCAGTTTGGTATTAGTAAATGTGTTTTTGATCAATGTCATTTTCATCATATCTGCACTTATTTTTTTAATTGGAATTAAATTGTTTATTGTGATATTCTTTGAGCAGTCACATGCAACGAGGCACCACTTTGAGGAGGCCTCCACTCTGCCCCACCTTGAATTCCCCCCCCCCCCTTACTCCCCGCCAAC
>NW_018127884.1:1782234-1782389 GCF_001952655.1 Monopterus albus | reverse complement strand
AGGACCAGCCAGGCCCTTCAAAAGTGTCTGCACCATCACAGGAGAGAGGGGCAGGAAGTGCAGCAGCATCATCATAAACAGCAGCAACAGCCAAAAGGTTCTTTATGGGGGACTGGCAAAGGGACCTTCCTCAGGCACCTCAAGTTCCCAGTGTA
>NW_018127884.1:1781244-1781913 GCF_001952655.1 Monopterus albus | reverse complement strand
GGGGGCAGAAGTACCAGCAGGTGGGGGACGACGCCAACTATGATGATGAGCAGCCAGGCCCTTCAAGAGTGTCTGCACCAGTGGCAGAGCCATCTGTGGAGAGAGGGCCAGAGGGTCTCTAAGGTTAGTGAGGTGAGTGAATTAAATTGCCTGACCCTACTGACAAAGTTACATGATTAAGCTTTTTTTGTGTTTTTTCAGGGCAGCAAAACGGAGGCCAAAAACAGTTGGCAGAGGAGAGCAGCAGCAGGTGGAGAATGAGGAGCAGGATCTGGATGATGATGAGCAGCTAGGCCCATCACATGTGCCTGCACCAGTGGCAGAGCCATCACAGGACAGAGGGGCAGAAGTACCTGGCAGCAAGCGTGGAGCCATGGCCATCAAAAACAGCCAAAAGGCTATTTATGGGGACTGGCTCTGGGACCTTCCTTAGACACATAAAGTTCCCAGAGTCAATCGGTGGGTATTAATACATTTTGGCAGTTTGGTATTAGTAAATGTGTTTTTGATCAATGTCATTTTCATCATATCTGCACTTATTTTTTTAATTGGAATTAAATTGTTTATTGTGATATTCTTTGAGCAGTCACATGCAACGAGGCACCACTTTGAGGAGGCCTCCACTCTGCCCCACCTTGAATTCCCCCCCCCCCCTTACTCCCCGCCAAC
>NW_018127884.1:1763494-1774059 GCF_001952655.1 Monopterus albus | reverse complement strand
AGAGACTGCAGGATTTTGTGGTGGGGTGAGGGTTGTGGGGACACTTAACCCTCTTGGGTGGGGGTTGTGTGACGATCTACGTCAGCCATTCGGGGGGGGTGGCAGCAGCATGATGCAAAGGTGCATCGTGGGAGTTCAGTAGTTGGTTCAGAGAGCAGTTATCAGATTATTGTTAGTGTTCTTATGTGTTACCCCGTTGTGTGTTGATGTTACTGACTTATACTGATGTGTTGTTAACGATGTTTTGCTAGCTGGTTGTGTGCTGTGTTTTTGAACCGTAAGTCTGAGTTGTATGTGCGAGACTGACCCCGTTGGTAATGTGATTGTTCAGCAGTTCTAAATAAATGACCAAGAAGTCAGTGTTGCATTGTGGTCATTGTAAAGGACACGCCCAAGCGCTATCCAGAGTCGTGCGGTGTATGGGACCTGGAATAGTCGCTAAGTGCTACCCAGAGTCGTGCGGTGTATGGGGCCTGGAGTAGTCACTAATCGAAAACAGCATAGGTGCTAGCGCCCTGCTAGCTAGTTTAGCTGCTCAGTATAGTTAGTCTCTCTCCTCCACGCCGGGGGTCATTACAATATATCATATTATAACAACATTAATTACATCCACAGCTTCATTGAACCCTGTAAATCAGGGGTGCCCACACTTTTTCGCCTTGTGAGCTACTTTTCAAATGTCAAAATAATTGACCTACACTAAAAGTACTACACGCGCGCGCACACACATTCTCACACACACATATGTATAAATGAGTGTCTTAGTTTTTATGAACAGTCTGAAAGTGCCGCTCCACATTTCCCTTCTTCGGAATAGTGATGGTAGATTGGTAGATCAAGCAAACGCATTTCAAATATAACTTCACGAAAAAAAGTTGTCCTCCCATTCCGCATGGAATGTTTTCGGTACGTTTTCGGTTTCTTACTTGATTCGGCTCCCCCACTCATTTTATACCCTTTAGTAGAAATTAATTCAAAGGCTGACAAGGTACTTCGCTCACTGGAGTTTTGCAGTAGCTCGTGTAGTTGACTGTGTATGCTTGGTGACTCGTGTGTCAGAAAAGACAAGATCTCAGACTGGCTGCCCTGCATGTCAATCAAGTAGCAAATGCCATAGGGAGGATGGATTATAAGCTATATATGAATGATTGTCACTCTCTGCTTGTCCTGTTAGGGGTCACCACAGCGAATCGTCACACTGACTATTTGCATGTTAGCATTTGGCACGTGTTTTACGCCGGATACATCTAATTTATCTCTCGCTCCATCCTTCCCTCACTCGGATCGGTGCAGCTTCTGCAGCAATGCGGTCGATGTACCGATCCGTCGTGGTGAAGAAGGAGCTGAGCCATAAGGCGAAGCTCTCGATTTACTGGTCAATCTACGTTCCGACTCTCACCTATGGTCATGAACTTTGGGTCATGACCGAAAGGGCAAGATCCCGGATACAGGCAGCCGAAATGAGCTTTCTCCGCAGGGAGGCCGGGCACACCCTTAGAGATAGGGTGAGGAGCTCGGTCACCCGGGAGGAGCTCAGAGTAGAACCGCTGCTCCTCCACATCGAGAGGAGGAAGTGTCTGGAGAGAGGGAGGTCTGGGCATCTTTGCTTAGACTGCTGCCCCCGCGACCCGGTCCCGGATAAGCGGAAGAAAATGGATGGATGGATGGACATCTAATTTATTTTTGAATGGCACGCGATCTACCAACACTACCTTTGCGATCGACCGGTCGACCCGTGCTGTAAATATTTGCTCTGTCCAGTGTGTAATTTGGGGTCAGTAATTATAAATCCATTTCAAATTCTTAGGCATTCTTGGGAAAAAAAGATGACTTAGGTAGTCAGCATTTCATTTAAGATACTTCATAAGACAAGGAAGAAAAACAACAGACACATGTAAAATGAAGTTAGTTAAGCTTTATTTGACTAATTTCCACAATACAACAAAACTCAGTGCACACGCAAGGTGCCTCAGGTTCACCTTTGCAAGGCTGTACAACAACCACTGTGCCAGCAGATGCCACCCACATGAGCAATGAATGAGTAGTGAACCAATTTTCAATACAATGGTCCAAAAGGGTTCAAAGATTCATGGGGCCTCCTTTGGCCATCACTAGTAGCCCACCTGAACTAGAAAATGCACATGTGGACAATTGTGTTACCTCATACTAACGTGAAGCACCTGTATGCTGCACACTGAATGTTTACTGTGGTTTCTACTACTTTACAATGCTACCCACCTGAATAGCAGAAGATCCCATGCCGTTGTCCATCTTTTCTTCTGTTTCTTCTTCGTCTTCTTCTGCTTCTACTTCTTCTTTTGAGTTTTATGGTAGCTGGCATCCTTGATGTTACTTTAATGTCTCCTATTGGAGTCAAGCCTCTTCAAAGTCCATTCTTCTCAAAGTGGTGTGTACAGTCCACTCACTCTCACAAAGCCAAAGATTTCAAGATTTCAGGACCTGCAGTGGAGACCAACAAGAAGAACCCAGCTGCCCTCTGACTGGACAGTTTCACTCTGTTCTGAGACTGAACTGCAAATGCCAGTCAGATTCATTGTACCATTAATGATTTGTACTGGTAGCTTGAGAGGTACAGAGCTGTTCACAAACACACTTAATTATTTTCAGTGTCTTTTTGTAACATAATTTATTTACAAATTTTATTCATGTGTTCAAAAAGGTTCTAGACATGCTCAAAAAGTTTTTACATGTTAAAAATCTTTGTGACTCATAAAGAACATCATCACATTAATGCGTATTGGCAAGAAAATGTTTGTGAATTATTCATAATTACCCAGTTGTCTGTTTACTTTAAATCAACTGAATGTGTTTAAGCTAATAACACATTGATATAATTTTGTGTGTCTTTATGAACACACTTGTTAAACGTTCAGTAAACAACAGTACTGGTGGAAGTACTATTAAGTGAAACTTTGGATTTAATAATTTGTTGAACCTCCTCTGGCAACAATGACCTCAAACTATTATTTTCTATAGCTGCCAATCAGACCTGAACAAGGAAGACGTTCGTACCATTCTTTGTTACAAAACTGCTTCAGCTCAGCTATATTCTTAGGATGTCTGGAGTGAACGGCTGTCCTGAGGTCTTTACACAGCATCTCAGTTGGGTTTAGCTCTGGGCTTTGTCTTGGCCCCTCTACAAGGCAAATTTGCTTTGTTCAAAGTCATTCTGTAGTAGATTTACTTTGATGTTTAGGTTCATTGTCCTGCTGCATCACCCAACTTCCACTGAGCCTCAGCTGCTCAATAGCCACTCTTATATCATCCTGTAAGATACCTTGACAAACCTGGGCATTCATTTTTCCCTCAGTGATGGCAGCTATCTAGGCCCAGTGATGGCAAGGCAGACCCAAATCACAATGTTTCCGCCACCCTACTTCACCCTTTGGATGACATTTTATGTTTGCATGCAGTGCCCTTTTTACATCATACATAGTGCAATGGGTTTTTCCTTGAACGCCAACGCCAATGTGTAAACGCCAATACCTGAGAGCACCCAGCAGCATTTTATTGATTCCTGATGTACATAACTGCCTGGGTCCTGGATCCAACTGCATTATCTTTTAACATAAAAAATCATCATAATGGAATAGCCAATTTATAAAAATTCAACACAGAGAATTCATGTAGTACAAGATAATATTGACATGAATACAAAATGCTGTAGACAATTTGTGCATGCAGTGCTTCTTCCAAACCATCAAAATTGTCTGTATACTATCACACAGTATATGGATATACAGTGCCTTGCGAAAGTATTCGGCCCCCTTGAACTTTGCGACCTTTTGCCACATTTCAGGCTTCAAACATAAAGATATAAAACTGTAATTTTTTGTGAAGAATCAACAACAAGTGGGACACAATCATGAAGTGGAACGAAATTTATTGGATATTTCAAACTTTTTTAACAAATAAAAAACTGAAAAATTGGGCGTGCAAAATTATTCAGCCCCTTTACTTTCAGTGCAGCAAACTCTCTCCAGAAGTTCAGTGAGGATCTCTGAATGATCCAATGTTGACCTAAATGACTAATAAATACAAATAAACATATCCAGGTGTTAGAATGGCCAAGTCAAAGTCCAGACCTGAATCCAATCGAGAATCTGTGGAAAGAACTGACAACTGCTGTTCACAAACGCTCTCCATCCAACCTCACTGAGCTCGAGCTGTTTTGCAAGGAGGCATGGGCAAAAATTTCAGTCTCTCGATGTGCAAAACTGATAGAGACATACCCCAAGTGACTTACAGCTGTAATCGCAGCAAAAGGTGGCGCTACAACGTATTAACTTAAGGGGGTTGAATAATTTTGCACGCCCAATTTTTCAGTTTTTTTATTTGTTAAAAAAGTTTGAAATATCCAATAAATTTCGTTCCACTTCATGATTGTGTCCCACTTGTTGTTGATTCTTCACAAAAAATTACAGTTTTATATCTTTATGTTTGAAGCCTGAAATGTGGCAAAAGGTCGCAAAGTTCAAGGGGGCCGAATACTTTCGCAAGGCACTGTATGGATAAGCAGCAGGAAAATGAGTCCTAAATGATTCAGTTTGGTGGTATAGTGAAAATGTGAGCAGTGTGAAAATTAGAAGTGGGCAACAGCCAAATAGAAATATATGACATTGAATCCTCACTATCTGAAAAACATATGTATGATTTAAATCCTCTAAAGCCTGTTACTGTCTGGGCTTGCTAAGCAGCAAGCCAATTCCCATGGTCACCTGAGTAGGTCATTACTTTGGTATAAATTCTAAGTGTGAAATGTTTAGTAATAATCCTTGCATCTGTTTTCCAAAAAACAATTTTCATCACTGCAGACCTTGACAGACTTCCCTCCCCATTAACCATCCTCTATATGCGAACAGGCTGCATTCACTGTACTATTGAGGGCTTAAAATCAACAGGCCATCTGTGAATGGGTGGAAGGGAGGGCTAGAATGGAATGGTGATAATTCTCTATTCCAGATGTGACCCTTTGCCAAGCTTGGCAGGATGAGAACCGTAATCCAGAGAGGAGGGGTGGAGGGAAGGCTGTGGGGGTAGGAGGTTGACCGGGCTTGTATTGAGTGGAAAAGGGCACATAACAATGAAGAAGAGGGCATGGAATGATAGAGCTGCTGGCTTTGGGGGTGATGTGGCAACACAATAAGTACTCACAGGCAGACAGTCATTGGTTGGAAAAACAAAGTTTGGGAAGTGAGGTCAGAAGGCAGATAGGCAGATGGGCAGCAGCCAGCACCAGTCGAGGACAGCCATATGTGAGAGGTAGCTGATGTGTGAAGTATTATGCCCAGCAGTCACCATCTCTACACACTGCTGTGTATGAGGGCACCTTGGACCCCTGAGGGACACACAGATAAACCTTCTCATTTATAGCTTTTCATTTGTTAGAGTGGGGAACAGGAGGGAAAGGAATGTATGAGCCTGCTTGTAACACTGCACTCCCACTGGAATGAATTTGAATGTTTTATATTGTTTTTGTGCTTTCAGGTAACATTTTATTGTACATGTTTCTTGACCTCTAGTTGTTCATGGACAGACACAAAGGTTTTCAGAGTGACTTTAAAATGTCTATCAATCAGCCTTATTGTAATTCCTTCCTAACATTACTGAGGAACATTCAATTTTTTGTCCTTTGCAAAATGTCCTTGTGACTCCTCTTTTCTCAACACTGTGTTTTTGAGGGCAGCTGGGTAAACTTTCATTTTGTTCTATATTAAATAACCTTTAAAAGAACACTTTAGAAAATTGTTTTTCTATACTTTGTGGGACCATATGTTAGGAATGGCCGCTCACCATTTTAAGAAAGCTCTTTTGACATGATTTATTAAAATTTGTTCTAAAAAAAAATATCAGTGGGCAATATTACACATTCAGAGCCATTCAGGAGGAATGTAGCACCAAAGAGATCTTCAGAATAATTATAGTGGAACCAATTTAATGGTCTAGAGTAAAGATAGATTTCCACAACACTCAGAAGAATTGGTTCCTTGTCCTAATTATATTTACCAATGATTACAGACTAGGATTGCACTTCGTGACAACTGCACTTGCCCTCTTTTTGAATTTGCCCTCAGAACACTAATGTGTAACTTAGTCTGGAATGTTCCTTTATTACATTTCACTCTGAGTGCATGATAACCAAAGTCCTGAAAGTTAACATAGTTGGATTGTTTGACTTTATGGACAATACACTTCTAAGGAGATAAAGAGTAAATCCACAGCAATAACTGATATCACAGCAAGTCGCTTTGTTTTGAAGTAGTGTGTTTTGCTATCAATCTAATCATCTTTTGCTCTTGACTTATTCATTCATTCATTCATTTTCTACCGCTTAGTCCCTGAATGGGGTCATTGGGGGGGCGCCGGAGCCAATCCCGGCCGGCAATCGGGCGAAGGCGGGGTACACCCTGGACAGGTCACCAATCCATCGCAGGCTCTTGATTTATAATCATGAGTAATATCACAATCACTTTCTGAACATGGTGAAATTTACTTGATATACTATATGCTCCACAAAAACACTCTGCCAAAGGTTTCCCTATTTAACTACCCCACACTGAGTCCTGAGTGGATGGATCCAAACTGTGTATGAAGTCATATAATCAATATGTATCTCAGCGTAACCATGGAAGAGCAAAGAATCCTAAGGAGAGGGTAAAGAAATCATGTGGCCACAGAGTTTACCACCCAATGTCAAAGTCTACATTGCTGTGATGTAGGCATATGTAGGGGCATACACCAAGAGGGGTTGCCCCCTGTGCTATCAGCCAGTGGCAGCTTGGCACTTTATGGTGGCCTAATGAAAAACAGGACAGCACTCCAGCAAAGTGACAATTTATTCTTACATTGCACGGATGTTTCAGGCAGAGACCCTTCCTCAACATGCAAGACATGTCTTGCCTATTGCATTGTATGTTTCATTACTCTACAGATTTTTGTGTGGATTCAGCGCCCACTTACTGTATATATACTGGATTGGGTGTGTTTTTCCATTACCCTTTTATGGTAGCCTGCCATGAATTCAGCTGTGGTTTGGTTTAGCCAGTGGTTACTGCCACTTTACTGCAATAAACCATTTGCTACATTTGGGATGAACTCACCTTGGGTCAAATCAACAAATTAGCCAAATGTATTATCTGCTACCAAATAAATTAATTAAGCAGCAGAATATTCACTCAAGGCATGTCTGGGTGTGTTGAGAAAAGCATTTGTCATGGAGCTGCTTTGCTGAGTACACTGCTTTTACTGGGAATGAAAACAGGTAATTAATAGATCAAGGCTGGTGTCAACCCCTACCACACCCACTGATTAAGTACTCCTCCAAATACCACCCAATGTCAAAGTCTACATGTGGCTGTGAAACTAGCACCGTGCTCCCACCTTTACAATTTATTCAGAGCCACAGAGCCCTGAAATGTTGGATTCCCAGGACAGGTGCACGTTCAAACCAGCCGATCCCTCATTTCATAAGGTCAGTTTTTGACTTTGTCTGAGTACAGCTCTGAAATATCGCAGGTCCTGTGAAGGAGGTACAATTTCAAAGTACATGCAGTCTGTTCTGAGACTACCTATTATCTTATTATTGTTGTTAGCTATAGCCATGTGTTTGTGGGTGATTATGTCTTTTTGTGCTGCAAGTTCAGACTATAAAGATTATACAGATCATAAATTAGATCTATTCTACAACTGAAAAAAGCCCCCACTCTGCAGATACAGGCTCACATGATGTCGACGAGAGATTTTGGGTAATTTCGTTACCAGATCCGTGGGCAGAACAGAGGTGGAATAGCACAGTTGTAATAGGAGTTGGATTTAGAGACAAATTGTCTTAGGGTCTGGTAGGGGCTGTCATCAACCATGGCCAATTAAATCAGTTGCTCTCCTTCCCACTACAGTTCATCAACAGTAATATAATGAAGATGGGCTTTTCCTTGTGAGAGACCTATGAAAGAAATGAAAAGTGTGTAACTGCAAGCTGCAGAAATGTGGCTCTTTAAATTAACTGCCAAGGGTTGGACTGTGTGCCATTATGGGCTAAATTCCTAATTCAGAACTCACACTGAAGTCTTTATGTGCCTACTGTGTTTTTATCTAGTACAATGTGCACTCACAGTGTGAAAGATAGTAATTCTCATGGAAAAAACCTATGTGTAGTTGCAACTAAGTATGGGGATCCACTGATATTTAGAACATTTAAGAGTGGAGTTACTCCAAGAAAGTACAAAGGCATATTTTCTGTTCCAGCACCTACATCTAATACAGTAAATGCCAGGTGTACTAGCTGATTGCTTGGGAGCACATTACAGGCCCAAATGCCTTACAATATATAGCATGAATACAATGACTTCAACATTAAAAACTAGAAATGCAATAAAAACAAAAGCATGATTGTTACATCTATTTCCTCTTTTATTCAAATACAAATAATTATACACTACAAATAATTACAAATACAAATAATTGCCTAACTAAACACAAAAACCAGACTCTGCGCCTCACAAATGCAAGGTCAAAGAATTGTCAGCATTATATTGTTTTGATTGAATTTTGTAATTGCTGATTTTCAACAAATTTTGACTTTATTATTATTTATTATGTTATTGATACACAAGGAGAAGGAAACACACGGTAGGAAATGGCATACAGCAAAAGTCCTTGCCCACATTTGCACTCCAGACCATATTAGGCCTTGGCCACCTGCCAAAAGGACACTCCCCCTGAGATGTTGACTTGTGTGACTACATTCTATAAATTGCAACTGTACACACACTTGTAATGCAAGGAATGACCTGATATGGGAACATGTTAGAATATGTTTCAATGTAAAGGTGATTTTATTTTAAATCAAAATTACATGACTACTAAAAATTTGTCACTGAGAACAGACAGTATCCCTATAGCATCTGTGATAAGTGAAATGGAGTCCTTTGTCACCATTCTGATATACACAGAATTGTCTCTCGTCAGCCCGACCACAAATAAGACATCAACAGCTATCATTGCTGCTAGCCTGTACAGCAAAACACTGGATGTGACTTTAAAATTCCACTTCTATCAACTGATTATGTGTCAAATACATAAAAAAGCTTTATGACCATTGGGGGCCATTGAGCTAGAGTCAAATTCCTTGCATTTTAACATACTTGGCAGTAAAGATTATGATTGAATGATAAACCTTGTGAGAGATAACTTCATTGAATACTGTAGCATAAAACACATGCTGTGTGCTTTTGTGTCAGGCTACTGCCAGAAAAAACATGGTTGTCTATTGGTAATTCAGTGTTTTCCTTGTGAAAATGAATCTTGTCATAATCATTAAATTACACAAAATTAAATGCTGCAGAATTAAACAGCATCTGCTAAGAAGTATGGGAATACATTTTAGTCCCACAAGTTGTGCTTGATGCATCTATTGCTAAAGCAATCTACATACTCACACCTTGACACTTCTAGACAATATGTCCACAAATGATGAATAGTCTTTACACCATAACAAATGCCAGATGTTGCTTTAAATATCACAACAGGATTTTGAAGAGTATATGAGTGGTTGTGCTCATGTGATCGTGTCCCTACATGAGCAGTTGTCATGGTGTGAAAAATTTCAGTCAACCTCTGGTGCAAACTATACAACTGTTCTGAGACTCCCTGAAAAGGTGGGTCTCCATTTACTTTCAAGCAAACCCCAAATACACGGACCAACTATAGGATTTTAGTTTTTGGTACATGTATGTGTGGATGGTATTTTAAACAGAGCCCATAAATGTATATGATCAGCTTTCTGGTGCCCTCAGGTGTGTATTAAAATGTAATCTGCACACTGGCAGCTGAGCATATCTAACATGTCAATGTTAGGTAAAATGTTTGTTTTTTTTCACTGTGAGAATTCTTTTTCCTTTTGGGAAACAAAATATGCAGATACATCTGTTTGTACAGTTAAGGTAATTCCGCAAACACCCCTGAAGTCATGTCTTTACCTCAGTGAAAGAATGATTTTGCACTCATGAGAAGTATCTTGATTCTCTTGAACAATCATTTGCATGGAGTTTATCTGTTAAATATAAAATGGTGTAGGAGTAACACTGTTTTCGGATGCTAGATTGGCTAGTGAACTGAAAGGAGATTTAGAAAATTAAACACTGTGCATCTTCAGTAGCTGATTTACATTTTTCAGGTGAACTAAAATAAAATTATGCCACAAATCCTGTACCAGAAATTGAATTTACTTTATTTTTATTTGTCACTAATAGAACTTGAGCTGGCTCGTCTTACAACACTAGCATTAGGTTGGAAGACAAATCACTGAGACACCGTGAAGAGACCAGCCGCATAATTTTTCATTGCTCCACCTTTTTGTTTCACCTTAGTAACAGTTGTGCAGACCTCACGAACATTGCCACCAGTTTGATCATTGCTATTTCTCACATCCTGTCATTCAAGCTTTGCTCCTAAATGATTAATCTCAGATCTATGACACCTGCAAATAATCATGACCAACATAATTAACCTGCTTGACCCACTGTTAGCCATTCAGCATATTTTTC
>NW_018127884.1:1762840-1763422 GCF_001952655.1 Monopterus albus | reverse complement strand
GCCATTCATCAGTCTGTCCTAGATGATCTCCAAACACCATAAGAGGAGAACAACATGTCTTATTGATTTCCTGTCAATGCCTGGAATTGACCAAGAAGAAAGTGATATAATGCTCGCAGTTTTATTTTTAAAGTGTAAACGAGGACAGTGTAGATAGCTCTCTTTTATTGAATGTATATTTATCTGTACTTAGATAATAACCTGTATAACATTTATTTGGAAATAGAGTGTGGATACCCAAACCAAGCCCGGTGGGACCTGTTAGTACACGATGACTCGGGCCAGGTTCAGAAAGAAACTTTGAAATTATGTTCAGGTCTGGGTCAGGTTTGGTCACATAGGTCAAACTTTAGGGTAGACAGCTGAAAATCAATTGTGTCAGGTTCAGGTCAGGTTGCTACATTATATGCTATAAGTATGAGTCGGATTCAGACAGAAATATGCAGCCCAATCCATGATCTATTTGGAATGCCCCTTTAGTCCTATTTTCTTTCTGGTATTTTTTCCCTTTTTAGAATTATCATATTCATGTGTGATTGGTAATACAATTATTGGGAATACTTTGTATATGAAAACAAATAC
>NW_018127884.1:1755897-1762789 GCF_001952655.1 Monopterus albus | reverse complement strand
GGAGACTGTATCTACAGCATGAGGAGTGTTATATTTGTGCCTTGTTTGCTTAACTTTTTTCCAAAGAAAGAATCTGGCAAAGAGTTTTCTTCTTATCCATTAGAAAACTGTCAGATGCTTTTGAAGTGAATAGAAGTTACAAAAACTTAAAACTTAGAAATTGATTTAATCAATTGATTAAATAAATATGATTTTATTAATTACCAAACATACAGTGTTGGAAAGCTGTGGGCTGTGTACTGTGAGAATAACCAATGAAGGAAATGTAATTATGACCAGATTACATCACATTTTATATTCCTAAGCTATGTTGTTCAGTTATGTATTAGGCAAACTGCAAATATGTTGATGCTGATATTGAACATAAATGTCACTTTAGTTTTTTTCCCCATTTAGGGGTCACCACAGTGAATCGCCACACTGACAACTCGCATGTTGACATTTGGCACATATTTTACGCTGGGTGCCCTTCCTGGCACAACCCTGATTTGAACCCAGGCCGCAGCAGTGAAAGCGCTGCACCTTAACCACTAGCCTACCAGGGAAGACGATGTTGATATTGAACATATCAGTAAAATGTTCACAGACCACTTCTTTATCAAAATATGCTATACAATACATAATGTAATGCTGTATAATAGCTAAAATATCATATATGTTTGTTTACATTTAACCAATACTACTATCTTTTCTTGCCCTTAACCAGAGGTGATTTTGTTGTCTAAACCTAACCTGAGATGGGGCTGGGGATTCAAACCCTGTTTTCTGGCATGACAACCTTTGTACACCTGCCATCCAACCCAACAACTGGCAATTTTGATGCTGGTAAAGGATAAGGCTGGTCAACACTCCCCATACAGAGATTAAAACCGACAATGAATTGCCTCTGCTTACAGTTAATGTCTGTCAGTGTGTCAGTATTGGATCAGCTTATTCTTCTGTGCCATGGAGCTCTGTTGTTGTTCAAAAATTATTAAAAACATCAGTGAAACACACTGCTGCACTGGGTGACATATTGCTTCATTAACAAACCCCAGACCAAAGCATGAGGAGCTACCGGAATGTAAACAAAGCTGAGAGCATGCACAAGTTCTTGCACATAGGCAGTTGACTCTGATTCGTTCCAACTTCAGGAAATTATGGCTGCTCGGAGGCTTTGGGGCAACATGGTCAGGTCTGGGGTTTCATAATGAAAAAATACGTAACCCACTGCAGCTGTGTGTTTCCCTGATGTGTTTTTCATCATTTTTGAACAGCAACGGAGATCTATCGCACAGACAAACAAGCTGAATGCTGTGATAGTTTTAGTCTCTGTATGGAGATTGCTGAAAATACTGTTAATATAAAAATGACCAGCCTTATGCTTTAATAAATGTAACACATCAGACATTCACAAAAATACAAAAGTAGCCTCTTAACATCATTCATTCAGCTATTATGATGCCACCACAACATAAATGGGAAAACTGTTTAGTAGTAGGTGAAAGTCATTTTTGGGACACAGGTTTGCAAACTATTGATGCCTGATAAAGTCAGCTGCACTGACTAGGGCAGAGTTGTTCTCACACACACACTTAAAATTACAAATAAGACAATAGTTTTATATAACAGAATAATATTCAAAAACTATTAAAAAAAATTTACCATAAACTCAACTGACTGACTTCTCTCCTGTATGAATTCACATGAGCTTCGCAGATCTTATAACTGTGCATGAACTATCCATGAGCTTCTAACTTCTAAGTGAAGCTGACTGTGACCTTCTATGCTATTTTCTCTCTGACTGCACCGGATAGTGACATCATCCAGGAAAGGCACAACACTGACCAATCATGTATGGGGGACGATTGTGACGTGGACACTCATGGGACTCTCTTATTTACCATGTTAGCATGAACATTCCTTGCTATTTACTGTGGTGAGCCACAATTAATGCACCATAATGACATGACATGCATTTTCATTAGTACTGGATGTTAAACAGTGCTGTGTTTTTATTTATCAATGCAGACATACTTGTGGTAAAGCAGGCTACATTAGCAGCATGATTAACCAAAACACAATGGAAACTCCTGGGTTGGAAATGTGAATGAAGCCACTCATGTCGACTCATCACAACGTGGCTGTACTGTACACACTTATGACACTCCTCCTGTACCCCTCACCCCGCAAACAAGTTGCATTTTTGCCAGACTCGTACGTCACTTTTTCCATCACTCTGTCATACTGGCTTCTGCTTCTTCTGTTTCTTCGGGTTTAATGATGGCTGGCAAATAACAAAATGGTGCATTACCACCACCAACTGGACTGGAATCATCATACTGGCTGCTGCTCTTGTTTTGTTATGCATCACAAGACAGCTTTTGCCTCAATGAGAAATATTGTCACATTTTAATATTGCGAGATCTCATGGCTTAAGATCTTGTCACACACCTACTTTGAATGTATGTCTTATATTGTTAATTTCAGAATTAGAACTAGTAATGGTTACTGTCAGTTTTAATGCAGGTGAGCTATACTTACTATTGTGCCTGAATGCATCCTGTGAAGATTCTCTGCTAATGGTAGTGTCACTTGCAAGAAAGTGAAGTGAATTTCCAAAATCCAAAACTGTTCTTAAGTTCAGTCATCCAAATCATGTTAAAAAATGCAACAGGGATGACAATGGAACATGACAAAAGGAGAAACTCTTGAGTCCTTTCTGGATTCAGATAATGTAATATAAGTCAATGTTCCGCAGAACTACTGACCTCAAACAGGAAATGATCACTTCATTTTAATTCAGTTCTCCAACACAAATAATCAGTGAGGACTGTACTTTCTTATTAAAGTGTGCACATCAGTGTTTCACATATGAATTTGGATATTGAGTTTAAATGTATCACTGCCTAAACATTTATTGAGCTCACAGTTTAATGCACATTTGCTCTCATCCTTGAAGCAGAAACTTCAAACAAGACTTCCTACTCATCCCCTTGAGGCAATGTTTTAATTTCCTATTACTGCAGAACCAAACATTTGTGCACATTTACATAAGATACTTGTTATTGTGGCAGAACACAGACATATGGAGGCAATCCCAGCTGACAGTGGGCAAGAGGTGGGTTACACCCTGGACAGGTCACCAGTCTATCACAGGGCTGACATGTAGCCAAACTAGACACAGGCAATTTAAAGTAGCCAATCAGCCTAAGCTACATGTTTTTGGATCGTGGGAGGAAGCCGGAGAACCCACGTAGACACAGGGAGAACATGCAAACACTACACAGAAAGGGACCAGGTCAGCCGGAGCTCAAACCCGGAACCTTCTTGCTGTGCAGCGACAGTGCTAACCACTGAAAATATGTGTTAAATAGGGTTTTCAGTGTTAATTTTAAATAGCCATCCGGATCAGATTCGAAAGAAATTTGGTCTGGTGATAAACATTGCCATGCTACATATGTGTATCAAATTTCAAACAAAAAATGATTTCAATAACCTTTGATAGAGATATGATTTTTTTTTTTTTAATGGTGTTAAAGACGGGAATTTGTTGTGATTTTTTCATTATTTTTTGTGACTTTGACCTTTTTCAGCCAAAATCTAATCACTTCTAGGGCTGGTCCCCACCAATGTCTGCACTAAGTATGCTGATGATCTACCCAGCTGCTTGTCCATAAATCAGTCACAGTTTACAAGGTATTTTCAATTTCTCTTTTACTCATGAGGTCTTGCCTCATCCCTTCAGACAGAACCTGTGTAGAAGTGATTGTTCATACTGGGGACTGCAGGTCTTGTCATCAAGACATCAGACTGGGTAGTGACCACTGCTGCTAGCCATCAGTATCTCAGGTTTAATCAAAATGGGTTTGATGGCAAAGCCACTGAGTGCCATTGTTATATCAGTTGTTGCAACCATCTGGGCCTGGCAATCATGTCACCTTTATGTAATCCTTTGAATAACATACAGTATGTCAGTATGCGCTGCTATACCATAATACGATTTCCTCTTTATTTACAGGTACTGTATATGTTTAGATCATTTGGGAATGACAACCAGTGTGCGCATCTTGTTTACTTTTCTTTGATGCATAATGCAAAAATACAGGATAATAAACTGTGTCCCAAAATGAGGAGGATTGAAAGTATTTACAGGAAAGCATGAGCATGTTTGTCAATGGCAAAAGGCATATTTTCACTCTCAAAGTCTGTCAGGGTTGGCACATGCTGCACTATGCCAACCAATGGCAACCTTCACTCTCTGTTTCTTGGTCTCTTTGTATTTTGGCTTTCTTTGAGCAGACCACCTTCTGGGTCCTTCAAGTGTCAGATGTTTGCCAGTTGACTGCACTGGTATTCACACACATTCACACAATGGTACTACATAAAATATGCAAGTATGCAAGTCTTTGCTTAAATTAGGAAATTACAAAAATATGCATGTAAATTATATGCAAAACAGACAAGTTCAAATGTTGTAAAATGTTGAAATGTAACTAGCCTCCAGTAAAGGATAATTGTGTGCATGTGAGTGTGAAAAAAGAGAGAAAAGGAGTGAGAGAGGGCTGGAGCCAATACCAGCTGACACTGGGTGAGAGGCACGACACACCAGTCTATCACAGGGCTGACACTAAGAGACAGACCACTATACATACTCACACTCACTCCTAGGGCCAATTTAGAGTCACCAATCAACCTAAGCTGCATGTTTTGGACTGTGGGAGGAAGTCAGAGTACCAGTAGAGAACCCACTCAGGAACAGGGAGAACATGCAGACTCCGCACAGAAAGGCACCAGGTTGGCCCGGGCTCAAACCTGGAACCTTACTGCTGTGAGGTGTCAGCACTAACCACTGTGTCGCCATGCTGGCCATGTAAAAACACATTAAGTTATTTATGAAATAAATTATTATTCATAGCAAAGTATATTTATACATCTTAAATCAGGGAGGTGATCTTTACATTAAGGCCCCTAAATTTTCCTTTAGTATAATTATCAAGAATAGCTAAGATTGTGACTTATAAAACACATGAGAAATTTTGGCAACACCTCTGCAGATGTCATTACAGACTATTTTTCTAAAATAAATGGAATGGAAGGAACAGTGTGTTCTATCTAATGTTTTCTCTACTTAAACATTTGATGATGGTTTCTTTGTAGGTGAGAAATAATTTGAGAAATGTATAGTATGTTCATAACAAAAGGAAACTAAAAAGACCAAATAAAAAACCCAGACTTAATATATGCATTAAATCATGCTGGCTTATACAGAGAAGCAGAACAATTAAAGTTGAGTCATCAGTTTAAGTTGAATCAGTTTCTTACCAGCAACATTTATTTCATTTATAAATGGAAATTTGCTGGTCCTGACTGCCTACAAGGGTCCATACCGAGGTCAAAAGCTTTAATCTCTGCAAGGTTCTCATATGGAGTACTACCAGTCTCTACGGAAACTGTTACAATTACTTTGAGTTTTATTAGTAACCTCAGACACATTGTGCTGGCCCGCATCTGTGCACAGTGTCTCCCTTGGCACACTTAAAATAATTACATCAATTTTAGTGGTGGAAATGTCACAGTCCAACTGAGCAGATGTAATCCGTCCCACACATTTAAAGCAAAACAAGTTGGTGAGGTTCACTTATACTTAAGGGCCTCTGACATAATACATTTAAATATATAAATGTTAAAAATCTCATCCCAAAAGTATCAAGTATCACCCAAACGTACGGTGGTTTTTCTCCATCATGTTAATCAATATACCAACAATGTATCAGTAATATCTATTATCAGTAATTTTAACCAGTGTTTGCTTTTTTGAAATGGCTTTGATAATCCTATAACTTTTTACATAGCACCCATATCATGTTAAAATATCTGTCCAATATCATGGCTTATGACCAAATAACAGCAAAGTTGTGTTTAGTTCTGATTAGCTAATTTGAAGCATACTAAAACAGGGTTTTGTAGCAGAATGTATGGATAGGTTACTATTGGTAGGTCTTGGCCACTGAAATAGAAGAGCTGGTGTAGTTGGGTTTTACTTTGTCTGGAATGGAGTAAGAAAGTTGATGATGGGTCTTACTGCTGTTGTAATTGTTCTGTGAGCATGTTTTGCTTTGCATGGCTGAGTGGTCTGAGGGTCGAGGGATCTCATCCTTGAAGAATTGAGTTCACCCGTCTATGCACAAAAGGTCCCTATGTTTATTGGATCAAAGTGCAATTATTCACTTTACATTATGCATGAGAATTATTTGAACACGAAAATCAATTTTTCTCTGTGTTTTGAACTGGAATCACATCTATGTCACAGAGAAAGGTAAAAAGACAGAGTTTAGAAGGAACCTTGGTGTTCATTCTGTTTGTTCAGCTCTTTGCATAATTTGTCCATTATCCTGAGTGCAGCTCAGGTCTGTGACATGCTGGTAGAGGCCTTTGCTGGTTGCCACTGAAGTGAGGAAAGCACACACAGGGCACATAAACAGACTTACATAGTTCACAAAGAGTTAATGTGAGCTAAAGGTCACCAACCCCTGCTAATTCAACAGATATGATTTATGTCTACACATTGTGTGACAAGGAAGTCTGGCAGTTACTGTATTTGATATGAGCACATTTTTAACTTTTTTTTTACTACTATATCTCACTTCCACCTCTCATACTACTGTCATTACAAGAATACACAAATTATTTGTTTTCTTCTGATTTATAACTCAAAAGACATACAATAATATTGTAAATGTTATTACAAACAGTCCACTTGTCCAGATATGAACTTCATGTAATTCTAACCTTCTATACAGTTATGATCATCATACTTTTAGAATGGACTCGGGTAAACAAATCAACTTAACATAAACTGTGATCCATCTATTTATTCAAGACCCCATGACCCCAATAAACAACTCAGCAG
>NW_018127884.1:1720638-1755882 GCF_001952655.1 Monopterus albus | reverse complement strand
GTTGCAAGTTACCATCAGGTGCATAAAATATTGCGACATCACAATTTTTCAATTCAGAGGCATATTTACCAACACTGATGAAATTAGCAGAACCACAGCTGTGTTCATTTTAATAGATGGCAGCTTGGTGCTTGTAGGCTATTGCACACATATGAACAGAGAGGAAGTGTAGAAGCAAATATGGTTGGAAAAAAAAATCAACAAGCATATTTTGGCACTGCATTCTCTTTGATTTTTGAATCCCTAAAGGAGAATACCTTAAAATGCATACAGCATGAGACCAGATACGCAAATAGCTGTGTTTCTGCTTTTCTTATTTTTTTTCCAGCGCACAACTCAACTGTTATAAAAATGTTGCATCATTAACAATGAGCAATTCCAGAGTCACCTAAACAGCAGCTAACAGTAGACTACACTATGACAACACCGCTATCAGCATGTTAAGTGTGCATCCTTCACATACAATAACTCACCAAAGGACTTATAAAAATAATAAAAAATTGCTCAGCATCAAGGTAAGCCTATTGGGCAAAGGAACCCCTGTCCCACCACCAAAACCACCAACAATAACAAAACTATATAATAATGAAGAAACAATATAACTGAACTATTTAACTGTATCATGTCTTCCAATTAAAAGCACTAACATTTAATTCTGAGATATAATTCATAAAATGCTGTGTATTGTCATTGATCTGATGTAAACCCGGAACAATATACACATAACTTACAGTATGAGAACCAGTGCCACTCACCACATGCATATCTGTACAATAAATTCCCATAGGACTTGTTATGCTGTGCCAGCACATTTGTAAAGGATTTGTTTTCTTAGACAGTGTGATGAATGATATCCTAGGTTTTTCCTATAACTATTTCTTGCATCTAGATATTAAATTATGTCAAAATGGGCTACAGATCCTTCATGGTGTTAAGTAGCATTTAATGTAACAAACAAGTTATGCAGATTGCTGTGTGAAAATCATATCAGCATAACTCTTATGGCACCAGATTGTCTGCACATTCAGACAAAATCATTTCCCTGCCATGATAGTAATCATTCCATCTGAGGGGAAAATTCTCATACTTGCGATGCTTGCTGGCTAATGACAGCATCACAATTTCTTGGCCTGCTATGATTAATCATGCTGACTGGGTTTTATTTTGATGAAACAGAATAAACATTCTTTCAAAAATAATTGTTTAGGTTAATTTAATCTTAATTCATGTGTATACGTGGTTATGTTTATGTCTAATTTCACTGTGGTACAGCCTATATACCAAATGTGCAACTTAATGTTCAGTGATATAACAATGTCCATCTTTATGTCTATGTAATATTTCTAATTAAGATGTAGGGAATACACCTTTAAATCCATTATTGAAACTAGTAATATTGAGTGCACAGTCAGGCCAAAATGATAATTGGATGATAAAATTGATTCCCATTTCAGTTTTATTTGCTTCAGGCCTAGCTCGTCCTATTTCTTTCTCTATCCATCCAATTTCCTTCCATCTGTAGTAGAAGCTGGACAACCTCAGAGTGTGGAGGAGATTATTCAGCAATGGTGCACCCACTCAGACATGAGGGAATAAGCTGGGTGGAGCACAGAGCTATTTTGGTTGAGCTCATCAGTATGTAGGTCTAAGTGATTAAAACTGTGTTTTATTGCCCATATTCTTCTCAGTGAAGGTGTTATCAGATTGTTTGATATTCTTTCCCCAGACCCTACTAAACCGAGACAAAAAAAAAAATACATATTCATTCATGAAAAGAATGTTTATTTCTGATTTTCTTTTTTCCTGTGCTCATTTTCTTTAAGTAACATTTTATTTTAACCCCAAATTTAGCATTTTTTTAAGCAGTTGACACATACTTTATAACTGGTTTACAAAACATGTTAATATAGATACAAGCAGAAATAAAGACACTTTCATGGCGCTGTAGCACTGAGAGACTATTATTTACTCTAAAGTATGCCTGTGCTTTTTTCAGCAGGTACCCAATGCACAGTACAAATGCCACATTGACTCTCATGGGCCTCCAAATCTAACCCAAATCCTTCTTTTAACTTGAAAAATGTCCCGCTGTGCTAACCACAAGGGACCGAGAAGAGGAATGCCTGGTTAGCCCACCGCTGCTATATTAGTTTACTTATTGACTGTAACATCTCTTCATTCTGCCTTACTTCACTTTACTTGTCTCACTCCCTTAGCCCTTCATCCTCAACCTATTCCATCTCAACCACTTTTCAGCCCCTGAGGCCAAAGTGCCATAAAGGCTGGCCAGTTTCAACTCCATGCCCTTTTGCTCTCCACAGTAAACACGGCAGAGAGGTTTGTTATGGAGGCCCAGTTAGAGCAGTGAGCACTGGGGCTAAGCCTAGTGGGGCAATGCTGAATGGATGAGCTGTCAGGCAGCCAGTTCTCTGATTAGAGACCCAGACTTTATCCAGGCTGAGATAGAGAAGATATCGGTTCCTGTCAACCCCACAGCAAAACAGGCTCCCATGTCAGAATTACCTAGAGGATGGGTGTGAATGCAGGAGGGGCAGGAGCCTGGGGATGCAGAGAGGGGATGTTAGGGGAATATGAACTTCATCTTTGCTATATTAGGCCCATCTGTGGAACACATATTTCAAACGCACTCAGATTCCTCAAAGGCAACCATAAGCAAATATAAACACAGTCCTCACTGGCCACTTCACTAGGTTTTAATGAGAAGAGTACTGGAGACACATCCCTGTATATACTACTGAAGCTCTTGCAGTGCAATATTCTAGGTCCTCCAGTGTTGATATTCATTTTAACTCTTTCCTTATTACAGTGCAGTCTTTGGGTTGTTTGTTCTGAGATGTACCAGTGGGAGCACACGAAGTGACAGAAGACTCCTGGGGAAGAAAGAAAAAGTTGGAGGGGAGGATGGGAGAGGAGGATGTCGAGGGAATAAGGAGACAAACAGGGTTCCCAAGAGAGTGTGAACAGATGAGACAACGATGGTGTCTCATAGCAGGACGTCAAGTGACAACACAGAGAAACATTATTAGAAAGAGAGAACAAGAGGAAAGAACCTGAGAAAAGGAGATAAAATGACAGTAAGGACCAAAGAGTGTAAATTCTGTCCCTTTCTGTGAAAGTAAAACTCTGACAGTGCACATATATGGTGAATATAATATATATTTATGTTCTGCTGCTATTGGCA
This sequence comes from Monopterus albus, assembly GCF_001952655.1. NCBI lineage: Eukaryota > Metazoa > Chordata > Actinopteri > Synbranchiformes > Synbranchidae > Monopterus > Monopterus albus. Next base: position 1,752,680 of record NW_018127884.1, on the reverse strand, counting down.
TTATAGTGACTGCACCTAAGTCTGCTTAAAATATAAAGCATAATCCATCATAATAAAAAATATTTTATTATTAAGAGAAACGGTCTTATTTTTTCATTTATTTGTTAGATGATACAATTTATTCAGCTGAAGCTGGTAATGGCCTAAATTAAATTTGTAAGAACTGTAGATTTTTAAAGAAACATGAGGGTACTATCTAACTGTACTGTAGAATGCTTGCAGAAAAATGCACCAAGATTTACCTTTTTCAGACAGCACCTGCATTAAAGTCTTAATTACATTATTGGTATCATTGTGTATTAATATACCAACTGCAGTGGTTACCTAGCTGGACTAAACGCTGCATCATGACTGACTAGAAAGCTGTGGTACATCTTAAATTAACAATGCTTTGCATGTGCTGAATGTTGTTGAGTTAATACACAATTGAAATTACAGAAAGAAAATTAGTCCTCTGTGGATCATAAGTTGAAGAGGTTAGTGATGGTGCACAGTTATGAACATGCTAAGTTCATGTCCAGCACTAATAATTCATTATATATATGTTATAATGGTGGCATTATTTTGCATGAATCCATTTGATAAAACAACTTGTCTGTGTCAGAGGAATCATAACTAAGATTAGCTCAACAACAACGGCTCTTACCTAAACATACTTTTACATGCTTAATTTGTCTTTTTCATGCCAAAACATAAGCCTATATAGCAACGCGTCTATTTGAATCAGATGTTTCAGGGCTAGCTAAAAATAATACAAAAGGTCACGAGAAGCACTGCAAAAATAAAATACTGCTGTAGTTTATTTTGACTTGGCCAGATCAGACTGTGACACCTGATACCTTTATTCACAACCCACCTAAAAATGAATAGAGATTCAGATTTCAATTTTGACTGCAGTTATTGATCTTATTTGACTGAGATGCAGAGTAAGATCATGGGAACAGTAAGATAAGATGCAGCACAGAAAGGCAAGATGTGCACATGTACTGTACACAAATGCTCACAAAGCCAACCTGCAAAAAGAGTACATATAAATTCAGCAAAAGGATAGAAAAAGAAGCACAAAAGTACTTGACATTGAGAAAGCGGCTACACCATGGTGGAAGACAGGCTGGCAAGAAAAGTAGAACTGGCAGGGTTGAGAGGAGCGAGAGCAGGAAAACATCAGTTGAGAACTCATCACAATGCAGCACAGCACAGCAGCTCACGGCCAGCGCCGCAGGAATCCCATCTTCAGAGCTCAGAGCAGGTAATAGGAATGCTCCAACCATTAATGCTGGGAGAAGAAGAACAGGAAAAACCCTATGTTCTCTGTTGAAGCCTTAGCCTTTCTATTGCCCACCTCTGATTCAGCAGCAATCCACACCAGCACACCTAAAAGAAATTGATTAAAAGCAGTTCACGACTTGCATGGTAGCCAACTCACATGCAGTACCATATGAAAAAGAGAGTGAATGTCAGTCAATTACATTTGTTTCCACAATTTTCCATCAATTACAAGGCCAGATATGGGAGTTCTGTTTACTCAAAGGGTTCTGCTTATGTATTAGTTTTTTATGCTAATTAAGGTGAAACTACAGATAGAGAGGAACAGTTCACATTGACACTGATTATGACCCAAATACATTTAGGCTGACATCATTATAGAGTTTTAAGAAAGGAACACAGAATCTCAGTTTGCTCTCTCTGCTTGACAACAGTGTTTTTTCACAAAGGCGTTACCATCAGACAATGTAATAAAGCTAAATTGCCAGAACATTTACATTCAAGAAGCCTTGGCAACAAACACAACCTCTTTTCAGTTTTGTGTAACCTAAGAAAGTAACTTTTTTTTTTTTAAGAAACTCAGGCATGGGTGGGCTGTAGCAAGTGTGTCAGCATTTTATGGTGAAAAATATATTTAGCAGGTCTGCTAGCTGATTTAATCTACTGCCAGTCTGTAATGTAAGTGATGACAAGATACGCAAGGTTGTCTGCCTGAAGATGTTCTCTGCAGATTTAGTTTCTCCTCAAAGGAAAGTCTGCTTGCAACAGTGAATACGGTACCACAGAGGAGTAGCTGAGTTAAATGATTAAATCCATCATATAAAGGATACTGGGCAAGTACTGGCCAAATGACATTTTCCTTTGTTTTTTTTTGCTTAATGGAGATTGTTCATACTTTCTTTTTGAGGTTCTTAATGTCTTGCAGTATGACAAAGGCTCAAGAACCCAATTAAAAACATATTGTTTGAAAGGAAAATGTGTGGTTAGAAAATGGCTTCACCTGAAAAGTGACCCAGTATTTCTCTACAGATTCAGGTCAGTCATATTGAACTGCACTGTGCATAGAAGCCCACTGGTTTGTTTAATCCTCAAATGAATATCTCATGTCTTTAGATCGGTATATAAACAGATGAAGTACTTTATTAATGCCTTAGGGGAAATTCTGTTACAGAAGCAGGCAGTGAAGTTTTACTAAATAGGTTAAACACTACAGTGTACAGTAGCACGACAACAATCCAAGGTGTCTAATTTCTTCATTTTACTCAGTTTACTCCTCAAACTTTTAGTTTTTAACAATTGTGCGGCATCAAAATTAAAGTGCTCTTTTTTCCACAGTGCATGTAATATCTCTCCAACCTACATTTTCCATTTGTATGGGGACTAACACCCATGGGGGCAGCCGACATGGATAATCTTTAAGACACTGTAGTGGCCATGCACTGATTGGCCGTGGTTGGCTATATAAGCACCATGCGTAGGTGGCCTCTTCGATTACTTGATTTCCACGATCAAGCAGTCAGATGTGTGTGTGGGAGTGAACTGTGTAAAGTTTAGTATGTTTGTGGGGGTTGGCATCAGCATTGCCCACTTAGCAATGTAAGAATGAGATCTGGTCTCTGGACCCCTCTCTGAATCACTGTGTAGTCTTTCCTACACAAGCTGGTGGAAAAGTGCCGGCTTGTTGCATTAGCTTTGCAGTGCAGTTTGCTCAGCCATTGTTCCTTGAGGAATTTGCCTTTATTGGAGGAAGCAGCAGGTCTGCTGATCACTTACTAAATCCGTCCTAGGAGAAGGATGCAATGGGTGTGCTTCCCAGCTGAGTGCTACAACACAAGACTGAAGAATTGTGTATCAGTGGCGGAGCCAAGACGCACGTGGCCTCTTGCAAACCTCAACTTACTTAGAGGATGCGGGCCTCCTGTGTCTTTGTGAGCATTGCTGTTAAAGCATAATTGCTGGCACCACTCCCCCGTCCATCTATGGCTACCCCTTCCATTTTAATCAGGTTCTACTGCATTGAATGTGGCAGCCAGCACTTCATTCGTTGATCGTGTGCTGGGCTCAGTACAGCAGGACACCGCATGATATACTATTCCTCCAGGACCACTGCTCTCATATAAAGGGACCTAGGCCCCGAGCAATGTCATTTTCTTTGGCAGCTAGCCTTGTCTCCTGGTGAGTTAACTGAGAGACCTTCCATCCATTTATGCTGGCCTTAGCGTCTGGCATCTTGCACCTAGTCATGGGTGTATACATATTTGGATATAGTTACTTTTTTGAGCACACAAGTGAGCACTCTGGTGATGGTGATGTCTCATTCGACCTTCTCTAACTTTCCTCACTTTCACAGGAGCAGTTTGATCTGCTTGGCTTTTCTTGCTGTCTTACAGTCCTCATATATATCAAATATGTAGGGTGGAAAGATAGTCTTGACATGATAGAGAATGGAGGATTATATGGTATCCTAGGCTCTTGGAGTGTAGAGATTATCTTTTCGACTCCAGACCGCCGTGAAACATGTCAGTCCCAGTACACATGGAATATATAGGGTGGAGAGTTACCATCGAACCTGCCATAATGTCGGCCTCATTTTGTGTCATTATTGCTATAACTTAATGCACACACAAGGACAAATTGGTTTCTCTGTGTGATTTACTGTTGCAGTAACATGATGTTGCAGTGCTGATGTGCTAGGTACAAAGCAAATCAGAACATCCTGTGATGGAACAAGTTTTAGATGATAAAACAATAAGTCTAAAGCAACTGATGATGAGACTGGTAAGTGAGCCATCACATACAAAAGCTGAAATGTAATAGTCATTTATAGATAATCAGGAAAATAAATTATGTATTATCTCTCCATTATTTTGCAGAATTAATTACAAGGATAAAAGTGTCTAATTGAGATTTTGTGATTGGTTTTGACTTGTGTAAGAACAAAACCCCACTATAAGTCCAGGCACCTAGGTCAAAGAATTAAAATAAGTGGCTTATGTCAATATAATAGTTTTATCAACTTGCACGTCCAGTAAATAAGTCAGTTGTTCATTCATCAAAAATTCAGGGCCTCTTTCTTTATTACTATCACTGCTGTTTGTCTCTTTTCCTGTTAATATAATCAGCATCATAACCAGCTCAATCTGTTTCACGGTGTCTTCTTACAGAGTAGAAGCCAGGCGTGCCAGTTTTTTCAACAGCATTTTAGGCATCACATTATAACCAGATGAATTGGTATTCACCCAGCATCTCTTATTGCCATCTTTCATTTGTCATAGCTTGCCATGGATTCAGGTTACGCATGCCTCTGGTCATTTGGTCTTCATCTAAATCCAGGATCATAATCAGATTCTTAATATCTTTTTCACTCTTGAAAATTAGCTCAATGAACAAAACATTTTTGTTCTCCTGTTTCTGTTTACTTTAAATGTGTACAACCCTGATCCTGACACCATCTGTTTGCCTCCTTTCTCTGTTTTGCCTCCTCCACAGCCACCAGTACTCAACAACCATGTCGATGCCAATAAAAGACAATCATTGCATGACTAAACAAGATTTCATAGAGACAATTGTTATTTGGCCACAACACGAGGTAAACATTTTCTTCTCTAAGGCAAATGCTGCATTCTTCTGAACTGGTCATAGCAACTTTCAAGTCATGGTTAAGATATTAATCAGGAGTTTCCCAAATATTAGGAAGCCAAGTGCTCTGCTCCATCTTATGGTAATGAAGGGTTGTTTTTAATAACCTGCCTGTTCTCTCACAGGAATGTGAGACTAATATCTCAGCCTAAGTAGGAGGGTCACTCAGGTCAAATCCAGATGAAATTGCTGCTGACATTTAATTCTGAAATCTTCAGTATCTTTTGAACCATAAAAGAAAAAAATATTTAAATTAGAGCTATTCTGTAGTATTACTGTCCCTAGATAAGAGCTATATTATGAAACACACTCTTTGTTAAAAATAAAGCTTGTGCTTTGCTTAAATATTTGTGTTAACATTATGTAAAGGGTTGAGCAAATATTTATTTTATAGAACCAACTGAGCAGAAGACATGAAAATGACAGAGGTACCATTACCACAGACTGTAGGTTAAATGTTACTTGAATAATATCATATTAGAGGTGGGACCAGTCTCCTCTACCTGGGAGATAAGAGCTCAAGTACTACCTTAATTATCAAATGTGACTTATCAAATATGGCTCTGAGACTATTAAAACACTTATTTCCATGTTTTAATAGACCAAAGTGCATTAAATTAAAGGTTATTCTTAAAATGTGTATATGATATCTTATTGCCCTCTAACTAGCGGAAGTTACAAAAATACTGTGCTTAAATTCTGCATTTCGACGTGAACATAGGTTCACAAGTGGGGCTCTTTCCAACTCCAAGGACCGCTCCAAAGCTCTCACACTGCTCACGTTCTGAGTGCGGTGCTTAGCATAGAGCAAGGAAGTCACATCTGCCTCATAGATTCCCTCGCCACCCTTCAGGCCATCCCCTCCATTTCCAAATTTAAGCAAGTATCCAAGTGGGACCCGAGATCGATGAACACTCATCAGCCTCGCCATCTGGCCCCAGTTTGTTTTCTTAGCAAATGAAGCTGATTATTGAGCGGGGTAGCTAATGGCATTCAAATCTATTGGGTTGCTCCTGGTTTACTTGGCCACCTAAAATTAATGAAGAAATTTGTATAATAACAGGTACTGAAATAGCCTCAGATGCAACCCATTTGGTACACAAGTGTGCTAACATAATAACTGATAATGCATGCAGATGTTTTCAATACGCTTTTAATGACTTTGACATCTCTGATTAGGGTGTGGCCATAAGAGCTACATGCTTGAAAATATCAGCCTGTGGAGCTGTGCAGTTGCAACTTTTTTGTCCTTGGTGATTCAGAGTGAACATCTCTTATCACTGAGAACAGGACAGTCATTTTCCCAAATGCTACTAAAACCAGGACAGGCCTTTCCTGTATCTGTATGTTCTATCCTAAACTGCCAACGTCTTCAAAATTCAGAAAAATAGCTAGCTTATATCAATTTATTATTATCAATTTATTAGTGTGTTAAGAAGGAACCCCAAAAGTTTTTAAAAGTTGTATTGTGAAAAAATACTTTAAAAATTCAAAAGTTCAAAAATATTTCTTAAGGCAAAAAAAGGATACTGCCTACTTTTTTGTAGTTTCAAGCCTTTTATCCAATACTGTATATAGTGGAAAATGGTCTAGCCCCTGAAACTGGTAGAATACTGAACACTGAAAAAGTTAACTGAATTATATATAGTAGTATATATACAATACCAAATACTTCAGCTCAAACTCATTCACACAGTTGGTTTCTTTGTACTTGCCACTGTTATAGCAGAAAAAAAAGAGCATGAACCTGTATCCTCTGGTCTTGATGTTATACCAATAATTCAATTATTCACAAAGATGTAATTGCCAATATAGTAATTTATTCTTATTCCTTATTAATTTATTCTACAATGTGGAATAATTCATCCAATATGGGTACCTTGGTTATTAATCTTACAACCAGCTTCAGGCTGTTACAAAATAACCCTAAAATCTCTGTTCAATGCAAACTGTAATGTAATAAAGAATGCCAGTTAACATCATGCACTTGACACTGTTCACACATTTTTTGCTTTTTGCCCACTTCTCCCCAGGTTTTCTTCTCCTTTTGAAATGTTCAGTTCTCCTGCACCGTAGTTGGAGTATATAGTGACATGCTTAACTGATACTCACTGTGGTGCCAACTGCTTATTTTTACTTGGTGGCAAAGTAAACAGGCATGCACCTACACACACACACACTCAGATGTTCACCTTACACCTCAAATATTCACCTCACACCTCCTGAGACAATCTTATTGAAGCAGGCGCCCAAAGCAACTAGCCACTAATTCAGAAACAAGGACATAATTCTACAAAAGCATCAAACTGTGGTTGATAAATCAGTGTGAAGCTAGCAAATGAAGCTATTTCACTATTTTGGTGTATTTTGCCCATACACCACTTCTCCAGAGACTATAAACTTCTCTTTGCATTGATTAGACTTAATGTTGTGAGGTCCACACGGGGAAGAGTGTTCACTCCACCAAGATTCAGAAAATGTAGCTCAAGTCAGCAATTTTAATAGGTTTCCTGGTAAGAACAGGAAGCAAATCTTTGATTCTGGATGTTTTCTGGTCTCCAAGAAAAGATGTTAGGCTGATTCTGCACTTACAGCTACTCCAACCTATACATCCCATATGGTCATTTGTCCCTTCCCTCTCATACGACCCATAGGAGCATCTCCTGAAATAATGCTTCTATGTTGGCAGGTGGAATTGAAAGAACTCCGCCAACATTAACAACAACATCGGTCACACCTGCAAGCTTTAAGCCAGGCAGTGTGACTTTTATTGATTGTGTACGATGTGTAAACTCACACTATGCATTTTAATCGGCCTTCCCATATGGACAGAATCCGCAACTTCTTTGCTCAGATAGTATGTTCCCTCAGGTGGGCACGACATGAGTGTTCACCCTGGACATTTAAACAGTACCCTGGAGGGAGTGTGTTCACTGACAACTCCAATAAAGTTGAGGTCAGCTAAAAGGAAAACAGTGTTACTTTTCACTATTTTACTGCTAATGAACAGTGGTCATCTGTTGTCAATATTCCTCCTCACAGACAATATAACTAATGCTCTTTATATAATAATAATTCTCAACTGATACACTTTGCAGGGACCTGGAAATATTTTTTTTTCCTGATCAGCTTCTTAATATAACTGACATGATCTTACATGAACACAAAGGCTTCTGCTAAAGTTACTATAGCTTGGGTAATTAAAAGAAATCTGCATTGATGTTTTGGTCTTGGCTCTTCCAACTAGTGGGTCATGCTGTGTTTCTGAGTGTTTGACACTAAATAAATAACACCTGAGAATGTTGTTTGTAGTCATGAATATTTATGAATATAGATAAATACTTTTCTCTAGCCTCCAATTAGGCCATAATTTGCAGGATACAGTATTAACACATCTTTAAGAGTTGAACCGAACAATAGGATGTGTTACAGAGAGGTGGAGGGCAGGGAATGACCGATCAGACCTTTGCAGGCAAAATGTTTATTTATGCTAAGCATAACCAAGTGGCTGGCATAGTGTACAGAAACATCTGTGCTAAGTACAGGATGGAAGTCCCAAAGTCAAAATGGGATACACCTCCAAAGGTGGTTGAGAATGACCAAGCTAAAATCCTGTGAGACTTCTAGATACAAACTGACAAACTGGTAATGGCCAACCAACCGGACATAGTAGTGGTGGACAAACAGAAGAAGAAGGCCGTAGTGATAGAAGCAGCAATCCCAAGCGATAGCAAAATCAGGAAGAAGGAACACGAGAAGCTTTAGAAATACCAAGGGCTGAAAAAGGAGCTAGAAAAGAGGTGGAAGATGAAGGCACAAGTGGTCTCCGTGGTAATAGGAACATTGGGGTCTGTTACCCCCAAACTGGGAGAGTGGCTCCAACAGATTCCAGGAACAACATCTGAGATCTCTGTCCCGAAGAGTGCAGTGCTAGGAACAGCTAAGATACTGCGCAGGACCCTCAAGCTCCCAGGCCTCTGGTAGAGGACTCGAGCTTGAAGGCAGCAATACAAGACCGCCCCAAAGTCGGGGGGCGAGTGGGGAATTTTATATACATATACATATATAGAATAGGCTGTTCCTTCCATGAAAAAGAAAGGTCTCAGCAATAGCAGAAGTAAAAACAGCCAACTTCTGTCATTACTTTTGGATTGCCGCTGACTTTTTCAAATGTGTTATTGCCATTGTGGTTCACTGTGGTTGTAATGGGGTGACAGCAGACATCTACTGCAGACATCTTCAACCCTCGCCAAATCAGAGTGAAACAACTTGGATGGAGAGATAGTATTCCCGGTAAAAGAACACATTTGTGATCCCTTAAAGTAAGTTAGCTCAGACAAAGGTTTGGGTATGACCACAACATTTTAGACTGTTTAACATAAAAATTGTCACATTTAACTAAATCATGAACAGATAAATTCTAGTGGGTACAGAATGCACAACACGTTTGGGCTTTCTGTTAGGGGAAGATTAAGGTTTAAAGGGTATCTCCAATCCTGCTTGAATTAAAATAACCTTTCAGGGTTACAGATTTACTGTACATTATTAACAGTAGCAGATATTCAGTGCATACATACAGTACTGTCATATGTCACTCCATAGTGATTAAGACCAGTGTAATTTGGTAAGATACATTTCCATGCTATATTATGTTTGGCTTCACTGGTAACTGTGATGCATAAAATCCAAATAATAGTGACAAAGTAAAGGTACAAAACTATATACATATTGTTTGAACTGCTAAATAAAGAACCAATACATGAATGCTAGATATTTTAAAATATGCTTGTTAAACACTATATCAGTATAAAATTGACCACCTGTTTACATTTGGATTCTATTAAAAAGGCACTAAAAAGGCACTTTATCCTAAAGTAGTAGTGATACCACCTAATGGTCAGATGTCAGACATTTTTTGCTAACATTTTTCACTGAGCTTTCTTTTATTAATCCTTACTTGTCACTATCTACAGAATGTTTACTTCACTAAAAATAAGGTTAGAATTTCACTTGACAATTCATTTACCCTTTTATTATCATAGAGCATCTCAGCAGCATCTATTACGTATTCTTGTGGTCCTAACCACTAATAACAGGAACATATGTAAATGGATCCTGGTGTCTGGGTTTTTAAACCATAACATCACAACATGACATTGTTTCAGACACCATAGGAGTCTACCGATCACACACAGCACAAACAGATGGGAGGTGGAAGGAAGCCCCAGGGGGAAAGGGCTTATGTCTCAGTTTCACTGTGACAATGGAGCACGTGTGCTTCTTATCGTCACTATTGTTCACTCACACAGTGTGCATCAGCTGACCAGAACGCTATTGAGCTTGAGTTACAGGGCCTCACAGTATTTTAACGGCTGAAGAGGTTTTCTTGGCAATCCTCTGTGGTGAGAGAGGCCCCAAAAACCCCAGCATCTGCCAGTAGCATCATTTGAACAGAAAAAGGAAAATGATGTGTGCATTTGCACCAATCACATCACGGCATTTTGTGACGTATTAATGTTTTAACCAGTCAGATATCTTTGTATAAATTCAAGCTTGCCATTTCCCCCCTGAATGACATACAGTATAACCGTTTCTATCAATAAAATCTTGTATATGAGCAAAGTGCTGTAAGTTGCTTTAAGGTCTGGGGGGCAGGCTTGTCACTGAAAGTTGAAAAAATGAATTGGAGTACCTTGTAATCCAAGTAATTTTATTTTAAAGAAAATTTATTTTATTAAACAGATTTTCTAACAAAAAAGTATTGTAAGTCAGAACAGAGGCTGCTTGACATTTGTGGAACAATTTGTTGTTTTTATATATATTTTAATAATTACCAAATCTCTGGTTAAGCAACCATGGCAGTTAAGTATTATATTACACTAAACTGCTTAGATAAATCACTTTAAATGGAAATTTTCAGTGGCTTTTGGGTTTTGCACAGTTCAGTCTGAAAATGTGTGGATACATTTGCACAATGCCAATGTAATATACATACGGAATTCCTCTGTATCATAAGGAAGAAATATGAAATAAAAAAATGTTGCTTTGGTAAAAAAAAAAAAAAGAAAACCATTTACATTACAAAGGATTACCTTAAACTAGTTTAATCTGCTACTAGTGCTTTAAACCGTCATTTGACCAAGGCTGCTTGTTCCAGTTGAAAATCAAATTTCTGTTATAAATACATGCTCCTTTTCTTTTGAAGCGCTTTGTAACGGTCAAGGCTGCTAAATTTTAATTCCTCAATTGAAAATGTATGGGCAGTTTCAATAGACAGGCAGCTGGGTTAAAGAGCAATAAAAGCAGCTTGGGCATTGAGGAAGCTGATGAAGAAAACCTATTTGAATGAAAGGAGTTAGGCTGCTGCACTGCATTTTAGTGTTGACCATCTGTATGTGTGCCTCATATACGCACAGACACACATCTCTTGGACAGGAGCCAAGCGTGTCAATAGACTTATTGGGGGATGAGCAATTTTGACCATTGAAAGTAATTTTTTTCTTAAGGGTTGTTACACGACCTTTTGAAAGGAGGCCGTTGGGTGTTGATAGATCATATAAGGAAATGAAGTTTATTTCTGTTGGTTGAAAGGAAGGTTTTGCCATTGTGAAAGAACAGATGTGGACCGAGAATAATCTGGAAGAAAGTGAGCATTAAAATCTGAATATTGCCACTGTTATTGAAAAATATATTGATTAACTGATAAATATATATCAGTAATAACATTAGTGAAACAAAATTACTCCTGGGCAATTTAATCAATTGACAAGCCTAACTGGCCACAAGGCCTTTTTACTTAATAACCTAGACTTGGTGTCTGTGTGTGCGTGACTGAAAGTTTTAAAAGGGGTTGTGAGTGTTGTCTTGCTGATTACCAAATAAAGTTTATGTCAGCCACATGTATGATATTTTATATTGTGTTTAGATATTTTGTATGGTAATTTATTTGACTATATTTTGGTATCCTTTCATATGTATCAGTTCTAGTCTCAACTGCCACAAAGTCCCTAGAAATATCAATCACATGGCTTTGGGATTCATATTTTTTTCCTATCTAATATTACCTTTCCCATCCCAAAATGCAGAAGCAATAATGAGCAGAAGCATCAATCCTACTTTCTGACACTTTATGCTTGAAGAAGAATTTTCATGTCAGGCAATAACTGTTAGTGAGCCTCAGCGGCACAAGCTCTGGGCTTGCGCCTACACTACGATGCCTAATGGGATAGATCAACTCTTGCATAACTGGGGGCAATCACTCACTCCGTCTCCTCTCTGACAGGACTCAGTTATGGCTTCTGGGTAATATCATTTCTGTTATCTTAAGATATCAAATTTCTGTCTTTATTGGCAAAGACCTTAGCAAATGGAGAATAGTTTGCTTGCCTTGGCAAGACAGAGCATGAAAAATGAAACCATATTTATCCGGTTTGCAAGCCCTGTTTAGGAAGGAGATCTCAGGACTTTGGTGACATTTTTAAGGCATTAAAATATTTCACAAACTTTAATGTCATGGACAATCTACCTGATGTAGAACTTTTGTTGAGACCTTTAAATCCATTTGCCTCAGGGCGTTTCACATTGCTTCATGGTCTCCTGCTTTTCAGTGTACATTTCCAATACTAATTTGCAATATATCTTATTACCTCTTTACCACAGTATAAATTATATTTATAAAACAAGTTTATAGTTTTGTCACTGTCAGCAGTATATCATCATGAATAAAGCTCTAGAGTACTTTGTACTGACTTTATTATAACTGGCTTTTTGTGAGTGTCACATATTTAATCGAGAAAATATCCATGGATAGTGTTATTTACTGATATTGTTATTTCCTTAGACATATTTTGTGTTTACTCTTAAGTTACATATAATAATAATGATGTTCAGCACAATGTAGCCATATAAGGAGAAAGTACACTGCAGCTAACATGCTAAGCTATATACAATTAACTTTTCAGCATTTTTCTCCTCAAAGGGAAATAACACAGAGCTGCAGTATGAAGTGGAATTGATTATGTGGCATTTTAACACTTTTGAAAGACATGTCCTCCTTATAAACACAAGATTTTTCAAGTCACGTCTGTACTATCTGCTCTGAATAATCACATCACCTTTTGTTAGCCGCTTGAACTCTCCTCAAACAAAATGGCGTGCACTTGACTGCTGACTCTTTTCCTCTGATTTAAACAACTAGCTTCTAGCCCTACCTGAATTGTACATGTGTTGATTTGTTGATTTTTCTAACCCTTGCCCTTCTGCTGTTTTGTTTATTTACTTTAATTGCCACTGATTAAGTGACAGAGTCAAACAAGAATTAAAAGCCTAGTTACCACTTGAAAATATTAACACCACTACCACTGACACTGACATGAATCCTAACACACACTTGGTTTATCAACAAGATTCAAGTGATGTCAGATTCATTGCTGTGTATGAAATCCACTGTGCTAACTGTGAAAACACTCTCTTGACACTTCTGTTGGCAGGATAGGGTTATTTTTCAGAGTAAGACTGGGATAATGTAACAGAGAGACTGACAAAGTGTTGGAGCGGCAGAAATTAATCTACCCAGCTCATCAAAATAAAATTGGCAATCACTGCCCAGGAAAATCCTGTTGATTGCTAACACTGTAGGACTATTGACAAAGTAGAGAGGAACACTGAAAAGGGATGAGCCCACTGAATAAACCACACACTGAAGTTGTGTCATTAGGAAAAAAGATCAGTGAAAGCAATTTTATTTTGGGATTGAGGACTCTCATGAAGACTTTCATGTGTAAGGGCATCAACACTGTCAGTTAAGTGAGGGTGTTTGGTTGCATAAGCAAGACTAATATACACTGCTGAAAAAAATTAAGGATACATAAATCACACACTGGATCTTGGTGAACCAATTATTCAAGTTGAAAACTTTTACTAATGTACACTGTATAATTTATGAACAAAATGACATAACAATGGTCAATGGAAACCAAAATCAACCCAATGAGGGCTGTATTCCAGAGAAACATTGAAATCACAGGCTCATCCAAGTTGTGTGAATTTCATCACAACAGCTCATAATGTGATACAGACGTGTGTATGGCCTCCACATACCTGTATGCACACCCAGCAATGTCTGGCCATGGTCCTGATGAGTCAGTGGATGGTGTCCTGGGGAATCTCCTCCCAGACCTGGACCAGGGCATCAGTGAGTTCCTGGCCAGTCTGTGGTGGTGCTCGGAGGTGATGGATGCACCGATACATAATGTCCCATAGGTGCTAAGTTAGATTTAGGTCAGAGGAGCATGAGGGCCAGTTAATGGCATCAATGCCTTTGTCATCCAGGAACCGCCTATACACCCTGGCCACATGAGGCCAGGCACCGGTCTGCACCAGTGAAAGGACTGACAGTCGCTCTGAGGATTTCATCCCAGTACAACACAGCAGTCAGGGTGCCACTGGCTATGACATGGAGGTCTGTGCAGCCCTCGAAGGATACACCTCCCCAGACCATCACTGACCCACCACCAAACTGCTCATGCTTGATGATGTTACAGGAAGCATAACATTCACCATGGCATCTCCAGACTCTTCTACATTTGTCGCATGTGGTCAGTGTAAACCTGCTATCATCTCTGAAGAGGACGGGGAGTAAGTGTCGGACCTGCCAATTCTGGTGTTCTCTGGTGAATGCCAATCAAGCTGCACAGTGCTGAGCTGTGAGCACACAGGCTGTACTAGAGGACGTCGATCCCTCATGCCACCTTCATGGAGTCTGTTTCTGACAGTTGGGTCAGAAACGTGCACACCAGCAGCCTGCTGGAGGTCATTTTGTAGGGCTCTTCCAGTGCTCCTCCTTTTCCTCCCTGCACAGAGGAGCAGATACTGGTCCTGCTACTGGGTTGTTGCCCTTCTAAAGCCCTGTCCAGTTATCCTGGGGTAACAGCTGGTCTCCTGGTATCTCCTCCAGGCTCTTGAGACTGTGCTGGGAGACACAGCAAACCTTGCGACTGCAGGTATGGATGTGCCATCTTGGAGTAACTGGACTACCTGTGCAGCCTGATTGGGCTGCAGGTAACAAGGAGACAAAAAAAAAAACACCAAACTTGAGAAGAATTGGTCATGAAAGATAAGGAGAGAGCATTTGTCTTTGGTCACCACATGTAAAACCATTCCCTTTTGGTGGTTGTTTTGCTTTTGCTTCTGTATTACATGCGTTGTCACTTTCATTTGCACCAAAGCAGGTGAAACTAATTCACAATCACCTTTTGTGAATATCCCTGAAGATTAAATGACTATGAGTTATACTGCAAATGTTCCCTTAATTTCTTGAGCAGTGTATAATATACACTATCTGTATCTCAGTCTCATCATTCCAGGTAAAAAATACAACAACAACAGAGAAACACACTTCACAACTAAGTGTGAAGTAAGCAAAACTCATTATGGATTGAGGGATCTCGTAACAGATGAGGTAGAATGAGTAACTGCTGGACTTGCGTTCCACATGAGCTGTGGACCTGGAAGTGGTCTATGGTCTCATGTGTCCTACTGCTGATAATTGGTTTCCTGGCACTTGACTCTGTAAGGCCAAGGGACAAGACTGACTATTGTTTGACCCTGTAGTGCTTAACCTTGCCACTAGGCCTTGATGTTTGTCTGTGTGTGTGTGTGTGTGTGTGTGTGTGTGTGTGTGTGTGTGTGAAATATTATTAAAGCTGGAGCTATATTGTTTTACTCCTCAGGTTAACCTTGAGGTAAGTAACATAGGCAATGGAGAACTACATTTCACAGGCTAAGCCTTTTACCTTTTGTTGCTGCTATTGTGAGAACTAATGAGTTACCTGGTAGAGCAGCAGTTTTAATGACCAGATTTCACTGGTCCATCAGTCGGTTCAATCAACTTGGGATTGAAAGCACCACCCTGCCACTCCCTGAGGTGCCTACAGGCCCTTGACGATGATACGACTCATCCATAGTCTGCTGCACAACAACTCAAATCAAATCAACACATTACATGTAGGCTTTTCTTGTAAAGAAATAGACAATTAGAGGCTGGTAATAAAGCCAGGACAAAGGTTAGAAGAAGGGAATGTAGAAAGTTTTCTCTGAGGACCATGAATATCCACAGCACATTTCACGGGAATCTCTCCAATAGTTTTTGAGCTACACTGTCTTGAACCAGTGTGAATCAAAGAAAACCTGACAGGGGCAAAAATCAGGTGACAACAAACAGTATTTCTGCTCCATTTCTGTGCAGAGTTGATTTTACAACCTTGGGTTTTAGATTGGAGTCCTCATCAGTGTAATTTTTACCTTGGGAGGCATCTAGTATAGATCCTCTCAGTAAAGAAAGTACTAAGACAGTTCAAGCACATTTTAGACTTGCTGAAACTCTAAATATGTAGGTGTTCTTAATTGTGCCTGATCTTTATTGTACCCCATTATTCTGTCCTTTATTACTGTATTTGTACATATTTAGGATAAATCAAGATAAGTAGCTACAGGATTGTGGCAATCCTCAGGGTAAGTAAAGAGACTAGAGACAGCGATCTGGCTTTTTGTGTGCGGGTCCCATGGCCCATACACCATGTGGTCCTGGGAATGCAGTTTTTATTAACAAGAAGACCAACTGCACATGACAATGGCCAAAGTCCATTAGTCCTAGTGGCACTCGTAGTTACAGTGCGCCGTGCCCAGCTAGCTGATCCCACCCTCCATCACACGCTTCCTGGCCCAACAACAGCAATCATTATAACCCAAACAATACATGAACACTCTGAGAACATTGGGGGGGAACTCACCCTGTTAACTGTCCCATAGTCCTCATGCAACAGCACTGATTAAAGTCCTGGTGGTCCCTTCAGGATTGCCACAGTATATTAATTTGCTGTATTACCAACACAATTATTCCACTCACTCATTTCAGCCTCAGTATTTGCCATGCTTTTCTTCTGTAATTTGTTGTTGTAACGTGAAATCAAGAAGCCTGCAATAACTGTATATATCATAAAACTGAAGTAGAGCTGGAGATGGAGATTTACATAAGGAATGCAAGACCATTTGGAATAACTGGACCGTTATCATAAAGAGGTTTACACCATCATCACAAATGTAGGTATGTGCTAAATCTACATAATCTGTGCTACAAGTCTATGCTATATCATTCCAGGGCATGAATAGAACACGCTCCTCCGGGACTAATTTGCCCACCTACTATGGCTAATTACATGCTGACAAAAACACAGCTGGCAGAAATGTGTAAAGGGGCATTAATGATCTACTGTATGAGCCAGACAGCTACTGTGTAAATAAAAATGGAATGTTGTGTTATATATTATCATTTCACTATAGATTTTTGGCCTTTTCCTCTTAATGTGAGAAACCACAAGCGCTGAGATCCTGGGTTGAATCATATACTATAAATATTTTAACATCCTCTAGATTATGTTCTGTATGTACTTCTATATGTATATTTCATTATGTATGAATTTTTGATTTCTCAGCATTTTGTAGAGCTGGAAGTGATTACTAGGCATAACCCTGAATATCAATACTTACAGGAATAAATAGTACTGTTTTTCATAATACAGAAAATGCATATACATTACAGAAGGAGTGATCTCACTGTTTAATAGATCTGTTTACCACTCTTGCAGCATTAATGGAATTTGGCAAGGTTGGAGATCGTTCTGTGGGCACACACCCTTTGATGTCTCCTTGGTTGTTATTTAGGCCTAAATACCTTAAACTCCTCCAGGGATAAATAAGTTCTTCAATCCTTCCCTCTCATGCTGCCACAGAGGATAAATTACATACAGATCTAGTTCTACTTCCTCTCATCATAATAATATGCTTTGCATGGCTTTTCCACTTCATCTAGAATCATGGTAATCCCTGTGCTTCTGTGTAATTATCTCTCCTCTAGGCTGATCTCAGTGCTCCTCACCTGCTCAGCCTAGTCACATTACCTCCTCACTTTTATCTATGACTCTTAAAGCTTTTGCCAAGGGTCCTCTTAACTCACCCCACAACTTTTCCCTTCGCACCCTGCTCCCCAACACACACCCTGTCTCTGTATCTCTCTCTTGTTCTCCCCTCTTCTCATGCTATCCTTCAAGAGGACTGTGATTAGGAGAGAGAGGGGGGGGGAACAGTCCTTCATGGCAAATTTGTATTGTGTGTATCCCTCATTAACTTTCCAACCATTCTAATAACTGGAATGAAAAGAAAATAATGGAAATATAATTTGTTAAATTGACAAGGAGTCACCAGGTACCTGTGGGAGTAGAGGCTGTTCTTTTCTGTTATGCACATTATCATACTATTCTGGCCTATTCTTGTGGCTGACACTAGACACAACTATTACTCCAAGACAAGATTTTCTCCATTTTAAGCTTTAAATGCATCCTGTTTTCATGCAATGGCAAAGGAAGATGATTATTTCTTTTTTAATATTTCTGACAGGAACCAGAGGTAAGTAATATTTTGCCCACATGCCTCTTTTATTAGCTGTATTAAAAAGAAATATTAAAACAGCAAGGGACAAGTATTACTTTCAAACAAAGTGGAAATGTAATTCAATTCAAAATGTCAAGAATTCACACAGTTTCTGTGTTTTTGCTTTAGGAACACAAAGACCATCTAAAATGTTACCCATGAATCCCATATGTGTTGAGTATAAAGTCACTATATGGGGTAAATACTGCATGTAATTATTTCTAAGGTTCTAGTTGCAGAGCGTGGTGACTGATTTAAACAAGGAAGCTTGCTGAAGGCAAACTGTGTTTGTGGCTTTTCAATTATCCAACATCTTGTTCAAATTGCTTTTATGCCTTCAAACAGTCAAGCTGAATTTAATGGTCCTGAAAGTATTTTTCATTACATACTGTAGGTGCTGAAGACTACGTCATACTGAGAGGCGACTAACAGTCCCTGGAGGATGGAGTCAGCATTGACTGGCTGGACTTAGAGGCTGAGAGTCTCCAGACAGAGGTGAAGTCTGAACACAGGGCCTTCTCTAGAACTTGCCATATTGATTAGAAAGTACACACATTGTTTCGACCAAATTAAGGAGAACTGCTGAGTAATTATAAAACACTGATCTGCTGATATAACAGGCAGTGGCAGACGGGAAATGCTGCAAACTAGACCTGAAGTGTAAAAACACTGTGTTATGCCACCTGCGTAGACAGCAGGATTGATTAAAATAGAAGTGTAACTGTTCCGTCAGACGTGTGTTAGACGAACAATTGAAAGAAAAAAAAAAAAAAACACACCTGGAATATCTGAGTAGACAAGCAGTAGCCCTGTAAGTGTTCCTTGATACTAAATTGCTGAAACTAAGAACATTTATTTAAATTAACAACGTAACAGTTTTTATTGGAATTCTCCCCAATATGTCTACATGTATATTTCACTTCTCACTTTACATGCTATTCAAAGACAATTAATCTTCAAGACTTTAGTCTGTTGAACGTTTACAGTACATTCACGCCTGCTCATGTGTTTATTACAGTGGTGTACAAGTTTCCAGTAGACTTGCGCACCACTGTGGTGAAGAAGGTCTCTCCTCAGGGACAACACAAAGGGCAGAGGTGTTAATTATTCTACAGATCAGCAGTGTCAGCAGAACTCTCTCATTGCTCCTAATTGTCCCTTTGGGGGCGCTCAGGTCCTCATTATGGGAGCACTTTGTGATCCAGTGTTGGTGTTATTCTGCTGAAGCATTTCTGCAGCATTTAGAATTTTTCATGTTTGTTTGATTCATTTACTGGGGAAACTATGTTTACCCATCTGGTTCTTTTATCAGATGACAATTTTAGTGAAAGAAAAAGCAACCTACTCACCTAATGAACACAGAACACATTATTCTTTTCAGAGCTTTCATGTAAAGAAAATTATGTTTCCCTCTACCCTGGCTCAACAAGCAAAGAGGTGAAAACTGTGCCCTGAGACCGACAGACACTTTGTTTAGATCTTTGCTCTCACACTCTGTAGTCAAATTTTATTATCTCTCCACAGCATCAAACATAAACTTCACTATCCCATACTTAGCAAAGTTAGTCAATTCTGATTTGTAATTAATTATTTTAATTCAAAATAGAATGTATGCTTCTATTTTTATTTAGGTACCAAATTCTGTAGTGCCAATTTGACACGATCAAAGCAGTAAAATAAATTAATACATACAGTAAATAAATAGTCCTGGTCATTAAGGCATACAGTATATCAACCTAGAACCAATAAGGGCGTGGCACATTTTGTGTTTGCTGTGCCTTCACTGTCTGGTAGCTGCACAGCTCCACAGCATAGTCCATGGCTCTTGCTTAAAGTCATGGCAGTGATATTCAAATTATCAGCAAGTCCCATTTAAAAAAGGGACATTACTTTTCAGAATGCCATGTGTGCAGATCTCTAAATTTGACAAAGAAATACAAAATATATTGTAAATGACAGATTATATCAATTTAGATGTCAGTTTTTATGTTAAAAATGTTCTATTCATATAAAAGGAAATGGTGATACACAAAAGGCTGACAGAAACAGGATTTTGCTATTGCAATTTGTCAACAGCCCAACACTCTATCAATCAACTTGTCAAAAATAATTATTCTGCTGCCATCGTTTTTTGGATGCTAACAAACTGTTCACATTCTAAATTACTGACAGGGTATTTTTCCTGTATCAGCAACACTCTGTTAGGCTGCTGGCTTAGTCATATTTTCCCTTGATGCATATCTACAGTTTCAAAGACATTCTTCTCAAACCATGCATTTGACAGAATCGTTTATTAAAATGTATGATTGCTCAGTTCGTCCTGCATTGCAATTACTCTCATTGCTCATCCAGATAGTAAACATCAAGATAATGTGAGAAGAAAACATCAATAGCCTCTTGTCTATTAAAGCCAAAGACTGCCCTGTATTAATTTT
Source organism: Monopterus albus (assembly GCF_001952655.1). Lineage (NCBI taxonomy): Eukaryota > Metazoa > Chordata > Actinopteri > Synbranchiformes > Synbranchidae > Monopterus > Monopterus albus. The sequence goes on along the minus strand of NW_018127884.1, from coordinate 1,731,855 downwards.
AAATAAAGCCACTTGATGCACACTAAAGATTACTTTTCCTCCTGGTCAATAAGCAGGCAGCATCCTCTGAGCCAGTGAAAGCATGAATAGATCACAAAATCCACCAAAGCATCATGTTTAAATAAAATACACAGCTATATCTGGTTTAAACTGAAGATATAAGCAGATGCCGTTCCTTGCAGGATGATCAGTGGTATCTCTCATAATGCCTATTGATTTTGAGTGCTCTGTGAAGACTGCCTATTGATGACTACATCTGGATGACTAGTTAAGCTGAAACATGAACAATATATAACATTTTTATGCAAATTACAATTCATTTAGATTCTCCTACTGTACAGTAACTAATTCAGCAACAGGAACAGAGAAACAGTTTACAATGTGCTTAAAAGTGTGTAGGCTAATCAAAGTGAAAAATTACACTGCATGTTGTAAAATTTGTAGCAATATGCTCCAGTAATATTGTTACAGGGGTAAACAAATAAGTGCTGTGATAGAGGAAAGAATGCTAAAGTTTTACAGCCCACATTGCTTTTTTTAATTCTTTAAATATGTTTTACATTATATATTGCTGTTCATTTAACCCTTCTATCATGTGTGCTCATGAACTCTCCTAAAATGCTGTTATTAAACATATCCTAAGGTAATAACTGAATATGGAGAAAAAGAAAATTAAGGATTTGTAGTAATTATCTGCCAGTGGATTATTTTTCATAACCCCTTTATGCAAAGAGTCTCTGACTGCAGAATGTACAGGGCCCATTTGTACATGGATCTTTTCCAATGTACTATATTACACAATCTAGAAGATACATAATATCCATCCATAAAACAATCCATCTGGTCATAGGGAGCTCTGTGATACTGTGCTGTAGAGAAAACTAAACAATATATTACAAATTTATGCTTTCAAATAGAAACAACTGATTGAAAACAATGGAAACGGTCCGTATGGTCACACAGCCACCACGATTTATGTCAGTGCTAGGGCCCTACTGTATATGCAGACTGTTTGTGATGGTTTGACTTTTTCAACTTGCTGCCACCACTTGCTTTGTGTCCATGGAAACTGTAGAGACTACAAGCTTTACAGGTGGGTTACCTGAATGGCATACTATACCCTATACCAGACACCCCCATTTTTGTGCACAAGCCTGAAAATAATGTATCCAAAATAAAAAGGTTACTGTTCTTCAACTCTTTTTTTATTATTATTACAGCTACATCCTTGGCGTCTTTGAAAGGTAATACTTTTTTTTTTTGAAAAGGACAAAAGGTGAAAGCTGCTGAGAATGGCACAAAAAATGAGCTTTCTGCTTTGTTTTTGGGGAGGTTATATTTAGGTGGATGCCAATTTGTGCCATTCAGGCCAAATTTGTACCAAATGTCACAAATGTTACTGTGGCAGGTGTATGTAGCTTGTTCTCTTTGGTAGGGTACACAAACAACAACAGAGTAACCAGAGAACCAAACTACAAAATAAGGAAAATGGAGACCACTGTTGGCAAATGCCAACAAAACTACGCAGGTTTTTGAACTTTCTCTTGATGGATGAAGTTTGCTCATTGGAATCTTGAGGTAAAAATGGTGCAGATTTTTTTTTTTAAACATTTCAGCCATGTATCTTTCTTCATAAACAAGCCAACCTGATGAAGAGCAGCAATAATGATGTGTGCTGTACAGGCCTAACTCAACTAAAATAGATTCATCTGGGTCACAAGTGGGACAATGTATGTAAGTAACCATAGTTAATTTGCCTTAACCACAATTTTTCCCTAACCTTTCCATCCCATAATTGCCATGCAGACATACTATAGAAACAAACAATAAAATGTACCCCTGGTACCACTTCATTCTCTTCCTTGTTATACAGTGCTTTAACAACTAAAAATACAATAAAATATTAACTATTTCATGTGTTTTGTTGCACGGTTACCTGTCCTTTACTGTGGTAGACACTTTAACATGTATCGCCATTTATCTTTGAACAATTTGTTTTAATTTTAATAATTTAACAATTTATTAGATGACTTAAAGACTGAATTACTGTTAGATAGCCAACACATGAATACATCTGTGAATAAATATCTGTGAGGATGAGAAAAACTACAGTTATAGGCCATTAGAAGCAGGTCATATATCAAGAGCAAATGTAGGCCGTGAACGCTTAATTTATTTTTATGTATCTTAAAACATAATATGATTTGGAAAAATAGCATTCATATTTGTAAAGGTTCATATTTTGTTAGTGCTGGCCATGTGCTAATAAAGGATGAATCATAGCCTTCTACTGTAGGTCAATACTGCACATTGCTAAAAGACATTCAAATCAGATTTTTAGTCTAACACAAAATGGTAGGAAACTGAACAAGATCCTTGTGGCTTGTTGCCAGCCTGTGATGCCCCTCTTTACAGTCACATTCTCATTTCTGTAAAACCTCTTTTCAAAATTCTTTCTCCTCTAAAAATCTCATTCAATCAGAAAACCTCTCTCCATCACTTAACATATCCCCTCCCTCCATCTCAATCCTCTCTGCAACAAAGCTTCTCCTGTCCTTAAAGCCTGCTGCAAAAAAGAAACCCACAGTCAGCCACTCTCTTCCTGTCACACCCATTGAAACATCGCTCATATGTCTGCCCAGAAAATAAGCTGTCAGGATGGAGAAAGCTGCTTGTCTAAGGATCATATTTATGTAAGAGTTGTGTCGGCTTCCAATTTCACGTAGGCGCAACATCTTTCACCTTCACACTCCACTCCAGGAAATTCATGTATTTCTTCATGTGATTGCAAATTGCTCCTGCACTTCACGTCTCCCACTCTTATTTCTGCCATTGCTGATGGATCAAGTCCCTGTTCCTGGCAGCTGCATTTTCCATATGGATCAATGGCACAGTGTATGCATTGTTGATCACAGATGACTATGAATATTTGATGCTGCAATATTGTTTTGTTTGGAACACATAAATCTTGAATAATCTACACTCAACAGTCACACGTCAACAATTTCATTTACAAAGACTGTGTTACATTCACAAGAAGTGCGCATGAAGAGGTTTGGATGACAGGTGAAAGTTATGTTAGGCTGCTTGTTTAGTTAAATCATTTCTGATGTGACTCTCACAGCCCAGAAAGACTTCAGTTTTGTGTGTTGGGACATCACTGAGAGAGGTCAGGTCAGGCATTGCTTACTAGGTTATTAGCCCTGCAGGAATTATCATGCTGGATTCAAAAATTTCAATCAGTCTGATTGGTCAGGTATGCACCCCCCCATATTTGGTTTGAGGATAGCTTACTAATTTTATCAACTTGTCAGCTTATGCATACAGCCTTGGGTACTTTACCCACCACATTTTTTACCTCTGCTATTGCAGGTGTGTGTTACAGAGGGCTTGTAGACAATGCTTTTTGGTTTGTCACCTTCATGCCCAATTAGTTGCTGTATCACGGGTGGGACATCTGACAAGTGGAGACTGCTGGAGACCAGGCAGGCGGTGCATCCCAGGGGGGAAACGTTTGCAGCAGTATTCATAGTAAGATGTGTATTACATCTTACATATTCATGTAAGATGCAATTCTTGGTCTTTATTAAAGATAATTAGTCCTTCTGTTTTTGTTAGTGTGATTTTTTTTTTTTTCTTTCTTCGCAAACTTAAAAATGCGCTTTACGAACACCCTTTATATATTTTTAATGGGTACAATAACATTATAATCCCTACTGGTCAATTTAGCGCCTGTTCACACCAAGACACATTCCTAAGAAGAATAACTGTACAGTATATATATTACTGTAAAACCTGAACAACCAATGCCTTATCCGTTCTGGTCACTGAAGAGCTTAAACAAGCATCGCTGCAAGCTACACTCTATGTTTCAGTTATTTGTTTTTTTTTCCAGAAGAAGTCTGCTTTAGAAATTACATTGCTCACTGAAAGGAACAGCAGTTACCCCAGTAGTGGAGTGGGGTTACCAAGTTTATGTCCGTGAATATTGCTTGTTCTGCACTGATCATTAACATCGCAAAAACAACAGGAAAAGCAACACACAGTTTTCCTGGTGACCCAGTTACAAATAAAAAAGCAATTCGCTAGGACAGTAATGAGGAATTATATCACCTTTGAATATTTACATATGACAAAATGTGCAACAACAAACCCTGCATGTGAAGAGAGCAAACCACTGGGTCACATGGGAGTAACTGTTCTGCTACCACACACTGATGTAGTGTTTTGTCAGTCTTTTTTTTGTTTGTTTTTTATCTCCCTCAACCCATTTTGCTGTCTCTATCAAAGCAGCTCAGCATGACACTGTTCTGTGTGTCCGTTGAACCCTAAAAGTCTGAGCTTGTGTGAGTAGCGCAGCCAGAGCAAGCAGTGCTGGTGTCTTATGGAGCTGGTTGAAATGAATGTCAGTGTGGTGATGTGAGCCTTGCACCGTAGGAAGTTCAGCAACCATAGCAATGAACTAAACAAGCTTTGAAGATATGGCTGCATATCCCATTAAACCCATTTTAAAGATTTTCTTTGTGTCCATGCATTTATCTGTCCGGTGCATTTATAATTAGTTTTGTATCTTTTTTCCATTTAGTTGTCAAACCAATGATTTAATGTTTTTTTAATCAGGCATGTTTTTATGATCCAAATGAAGTAAATGTTATTTTATTTATAAAGCATTATCACAGTCAGTTTGCATCATACATTGTGGTTGTTTTTAATGATAACCTCTTATTTGTAATGCATGGATAAGAGAAAGTTATGCAACATTCTAGCATTGTGGGCTTCTTTGCCTAATAAATTTGTGCACTGTACAGTCTTAAAGTTTTTTTTTTTGCTTAATATGCTAAGGGAGTTTTACTGTCACGCCAAGGCAGAGCAACAAGGAAAATCATTACCCATCAACTGAACCTAAATGTATCTAAAATCTGATTAGGAGATATTCAAAGGAAAGAGCTGTTCTATACACGAATATTTAAGCAAGATTAAAGAGTTTTCAGATGCTGCTCATTTCCATTTTATGTTTAGTGGAGCAAGATCAATGACGTTTCAGTACAGCAACATAATTTACAAGCAGCAAACAAACTAATATTAGGGGGCGAATTTTCAGTGCAGATAACATGTATGCAATTACAGGGTCTTAGGGATTATAATGGGACCTGTTTAATGCTGTAAATGTTAAATGATGGTCCTTTTTTGGACAAAAGCAAGTCCAGAAATGTTGATCATGTATTTCAAAGTGATCATTATAAAGCCTCATCATTAAATTTATGGAAGAGATTTGATATAGACTATGCAAGACAAGGATTTTTTGTTGTTGTTAGTTTGTTTTTTGCTTGTTTTCATACAGTGTGAGGCAAAGTTGAATAAATTTACTCTATCAGTTGATTTTCAAGTTGTACTTGTACAGCACAACCCTGCATATTATTATCAATATCCCTCCACACTGTGAAAACCTGCTCACTAAATAGTGGTCTTAAGAACTTGGGCTACTGCCAACTTTGTCTAGACTTAACGTCACAGTGACACAGACACGAGCACTGTGGGGTAGAGACAAGCTAAAGTGGGAAGACAGGCAAAGGCCAGGAGAAAGAGATTAGAAGCAGGACAGCAAAGACAGATGCAGCTGGGAGGGGTTAATCCTGTCTGTGAGTGAGTGATCATGTCCATCCACCCAGCTGTGGCGCCATCAGGGGCCACAGGGCTTGCTGGAAGTCTGATGAGGCATCTCTGCCTTCTGGTGAAAGAGAGATCTCTCGCTCGACAGTTCCTGCCAGCAAGTGGGACAGCCACCCAGGTAGGTGGGAAAGAGACAAAAAGAAAGAAAGAAAGGAAGAGAAACAGGGCTAGAGATGGAAAGAACATTTTTAGTCATATCCTTTGGGATTATTCTAAACTTTTCTTCACCTTTCACTTCTTTCACACCATGGAGCCTGGCTTTTTTATTCACTCCTTCTCTGTAAAGAGCAACATGAGGGATGAATTGGCTTTCATAATGAGATAATTAAGGCCGGTGTGATTAATTGCTGTGTGAGATTATCTGCAAGGTCCCAACACAGGTATTAGTGAGAGATTGTCCCAGCAGGATATCACGTCACCTCTCACCTGCCCAGTAGAGGGAGGAAATAAAGCCGCCAGTAATGTTTTTAAAACCAACCATTTTGAAACTCCTTTACATGGCTAGCACTGGTTGGTAAAAAAAAAAAAATTGTATTTGTATTAATAATTATATGTTCATTTTCACTTTACTTAACACTTTTAGGACAGACACCTTCATGCGTTCTGCTTGTATTTGAGGTCACCTTTGACATTTAATTCAAACAACCTTCACAGCATTATGAACAATCAGCTCTCAAACGTATATGCTGTATGGACTGAATATCATACGACATCTGCATGACAAATTGTTTTTGCTCTTGTAAGCAAGAGCAGGTGATGGCGGAACAACCAGAGAGCTCTATCAATTCGTCTTAAAAACTTACTATCAGGAGCAAAATGAGATTATAAACATTATTTAAAAAAAATACAGCATTAAAATTTTGTTGAATTTATAATTCAGCTCATTACTGCCTTGAGTGCCCAAAGGAAAACTTGCAGCTCACAACAGGCTTTTCTTATGAGAAAAGAAATCATATTCTTATTTTAAGATCACTGAAGGCTGAGTCGTTAGTCCTAATCCTCTACTGCATCCGTAAACCCCCTTAGGAGACATGAGGCACAAAAGCAAAGCTCAATCTATGACAAATGATCAAGGTGTATTGAGAGCAAGAGGAGAAGCATGAGACAGAAAAGCAAAACTCTGACAGCTAAAACTGGGAGGTAGCAGAACTGAAATTGGTCTCTGGGGTGGGGGCAGTTGTTTTGTCTGTTTGCTTCCTGAGCTGCTGAGCATTGATCTATTTTATGTCCATATATAACAGATATCCGTTTATGAATCAGGAGTGATAAGGCTCCCGATTCTGACCTGAGAACATGCAGCTATAAGTTAAAGAAAATTTAGATTTGTTTTAAACAATCTCATTCTTTTGTAGGCAGCTATGTCTGTGATAAAAATTATAATAAATAAGTATAAAATAAGAAATGAAGAAAGCTTACTGTAATGTTCATACATTCCCTTATTTCCTCTCTCCTGTCCAGTCATTTATCCATCTCTCTTGAAGCCTTAGGAAAGCTCCATTTCTGTCTCACCCAGGACATCTTTCTACTGTGTTTCCTTAACGCATCCTGAAAATGTACACATAAATGCCATCAGTGCTCACACGCAACCAGATTGCCCCTGTCAAGCAAACATACACAGCCCAGACATTCTCACTTACTGGATGCGAAGCAGACTTGAGAAGTGAAACGATTCAGAGATATTGCAACCCATAAGAGACACCGCTTCATAAAATCTTAAAAGGAGACATGTTACAGTTCTGGTGGAGACAGCTTTTCAGTTAGCAGCTCACTGAAAACTGTTGTAAGTTTTAGCATGTATGTACTGTTATTTAAAAAACAAATCTATCAGGATTTATAAGGCTTTTCCTTGTCTGGGTTTTGCAGGCTTAAAAATTAAGGACTGGACATGAATGTCACTACACTAGGCAGTATTTCATTTGGAACTGATATTTAATTTTATTTATTTTGAATGTTAAGCCGCTGCATAGCACGTTTCTGCATGGAGTCCCTGTTGTTTAATCATTCAAATTTATATGAAAGTATCTATAGTTATAACAGCTTACAGTGCAGTCGTCTACAGGTCAACGGTCACATCTTCATCTTCATGAAACCCCTACAACATAATTCCATGCTTATTTAACATACCATATAAATTCATAAACAGATAGTTAGGTTTCCTGCCTCATATTCAGCTACAGTGCTCTCCCCTCATGTCTTCCTTTCCAGGTCACTGAAAAAGGGCTGCCCCACATAACCGTCTCTCTCACTCATTAATTAGATGTGATGGCACCTTTCTCCACAGGATCAATCAGTGTGTCTAATACAGTCATTGACCTCAGACCTGCCCCCCCCCCCCCATGCGCTCCCACCAACCCTCTCCAACAGGGAGGATGTCAACCTGTCAGAAACGCTGCACCTATCTTTCCACTGGGAGATGAGATCATGTCGACATGAACCAACATTCAGCAATAAAAAAAGTGGATTACAGATGGCCAGCCATCTTGTCTCTGGTTATACAAATAACATCTAAACCATTATTCCATCTCTTCATTAAGTATCTTTTTTATCTTGGCTAACTAGTGTTCAATCAGAGAAGACACTGAACATAATAGAAATTCTTTCCCCCCAGTAACAATACACACAATATTTTTGCAACAAGTAATGACTTATTTAGCTTTCCTTTTTAGTAATGTTGCAAAAACGATTCCTATTTTTCTCCTTTAATTAAATTTTGTACATCAAACTAATGACATCAGTGTATAGGTGCTATTACTTCTAATCTCCACTTTCCCACTTTGTATCCTTGACATTCTTTTTTAACACAAAGCTGACATAGCCAAGTGGACATGTTGAGTTATTGTGCTGGAGGCGATGGTACTCTGCTGTGCTTCACAGATGATCATTTCCCAATTCCACAGCTGAGGAGCGCAGGCCTGCAGTAATTGCTGCAATGCATCCAGCAGCCAGTCCTTATCTGATGCTGTGACAAGAATAGGCCCCATTTTATTGGTCTCACACCCTATGTAATTCAGTAGAGCTTGCATCATTTCCTGCAGTAGAGATGACCATGATGGTGTCACCCTAGGGTGCTTGATGCTGATTGGATGCACAGAGTGGCCCTGAGCAAATAAATCACTTCTCCTCTGTACAGAGTAGAAACATAAGCCCTGTGGGCGACCAACTACTCTCCTCACTGACACACACACACACACACACACACGCATGCACCCCATCTCTTTGCTTAGCACAAACAATTACCGCCTTGATTCCCTAAGCACTAATCAGAGCCAACACAAGAAACATGCAGCATACTGGTGAGATCATAATTAAAACCTCTCTCTTGGCATCTTATGTGGCATATCCCAGAAGGAAGACGCTGTGACTGTAAATATATATTACACTAAACCACCTCAACACCCAGGAATTATGATGCTAATTTAGTAGGCAACGTTGTTAATTGTTAGAATCCATGGACACACACGGGTTTTACCTTATTCCAGGAGTACAAAGCAAGAGACAAAAACATAAAATATATTAGTTTGAAACAAATAGCCATCTAACTGTATTTACAATTGGATCACTAGGGTTTTTTGCACTGTAGTTGTGTTGTGACATGCACCAAGCCATTAGAAACCATATCAGACAGTTACAGAATTGAAAACACTTTGGTCTAAAAATTGGTGATTTAGGGCATTTTAGCAAGGCTGTAACTGCTTTAAAAGTAAAGCTCTAACATCATTTTACACAGAAGTTTCTGAAAGCATTACAGAACCAATTCTTTTATATAGCAGCAAAATCTGGAGCACATTATTTAAAGGGGGAAAATGAAACTCTTAACTCTATAAGGAAAAACTGCACATCGGAGTAAGTAAAAACAAACAAGCTGAGTTCTAGCAATATCCCATTATAGTCAAAATGAAAAAGGACACGTATATGTGGTAAGATTAAAAGTCATATTCTCTGCTTTCTCGCACACAGACACAGACACACACACACACACACACACACACACACACACACACACACATAAGCAAGTTCTTTACAAAAGTCAATAAAAATCATGATTTTTACAGTCAGGTTGTCACATTAGAGACTAAGGGATCTTAATTCAAACTAAGGGCTCTCTGACATGGAGTGAGTTAGGCAGGAAAATTTGGAATAACTGAACTATTCACTCTACAATTACATTTATTCTAGTGGGTGTAACTAATCAGTTACACTTACTGATTAAAATATGTAATTAAATTAGTTACTAATTAAAATGTTGGTGATTACAAAGGGGTTACAGCTGAATATATAATATTAACTTTGTTGCTTTGCATTATTTCACCTTGCAGAATACCTACCTTTGGCATATTTCCAGACTAGCCAGTCCAACAAAGCCACTGGGATAAATAACACAATCGACGGTAGGATGTCTAACAAGGAGCTGTCTCTACACCTATAGGCTCCATTCATTTGGCAGGGTGTGTTACATTTTGACCGTTGCTTTAATTAGTTCTCTTGTTTGACAGTGGGCATTGATCAAATCAACAATCACTGATCTAAGCAATCTGGCTGCAACCAGCCGGCAACACCAAGGCAGGTGGTCATGTTGTTGGACAAGAACGCCTTTCGATGCTTGAAATTCAATGATATTTTCTTACTGAAGTCAGAAAAGGGTTTTGCTTGGTACCTGCCCAGAAGGCTATGTTTCAACAGTAATATATTATGTAACTGAAGTTATGTTCAAAAACCTTTAATAAAGGTTTGACAGTAATAAGTGCCGAGTACAGTTGTGAGGCTGCCTGATTTAAATTTATGTTTGTAGTTTATTACCTGTGAGGGACACGGTTGAATGCCTTCTCCAGATCCACGAAACACATGTGGACTGGTTGGGCAAACTCCCATGAACCCTCCGCCACCCTGAAGAGGGTATGGAGCTGGTCCAGTGTTCCACGGCCAGGACGAAAACCGCATTGTTCCTCCTAAATCTGAGGTTCAACTATTGGTCGAATTCTCCTCTCCAGTACCCTGGCATAGACTTTCCCGCGAAGGCTGAGGAGTGTGATCCCCCTACAGTTGGAACACACCCTCCGGTCCCCCTTCTTAAAAACAGGGACCACCACCCCGGTCTGCCAGTCCAGAGGCACTGTCCCCGACCGCCATGCAATGTTGCAGAGGCGTGTCAACCAAGACAGCCCAACAACATCCAGAGACTTAAGGTACTTAGGGCAGATCTCATCCACCCCTGGTGCCTTGCTACCGAGAAGCTTCTTGACTACCTCAGTGACTTCAGCTTGGTTGATGGAGGAGTCCACCTCTGAGCCCTCAGCCTCTGCTTCCTCATCGGAAGACATGGCGCCGGGATTGAGGAGATCCTCGAAGTATTCCTTCCACTGTCTGACAATGTCCCCAGTTGAGGTCAACAGCTGCCCACCTCCACTGTAAACAGTTTTGGCAGGGCACTGCTTCCCCCTCCTGAGGCGCCAGACGGTTTGCCAGAATCTCTTTGAGGCCGACCGATAGTCCTTCTCCATGGCCTCACCGAACTCTTCCCAGACCCGAGTTTTTGCCTCCGCAACCGCC
>NW_018127884.1:1719542-1720012 GCF_001952655.1 Monopterus albus | reverse complement strand
GTCACGCCCCTCCAGGTGTCACTGTCCCTGCCCACATGAGCGTTGAAGTCCCCCAGTAGAACAACGGAGTCCCCAGTCGGGGCGTTTTCCAGCACCCTTCCCAGGGACTCCAAGAAGACCGGGTACTCTACACTGCCATTCGGCCCATAGGCACAAATGGCAGTGAGACACCTATCCCCAGCTCGAAGGCACAGGGAAACAACCCTCTCGTTCACCGGGGTAAACTCCAACACATGGCAGCTAAGCTGGGCGGCTATAAGCAAGCCCACACCAGCCCACCGCCTCTCACCGCGGGCAACTCCAGAGCAGTGGAGAGTCCAGCCTCTCTCGACGAGTAAAGTTCCAGAGCCCAAGTTGTGCATGAAGAGTGGTGGGCCCACAGGAGGACGTCCCACATCGTTCATTCGGGGAGGGGAGGCCTGGCCAACAGGCACTCGCATTCGAGGCCCAACCCCGGGCATGGCTCCAGG
>NW_018127884.1:1711118-1719532 GCF_001952655.1 Monopterus albus | reverse complement strand
GGGCCCTGGCTGCGCCATGCCGGGCGACGTCACGGTCCTTGATTTTAATCTATTCATAAAGGGCTTTTGAACTGCTCTTAGTCTGACCCGTCACCCAGGACCTGTTTGCCTTGGGAGACCCTACCAGGGACATATAGCCCCCAACAACATAGCTCCTAGGATCACTCGGGTACTCAAACCCCTCCACCACAATAAGGTGGCAGTTCAAGGAGGGGGTTGTTTTATTTTAACTGAGTAATTGTAATCTGTAAACTATTACATTTGGAAAGTAACCTTCCCAACACTGTGCAGCATTGTATATAAGTATGTAAAAGTACTGACATCCTTGAGGTCCGGTCTTGACCAGAAGTAGACAAGAGATAGCAAGAAACACAAGATTTGAGGGAAATAAGGATCTGGTATCATGGCAAATAATATAGCCATAGTCCGTAGCTTCTCAATTATCTGCCCATTTACAGTCTAGTGCCTTGTAACATATCATGTCAGCATGAGCAGAAAGGGAAGCTTTCTGTGTATACAATCAGTTCTTATAAGTATATTTTATGCAAACACACACACACACACACAGACCCACAGTATACCCTATGTGTGACAGAGGGAGAGAGAAAGAAGAGGAAATAGCAATAGAAAGAGAACATTGTTGAACAGCTGCCCAAAATGCCTAAAGGATTAGACTGTTCTCTTTTGATCCCTCTCTCACACCATGTACCAATGTTAAAATATCATTCTGTTGGATTGGTTTAGGTATTATCTGTGAGTTTTTACTTATCACTTATTTTGTTTTGCTTTTTTCATCTGATTGAAAAAGATTATCCCTGTAAAGCCCTTATCGTGGCTTGTAAATAATAAATAAACCACATAACAAGATATGAACATGCAATAACCATTTGTACTTTTAATAGTGAAATAGATAATGAGGTAAAAAAAAAATTTAAACCATCTTGGCACAGCATTTTGGTGCAGAGGTAAGTTTCTTTCATTCCTATGAAATACACTGAGATCACATTTAAATAGAATGATGGATTAAAAAGTGGGGGGGAAACATAATTATTGTATTTGTTACTTTCCCAGAATATTATACTTTCTTCTCCCACAGGCTTACCTACTCAACCCTACAGGGTAGTGCAACACTGAAATTTGGATGCTCTGGTTTGCCTAGTACAACCCAGCCAACAAACCCTACAGGAGACAAAAAGGTGGCAAGTGAAAAAAAAAGTGTCTCATTAATGTTGGGTCACCATGTGCCACCAGAAAAGCTTCAGCTCCTTGTCATTGTCATTGACCCTCTTATATAATTCCTTAACCATGAAAACCTATCCCTAGCATTTGGAATGTCACTGATATTACTATTAGTTTTAATTCAAGAAAATGATAGACATGATTACTAAACCTCACAAATGACTACGCAGACTGACATAACAGTGTGTACCTGTGGCCACAGCTCACAACATTTAGAGTCCATTTTCCAACGTGCCTTCTGCTACACTTATTAGCTCCAGTTGTCTTCACTCCAAATGCTCAGCAGCTCAGCCGTGTACTTTCCCCACTTGCCAGCTCAAACATTCGACAACCTTTCCAACACTCACAATGGTGAAAAATCCCCTAAAAATTCCTGGATCTGGAAGATCCGAAGATCAACAGCAAAATCTAATTGACTATTCTGTGAGCTGTACTGTTATCAAAATACATTAATTCCTTTTTAAATTATGCTGTGAACAAACCAACAACAAATCAACAAACAAATGCCTGTAAAAACAAAACAGAAATACTCATCAAACCATTCAGCGACCCCTATGGATAGAGGCATTATCATCCTGGAAGAAAACACTAATTTACTCAAGTTTTTCCTTTAAATTGTCACCCATCCATACAATACATGGCCCAAGCAACCACCTAATAAATGTCCTCAAAACATTTTCTGCTGTCTATTAAGGTCTGTGTGGGTTGCAGAAGCACTGGGATAAACAATGTAGCCCAGATGCCCCTCTGCCAACAGGTCCTGTTCCAGGGGGATTCCGAGATATTCCCAGGCCAGATGGGGTATATAATCCCTCTAAGGTATTCTAGGTCTACCCTGGGTCTCCTATCAGTTGGAGTTGTGCACAGAATACTCCCACAGAGAAGTGTCCAGGAGGCATCCTTATCAGATGACTGAACCACCTTAAATGTCTCCTTTCAACTTGAAGGAGCAGCAGTTTTACTTCAATCTCCCTTTAGATCTCTCTGTGAAGGAAACTAATTCTGTCCTTGATCTCACTTTTTTTGGCTACTTCCTACATTTCATGGGCAAGAACATAGATCAATCTATAGTTTGGCACAGTGTCTACATTATTGTCATGGCTGCAAAAGTTCTACCCAGACTGAAAAACAAGACTCAAATGTAGCTGAACTCATTCTCTTTAAATAACTGAGACCAACATGATAACTGTTAGTTTCTCTGCATGACTGGATCACTCACAGGTAACAGCTCTAATTCCAATTTCTGAAACTCACCAGAGGCAGGTGTTCCTCTTTAGCAGTGGTATTGATAATGTTCAGTGTGTTTGCTGTCACACAGTCCTTCTTATCAGCAAAACATATTCCGCATTTCCTGCACACTGTGTATTACACAAATGAATGTAATCATGTATTGTCACCCGCCAGGCCATGTGATGTCTTGGTCATTAGTTGTTTTTGGCAGCTAGTATGTGCCTTCAGTGCACGTTTGTTCTGGCTTCAGTCCACTGGTAAGTACATTTTGTCTTTATTCTCTCTTTTGTCTATGACCCTGAAGGCTTCCCTCATGTCAGCTAGTATGTATGGGAACGTCCTTCATTATTCTGTTATTGCTGCCCTGGTGCCTGCCTTATTAGTGAATGTGTTGGAGATTTTTCTTCTTCTTTTTTTAATTCTTCCTTTCTTGCATTATAATTTACCTGCCAATGGGCATTGTTCTGGACTCTGTTTAGTTTTTTAAACAGTGACATCTGATGATGATTAAGATATGGCAGTATGTTACTTATCTTTCTTGTTTAATAAAAAGCGGTTAAAAAAATTTTTTAGCAACAATGATCTGGACAGTAGGAGCTAATCCATTGCCATCCTGTCTACCGGAGTTTTCTGGTTGCAATGCCTGTATGTACAGGTATGTTCATTAGTATTATATTTGTGACTTGACATACTGTAAATTTGAGCAAAAATGTGACTACACTGAAAGGAAAGGAAAATGTTTACAGTACATGTTTAACATAAGAATGCTGTTTGGACTCTGGTGTTTGGCAGTTGTGTTTCCACTACACCATAAAACACGTTGTTGATTTCCCACGTCTTGATCACGTGGGGACAGCACCAGCCACTGAGAAGCGACACAACTCATGGTGCCAGTGATATTTATTTTAACCACTCATCAGAAGACCAAGTGAAAGACTTCGTTTTAAAAGGTCAATGCTGAATATAAAGACTTTCCCTGGGGCAACATTTCAGCCAGTGAGGTGTTTCGATGAGCTAGTTGTGTTGAAGGCGGAACTCAGCCCTACTAGGCCCTGGGCGGAAGTAGAGCCCAAGTCAGCACAATTACCCCCTGCTGCTAGGAACAGATGGAGACTGAAACCTACCCATGCCCGCCCGACTCGGCTTGATTAAAATGGGCTGATCCGAGCTGATGGAAAAACACCACAAGCATTTCCATAGCGCAGGAACATGGACTCACAGTGAGTCATTGTGAAAACATGCACCGTAGCATTTGAAGCTAAACCTAAGTAGATGCTAGTTTGTACTGAGGTTGGCAACATACTCGGGAACCCACTGAAATACAATATTCTGGTGATGATCTTTGAAGCCTCTGAAATAAATTCTAGAAAATAATCTAGTGTCTAAAGAGTTAAGTCAAGTTTCAGTGGTGCCTGAAAATTGGCAAAGATCACAAGGGGAGATAAAAAGCTGCTAGGAATAAGGCAGCAGCTGTATATCAGAATTATCCTGGCATGATGCAGGCTGTGGACACTGTTGGACAATTGTTGTCTCTTCAGTGTCACACAAATTTTTGAAAAGGTGCCACTGAACAGGAGATGAGTTGCTGGCCTCCATTTTCTCTAACCTTTAAGGACTCTCGCTATTCAGCCTCCATAGAAAAACATATTTGAAACAAGAATCCATTTTTCATATTTACTCTGGTTCCTGTTTGGATTATATACAGTTCATGTCTATATGTTTAGTGTGCAGTAGTTTAGTGGTACAGCTTGTGACCATTCTTCTATTAACTACATAAAGCTGAAAGAATATGATATGTGGGTCATCACTATGAGTCATGATGTTCTTGTTTTAATATTTAAGTAAAAAAAACAAAAAAAAAAACACACACACACAAAGAGTTTGGCCAGAGAAGATATCAGGATGCACATTTTCCTGTTTCCTGTTTGTGATATTCGCAGGCAGAATATGAAGCTGCTGCTGAGATATGAAGAGTTCCTGTGAGTCATGTTACGATGGCAAATAATGTTGTCAGTCTGGTTTCATCAGACCATGATCCCTGGTGTAATAGTGATTGGTATCTCCTTTTGTGAGGCCTTCATAGACAGACACAGAGAAATGCTATGAGGAATTTACAAAAGGGGGAAAGTTAGAAATGCAGTGAAGGAAAAACAGAAGAAGGAGACTGGGAAGGGAAATGCCTACAAAAATAAATGAAAAAGAGAAGCTTGAACATTAGGTCTTACACTGTTCACAGTCATCAGTGGAGAGGAAAAAAATCACTCTGACATCACTGAGCTAATGTCCTGCAGTCTCTTCCATCAGTAACACCCGAGATATGCCTCTCTTGTCTGCTCTATAAACCTTTTATGAACAGGGAGGGAAAGATTGTGGCTAAGAGAAAATGGAGAGGGGGAACAGCCAAAAAAAACCAGGTAAATTAAATGTGGAGCAGAACTATGGGAGGGGGAAAAGAAACTGAAAATAAAGATAAGGGAAATCTGAAGGAGGGTGAAACTAAAGAAAGAACCTAAAAAACAGGAGCCTAAAAAAGTAGGGGAAGAGGGCAGATCATTTATGCATAGCAAAGTATGTAAAAAAAAAAAAAAATGAAATGGGGAAAGATGTACCGGAATAAACAAAAAAGCGGGATATTTAGATCAAAACATTAAGTACATATGGGTCACTGTGTTCCCTCTTATCTGGAACCACACATTTTTGTAATTATGGAGCTACATTAAAACTATAGCATACATATCATTCCCTCTGCTGTACCTTGACCCACTTGGGTTCATCACTATGAAAGCCGCAAGCACCTTCTCCAAATTCACTTGAATCACTTAATGGCAAAAAGTATAGGACTAGCATAAACTAGCTACTCTCATATCTTCCATATAGCAGAATTAAATAGTAAATATTGCAGTGTTAAACTGTAGACACTGAATTCAGTTGTATCTAAAGTTTCATGTTACACTATATAAATCAAAAAAACTGCTGTGATAAAACAAGACAGATGAGTAAAAAGGTTGTTGATGACTCTACAGTCCATTTATAAATATGCAGAGTAGTTTCAATAGCACCCAATGTAAAAATGATGCATTCTTCTGTATGTGAAGAGTTCTGAGTGTATCAGCAAGTGGCTTAGTCATAGTTTTATCCAGTACCAATAAATTGTGATCTCACTAGGTAGCCCAGGCAGTCAGGTAGTTTCGGAGAGAGAGAAGTCTGCCCTTTTTCTGGTGAGCTTGGGCACTGTGTCCTCCATGTTTACCACCCTTTCCATAGTACATGGAAAGAGACCACAGTTTTGCCACTCATTATATTTACCTCAGTACACTTGGCATAGCAGAGGTGACTATATTGGCAGTACTGCAAAGAAAATAATTGCTTTGATAGAAAGAGTTATGTATATTAATGTGACTGTAGATGGCTGTGTTTGTAGGTTTGGCTTCCTTTGAGAGCTGTGGGACCAGTTAATTTCAAAGAAAATGTGACAGTTGGGCACTTTCAAAAGGGATTCATAATAAAAGTGTTTTTATGTCAGCTGGTCCCATGCTGATTTACAAATGACTTATGCGCGCATTTTCAAGCTCTGCTTCTGAAATACCTCTTTTATATCTTTTATACTTGTGATTAGTACTTTAACGGAAAAAAGTACATAATCAAACAGTTATTTCCTGAACAAAGACTTGAAAGTCGGGTAGAGGCAGAAGTAAACATTTACAGTACATCGCTGCAATTTTCCATCTTTATTTTTCACCTGCATGTCAATCTAGAAATGCATAATTGTATAATCATAAATGGATCAACTTTGAACTCTACATTTTAAGTTACATCAAATAACATCTGAGTTTTAATAAAATGTGTATTTTAATAAGACATAGAAAGAATCAGATCTCTTGACCTTAAAAGGAATTTTGTGGATATGTATCCTATGCTAGTTTATTCCAATTTACTGTAGCAGGCATAATCCACCCATACAGTATGTTGCAGGTTACAATTTGTTCTGAGCATTTACCTATCTTTTACCCCATTCAGACACCTTTCTTCTACTCCAGGGCCACTCACTGGACTTTGCTGCACTATCAACTATGTCCCTCTTTGTCCGCCTCTGGGCAGAGATGCACCACACCAACGTGAAAGAACTAGCAGTGACAAAGGCCAACCTCTGTGTCGCCTCATATTGGCTTTGTCCAGGCCAGTGGGGTTGACAAAGTAACACTTGAACACACCGCACAGACTACAGCCAACGGCTGACTAGCACGTACATTCTGCGCCTGCATGACAGAGATAACTCCCCCTACCAGCAGTTGGTGGCATCTGTATACGTCATTCATAAAGGGAAAGGAGAGCTAGAATGCAGAAGTATAAAGCTTAAACAAAGTGCCTCTTGTTTAAAACAGCTGCTGTTTATAGCTGCTTCTAATCGAGAATATGTCTGATAAGAAGTTGCAAATGACACTGCCTTTCTCTGCCCTTGGTCTTTTGGTTGTGGAAGAAGAAAGGAGGCTGTGGAGGCAAAAAACAAGAGGAAACCAGTGACAGGCTGAAGGGACTTTCCTGAACTGTTCTCCTCTCATGCAACAATTCACTAAGCTCAACAGCCAATCCAAGTGGTCTCTCTCATTGTCACCCCAGGAGGACAAGCCCTGACAGACACTCACAACAGAAGGTCCAATGGTTGCCGATGGCCAACCATCAACTAGGTGTGTCTCTGCCTATAGGCTCCACCCTTTTACACCCACATCACCTAGCAGAGAGACAGCTGACTTGGCTATAAATCCCCTACAACCAACCTCCACTGGGCAGACTAGCTTTCCAGCCATGCTTCCCTGCCTCCATGGCTATGTCTATGCATTTCAGTTTTTTCTTCTCATAAGCTTTATCTACATCACCCTTCCAGGAAACGCTAAGCTCAACAAAATACACAAAAGTTTATAAACCCATAATTATGGTTTTAAAAGGCAAAGATTATACAAGTTCATAATCCTTTGGCTAGTGGAAGTATTTTGTATAATAAATGGCATTTAAGTAATTAATTTTACAGTAATGGCAATCATAAATTGTGTCAGTATAACTGGCTGACAGGCCTGTTTAGGTTAAAATATTTGGTAAGGTCATGCAAGTAGGAAAAACATACCAGTACTACTGTGAGAAATGTTTTTAAAGTCCAGGTAAAGCAAAATCAGTTATTTGCTTCTAAACACATTATACATTAGAAAATAGTTGCTGAAAACAAGTGAAAAGACTGAGAATTACGTAGTGTTGAATTGTGGAGTTAGACAGTTTCATAATTTTTGAGTTCAGGATTTTTCAAGCAAGACAAAAGAGTTGATGACTCAGTGGAGCTCTCCTTAACAGAACGCCTCCCCCTCCAGCACTGTAATGCACAGAGCTCTATACTTACATTTTTTTGTGAGGGGTACTTGTGAGACTGAGCACAGACAAAAGATTAGGGGCACAGTTGTGGTTTTTAATAAAAATAACATTATTGCTGTTGCCTCAGTATTAATCAATGACAAAAGTAGGACAGTGAATGAGGTGGAGCAGGTGTGAACTAATCGCAGTTGGTGGAGGAAGACAGACAGGAGGGAGAGGAGAAAACATCCACACAGCGGACTGTGCAGCGGCTACATTGGACAGAGCACCACTGTTAAGCTAGCTATTAGCTTAACAAACTCAGACTGGGAAAGTCTTAAATATTTGCTTCTCTGCACGTTTATGTACCCTTTATGAATAGATTAAAATCAAGAACCATGACGTCGCCCGGCATGGCACAAGCGGGGCCCCACCCTGGAGCCAGGCCCGGGGTTGGGGCTCGAATGCGAGTGCCTGTTGGCCGGGCCTCCCCTCACGGGGCCCGGCTGGGCTTGGCCCGAACAAACAGCGTGGGGACGTCCTCCCGTGGGCCCAACACCTGCAGGAGGATCCATAACGGGCCGGTGCACAGTGGCTTGGGGAGCAGT
>NW_018127884.1:1709654-1710504 GCF_001952655.1 Monopterus albus | reverse complement strand
CGTATGTCTTGGACACTCGGGTGAAGAGAGGGGCGGAGCTGTCAGCTGATCACCACCTGGTGGTGAGCTGGATCCGATGGCGGGGGAGGAAGCTGGACAGACTCAGCAGACCCAAAGGTATTGTGAGGGTCTGTTGGGAACGTTTAGCAGAATCCCCTGTCAGAGAGATTTTCAACTCCACTCCCCCCTCCGGCAGAGCTTTGACCAGATCCCGGGAGAGGTTGGAAACATCGAGTTCGAGTGGACCATGTTCTCTGCCTCCATTGTCGATGCAGCCGTTCAGAACTGTGGCCGTAAGGTCTCCGGTGCCTGTCGCGGCGGCAATCCTCGAACCCGGTGGTGGATACTAGAAGTAAGAGATTCCGTCAAGCTGAAGAAGGAGTCCTTTCGAGCTTGGTTGGCTCATGGGACACCTAAGGCAGCTGATGGGTACCAGGTGGCAGGCCAAGCAAACTGCAGTCCGGGTGGTTGTGGAGGCAAAAACTTGTGTCTGGGAAGAGTTCGGTGAGGCCATGGAGAGGGACATTGTCGGATGGTGGAAAGAACCTTTGAAGATCTCCTCAATCCCAGCGTCATGTCTTCCATGAGGAAGAAGAGGCCGGGGGTTCAGAGGTGGACTTGTCTTTCACCCAAGCTGAAGTCACCGAGGTAGTTAAGAAGCTTCTCAGTGGCAAGGCACCAGGGGTGGATGAGATCCGCCCTGAGTACCTTAAGTCTCTGAATGTTGTGGGGCTGTCTTGGCTGACACGCCTCTGCAACATCACATGGTGGTTGGGAACAGTGCCTCTGGACTGGCAGACCGGGGTGGTGGTCCCTCTTTTCAAGAAGGGGGACCGGAGGGTGTGTTCCA
>NW_018127884.1:1706234-1708477 GCF_001952655.1 Monopterus albus | reverse complement strand
GAGAGAGGGAAGTCTGGGCATCTTTGCTTAGACTGCTGCCCCTGCAACCCGGTTCCAGATAAGCGGAGGAAAATGGATGGATGGGTGCAAGTTTATGCTTGTTTAAGAGGTATTGTGGTAAATTCTCCTACTGGCTTTTTACTCATGGAGGTTTTGTTGTACGTACAGTAATCAGCATAGGCGTTGTAAACTTCAGCCATAAGTTTTACTTTCACTTCTGGGCTGCCTGTCTCCATTGTAGTGAAAGCAACTCACTTTGTAAAAAGGTCCTCACTCCAAAGGTTATACAGTTTCATTTGTCCTCACAATGATAGCTATACAAACACACACACACACACACACACACACACACAATGGGGACTCGGCCATCCTTGTGAGGACCAGAAGTTGGTCATTGAATTTTAGGGTGGCTTAGGGCTAGGATGAGGTTAGGTTAGGTGTTAAGTCTACAGGAAATGAATGCAAGTCAGTGTCCCCACAAGGAATGAAAACACAGCATGTGTAGGACCTCAGCACCATTGACTCTCATTCAAATACCAACACAAAGGAGAAGTGGCTCCATAAACAGCAAAACCATATTTTCCAAAGCACTACTCTCAGTGGTCTTTGATAAATTACTTTTGTAGAGCTAGCAATTCTCCTGTTTACTCATGAGTTACACCTTCTATAGTCTACATTTTTCTAGCTAGCTGTGTCTTTGCCTCACAAATGCATCGTTCCTACATCTTCAACCCTTAATATATTCATGATGAGAACAGGCATTTCCACAACTGGGTGTGGTTTCATTGTCTTTACTTGTCACACCCTTAGCATTTCAGAGCAGAGAATACTCCTTATTTTTTCATGAATGTGAAAGCTAATTTAATATGCTTGGAGATATTTTTTATCATTCAAATTTGGCCGGGTGTTAATTGTTATTAACCAACCACAGTGGTGTGACAAACTCAGAACACATATTTATTCCTACTTTTCCCAGACTTTAAAACTTGCAAAAAATTTATAGTAATAGTCTCTGATTTGCTATTGGTAAGAGGAGTAGATTAGACATCTGAGTTTTGGATAAGTGAGAACAACTGTTTCTAAAATACAGTGAAGATATACCAAGTCCATGGTGCACAGGCTATAAATAAGAAACATATCTAATCTATTTCAATATTGTACAAAGCTCCCAGGCTCACACTTCCCCAGTACCTTCCAGAGAGGTGTTACAATAGATAAAAATGACACTCCTTTTAAATTCCCCATGGATAAATGCCTGGTTAAGTGTTCTCTCAACCAGTATATTGTTGCCTGGTAAAGAAGATTTGTTTGATATAGAAAATGATTTATACTGTACCTTCTGCTGTTGCACGAAACATAGGGTAGCCTACTCACTACTATCAATTTGTTTTGATCAAGTTATAGCTCTTGCCTGTTTTGAGAACAGAGGGGAAAAAGAGCATGGCACACTTTCATGTTTTGCCCTCTCCTGAGCTCTGCATGCAGCATTTATGTCATATCTGATAACACAATTTAGACAATACACATATAAATTCTAAAATTAATCTATGTATTTGCCAATTTCTTTGAAGCAGGGGATGTTAAATATTTATGAAAAGTAGTCCAGTTCATCTGACTGAACATTTTTGATGAGTGATTTTAAGTGAAGCTCTATAAATGTGATATTTTAAAAATGATAAAAATGAAAAGTATTTTATATCAGTTACAATATTTTAAAATTGTCAATATTGATAGTGTACAGATCAGCTCAATATTTCTCTGCAGGCTTGCTCTATTTATCATCATAATGAATGCCACTGAATTCGAAAATAGGAGCCCTGTATGAAATTACATTTTTTCATCACAAAAATATTTGTTATACAAATATATTTGATGCTTTGAAAGCAAGAGTAAGTGTAGTAACAAAAAATAGTCAAACTCGATGAATTTGACATGTACTTGCAGGTACTTCAATATGACAAAGTAAATATAAAGTAAACTAATGGACATACTACTTTCTATGCTACAGGCTTTCACAAGTGAAAGTAATTCTGTATTTATTTTTATTGAGTGGAGCCTAATATATCAAGGCCAGGTTCATTGTAATGCACTGTTCAGAAACTGCCATGTTAAAAAGGATTGATTTTTAAAATTGCAATAACTTTACATTTAACCACTCAAGCAAAATCATATTCCCAAAGTGTATCCATTAAATATTTGATTATAAATGTGTATAAATTTGGGTGAATGTGATCAAGGCATTC
>NW_018127884.1:1703016-1706215 GCF_001952655.1 Monopterus albus | reverse complement strand
GACACTAACCTGAATAAATAAAGGTTCAAAAGGAAACGAGAAAAGTTTAGATTACTATGCTATGGAAAACATAACAATGCAGCCCTCTTCCAGTGAACATACAGTATCATTGTAAATAAGGCTTTATTTTTGTTGGCAAATATGTTGTGTACAAAAAAAAAAAAAACATGCCACTACATTGGCATCTTGCAGCAGATACAGCTACAGTCATGCACTCTGATTGACTAAGAGGGCCAAGGGCCCTGAGTTGCTGAATCAAATTACAAATGCATTTACAGTATACTACAGACACATCCATTTTATGTTCCTCAAAACTGTGTTCTAAAGATGAGCAGAGAACAGTTGGATTCACCCCACATTAAGTTGACAAATCTGTGCCTACAGAACAAAGCCACTGGATAATAAAGCAATGAGGTGTACGCAGTCACATGACTCAAGCTCCCATTTCTATCCCTGCTCCTACCTCACAGTCACAAGCTCCATTTCCATGAAATCCAGGCTCCTACCTTCCTCCTACCTTAAAGGTAGGGCTGTCGATTCTTTTCAGAAGCATTTTTTGTTACATTTGAAATTCTCTTTTCATTCAGATGGCAATGAATATGTTAAATGCAGTGCGCATTGCAGTGCATGTTGTGTTTTGGAGGAGTGGTCAAACCAAAAGGGTGGGGTTTCTTTAGTTGTCTAGTTTCAAAATTGAGCTTACTTTTGCTGGTTTTTCCAGGATCGCCTGAACCAGTAGGATTAAATCTGTGTGGTGACAATGCCGTGCTGGCCCCACCTTCCTTAATACCACTGTGGTGCTCTTGAGCAAAGCCTTTAACAGTGGAGCTGCTCAATGGCCACCAGGTCTGTCTGTGGCTGTACTGAGCAGCCTCCAGGTGCGAGTATGTGTAAATGTGTGAATGTGGTCAGAGAACCCACACTGCCTAAATAAAGGTGTAAAAGAAATCTCTGATATGTTCAGACCATTTTGGTCCATGAAACCAAAACAAGGATAAAACTCTAATACAGCAACATCTGGCTACATGATGAAATACTGATAATGACTAATGGCTTAATCTTACATTTTCTTTTGTGCCTGATGGGTATAGCAACATGGATGACATGCACTAGACAGTATACGTGGTGAATCATTTATATTCACCGTGAATACTGGATGGATTCCTCATCTAAGCTACTAATACCCCAGACTGAGACTTTTGGTGCTTTGATCAGTGTCTTTTGCTCCTCAAATGCTGTAAAACCACACAGAAATGCTGTAGCAGACTGCCATTTTCTTCACCACAGCAACATATTACAAATCAGTATATACTGTATATTAGTGTGTTTAAACTCTGCAGTGTGTGATCAGCTCTGATCCTCATATTACTCAACATGAAAACATTTTTACTTTTACAGCTTAAAGATAATTGGACTTTTTTATTTCACACATTTTGCATTTAGAGGGGAAATTATACTCCTTTGCCAAGTTTCCTTCAATCACTTTTAACATTTTTTCCTTGGTGAAGTTTATCATTAACATTCTATCTTTAAACCCTTATTATAGTCCCAGTCTTGAATTAACAGCTATCTTAGTTAGCAATAGCCAATGGATGTTAACTTGAACAATCAACAGATTAATCAGCTCTGGGGGGATGCATGTGTGGAGAGTGGGAGCTGTTGTCCATCAGCAAGGCCTTTGCTGTACATTTGGCTAGACAAGAAAAGCCCCATAAAACACACTGGAGAAGTGCATGATAGAGCAGATGGCTTCACCCTTACTCTCTTCACTTGTGCTTGCCAGACAGACGATGCTACAGGTGTGACAAGATGTCCAAGCTGGATCAAGGCCCAGTACCAGGTGTTCCCCTCCTCACTTGCTCCTCAGTTATCTCCCAATTCAGCCTCTTTCTCCTTTCCATCTTCCCTCCTTTTACTTTCACTTCCTTCCTTTCAGTTCCTTTCCCCTTGCTTACTTCAAGCCAATGATCAGTTGGCTATATTCACAGGCCAAGTGAGGGGAAGTCAACTGCAGCCAAGGACAAAGCTGACATATCTGTTAGCCTGAGGGGCCTGTCCAGGTGGCTGCTCCAGTACTGTAGGTAACAGCCAATTGATGATAGAAAGCATGGCAAATAGAGAAGAAAAGATGAGGCTCTGATGCTTTTAAGTCAGCATAAAAAACTGCCCAAAGACAAGGTAAGTGCCATAAAACACATACACCTTAATCTAATCTCAGCAATCCAAAAAATTAAGTATTGTTAATGATTATTATAAAGGGAAGGGCCACTGCAAATCAATACAAAGCTGTTCTGAGTGATCACATTTATCCTATAATAAAACATTTCTATCCTGATGGGAGTGGTCTCTCTCAATGCCCCCATCCATAGGACACTAAATGATTTGATGAGTATAAAGATTATGTGAATCACCTGCTATGGCCTTCATAGTCACCAGATTTCAACCCATTTGGAAATCAATGGGAGGTTTTGGGGTGACATGTTGGACAGAGCTCTGCAACACCATCATAAACACAGAATAAAGAAATATCTTCTAGAAGGATGGTGTTCATCCCTCTGGTAGAGTCCACAGACTTGGAGCTTCAATGCCAAGGTGCATTGAAGCTGTTCTGGTGGTGACCCATCACCTTACCAAGATGCTTTTGTAGCTTTTTTTTTTAGGTTGTCACCCATCTGTATATTACAGTACAGCATAAGGATGCATTCAGATTCAAGATTAAAGGAAATGAAATTCAATTCCAGTGATGTCTTGAAGCCTTTCAGGCGACACTGTGTACAGAACACTGTCCCATAAAACATTTTCATGCAAATCAACTGCAGTGACCTTGCACTGCGGAAAAACAATTTCATTGGCTGATAGCAGATTTTTCTTGAGTCTGCACAGACTTAGTGATTTTATGATACTACTTGCCAACACAAGCAAAGGATGTTTTTTTTAGAGGGAATGAACGCCCCCTGCCCCTCCTTGAACCGCCACCTTATTGTGGTGGAGGGGATTGAGTACCCGAGTGATCCTAGGAGCTATGCTGTTGGGGGCTATATGTCCCTGGTAGGGTCTCCCAAGGCAAACAGGTCCTGGGTGGCGGGTCAGATCAAGTGCGGTTCAAAATCCCTTTATGAATAGATTAAAATCAAGGACCGTGACGTCGCCCGGCATGGCGCAAGCGGGGCCCCACCCTGGAGCCACGGCCGGGGGTCGG
>NW_018127884.1:1694653-1699800 GCF_001952655.1 Monopterus albus | reverse complement strand
ACCCGGTTCCGGATAAGCGGAGGAAAATGGATGGATGGATGGATGAACGCCCCTGATTTGATGTCTATGATTGATGCCACCCCATACCTACTCATAGTTTATTGTACTCAAACTACTCTCACCAAACAAAAATAAAGCTGCACTTTGACCCTTCGCCATTGTCAGCATTTGAAACTTCACTCACAAAAATAGGGCCCCTTAGCGGTGCAGGTTTTCCAGTTTTTGGTCATATCAGGAAAAATAATGGATCTGTACCTACACAGGGAATGCTGTACGCTTGGTTTCAACAGATTTAATTTTAGTCCAGTCATTTACCTCTTAGGAAGGATGGAAAGATGCGTGAGTAAGAGAAGAGACCTGACTGACCAGAACAGAAGGAAGGGTGTCAAAAGACGTCTGTAGGAAGGTTTCAAAATGGTTGTAAACCCACTCTTCATTTGGGATCAGCAGAGAAATTGAAAAATTGATTAAAATTATATTCATTTATGGTATTAACACTACTGAGGAAATGGTTGTTGATGGCAAACAGCCCTCTGAACGGTCCTTTCTCAACTGTGCAGTGTTATCCTTAATACCATGAATAAATACAACAATTGTTTTTGCCATCTCCTAGTAAGTAACAAAACAAATTCATTTGAATACATCAGGCAAATGGCTACAAATTACCTTTTTTTATTTTCCAGCCAGCTAAGAATGAAATATCACCATGGCCACTCTTAAACACAACAGGTGTTGATACCTTGTCAGCCCTTGACAATGTACCGACTAGTAGAAGCATATAGAACCCCAGGGCACTGAGTGGCATTTCAAAAGGCAACTATAGCTAACAAGGCTGAATAACATAACAGTAGTTGGTCCTTAATGGAGCCCAGAGCCTATGCAATGTCTTATGTTGAAATATAAGCAGCTTTCATTTTTTTGTTTTTTTTTCCCCAATTCCAGCCTCTGCAAAGAACAATTTTTAAAATAAACTGACATGATTTATTTGTTTGAAATATCATGTCACAATCATGTCAAGAGTATTTGTCTGATTATTTTTGTGATCATTTTTTTGAACAACAACAACAACAACAACAACAACAATTATGCCTACTTAATAAAAACTTTAAGTTCAGAGCTCCCGCAGTCAAGCATACAGTATGCAGTACTTGCTGAAAATGCACTGGTCATACAGTACCTTTAGAAGCAAGGGACTGGACTGTACATGCATCAGGCCATGATGCCACAGGATGTTACAAACCACTTCTTTCCACTAATGCATAGAGAAGAAGGTCACTATCACCAGAACCCACCCTTCTATAGACAGGCACCTCTGTGGCTTCCCACCCCCTGACAGGTGTTGGAACCACGTTGTAGAAACTGCTGTGGTGGATTAATTTGTCCCATGCCATCAGCACACCCCTGAGGTAATGCCTTCAAGGCAGCCCAAGCCCCATCTACGGTATCTGAGGTCTCGTAGGTTTTTGATGTCCTCACAGAGCACGATGGCCCTATTGGTTTGTGTCTCTCTCCCCTAGCAGACCTGAGATGCTGAACACTGCCTTGATTTCATTAAAAGGAGACATTCTCTTGGGAAAACTGGTACATTCAGCCAGAGGGTAACTCCAGACACATTCACTGTGTGCCCACTGACAAGACATTCATCACTCATTTTTCTCATGTGATGCCAACTACAACAACTGTCTTGACAGACACCTGTTGTGATTCTGCATACAGTATCTCTACGACTTAAAATGGCAGGGACCAGCATGTCTTGGGTAGAGTATAACCACAGAGACTTTTAAAACAATGGTAACCAGATGGTGAGATTTGACTGTTTGGTTGTGTGTACTCCAACACTGGTAGACAGTGTCTGCTATCATCCATCAATTTTACCAATACCAAACAATTCTCTGGCATCTCAGAGAATAACTGGGCTAACAGAGCATTTGGATTTAGGTGCCTCAGACCTAAAATGCTGTGGTGACAAGATGGTAAGGGGTCCAACATTATAACAGCAAATGAGCTGTACCATATTGGAGCTAGCTAGAGGCCAAACAGGTCCATATCTATTCTTTCATACCTCCACTAAATCATGTACTGCATGTCACATTTACTGTAAGTTTGGTCTTCAACATGAATGTCCCTTGTGGAATGAGACAAAAGATGTTAAATGATGTGTTTGCCTGTTATTTTGTAGTATGAGATGAAATGAATATCACAACTAAATATAGACTTTTTCTATATTTAAAGAGAGGGTGGCATGGTGTGCAGTGGTTAGCACTGTCACTTCACAGTAAAAAGGTTCTGGGTTCAAGCCCCAGCCAACCCAGTGCCTTTCTGTGTGGAGTTTGCATGTTCTCCCAGTGCCTGCGTGGGTTCTTGCTGGCTTCGTCTCACTGACATGCAATTTAGGTTGACTGGTGACTCTAAATTGCCTGTGGGTGTATGTGGTTGTCTGTCCCTGGCAACCTGTCCCGGGTGCACCTTGCTTCTCACCCAATGCCAGCTGGGATTGGCTCCAGCCCCCCTCTTCAGGATAAGCATTACAGATAATGGATGAATGGACATTTCAATTTGCTTTTGATGATCTATTAGACAAAACAGGCTAACAAAAACCACTCTAACAAATGCTGCTACATTTTGTTGGACCCACTTATTTTAATGAGGTTCAAGCTTGTAAATTACTGCCACTTTAATTCAGAAGGACCTTGTTTACCGAAAAAAGTTTTGGCAACCTGTCATCCCACCAGGGCAGATCTTTTGGCATGAAGGGGGTTGGCAAAGCAAAAACAAACAAGACTCCACTCTTGTCTTTATACTAGCTAAATAAATATTACGCGTTCCTGCATGGGCAAGAAGCATTACATATACTTTAAAACAGATAAACACAAAGGCAATACAACAATACTGAAATACAAGAAAAAGGCTTGCAATTTCAGACCTGCCAACCTTGAGCAAGGTCTAGGCTAGTGCTGGGAATTACAGCTCTTTGAAGCCAGATTTTTTTATTTTTTTATTTTTTTTGCTGAAGTGCATTCAAATGCTGCTGCGTTTTCAAGTTTGGCTCATTTTTCTCCGAAATACATCTGTGTTAAAGTGCTGAAGTGCAGCCAGCCACTGTGTGCATGCCTGTCTGTTTGACAGAGGGTGGAGCTCCGATACACACACACACACACACACACACACACACACACACACACACACACACACACACACACTCGCAGGGCACAAGGTCACAGCAGAGTAAAAAGGATGAAGTGTGGCTTTGACTGCATTCACACAAAAGCTTTCCAGTATGGTTGTGCGGAGGTGTAGCCCTGTTTATTTGTACTTTAGAACATGAGTGAAACAATCAGAAAGTGACATTTTATTTCACTGCTTTGTTCTTGCTAGCACCACTCTCTCAGTCACTCTTGGTCGACCACCGCCTCATGCGCTCTCTCTCTCTAAATTGCTTGTGGATTTATGGCATGCAGTGACATTTATTTACAACTTTAAAAAGAACGGCTCTCAGGGAAGACTCTGATCCCTTCGTTCTTACCCAAGCGGCGTTCAACAGAATTGAATCATTTGCAAACATAACAGCACTAGTTTAGGCATAGTACCCGGCCGGTGGAGTAGGAGTGGATAGGGGTGCAGTTTTTAGCCAGGGTGCATGATACTCATTACAATTACGGGTTCAGCTGCAATAACTAATATTATTAAAATTATTTTTTTTAAAGTCTGATTTAGTAATATGTGACACATGGACAATATAACTTACTTTGCCATCTTAAATGACTTGTGAACAAGCAAGCTAACTGGCATTTGGATAAAATGCTACATACAGTTTGTTTGGCTAATGATAAGTTAACTAAAACCTGTCCAAACCTGTAACTGTCCACATACCCCCAGTCCATTTATGTTTTGAAAGGAGTTTAAAAAACATCCTCACATGAGAAACCAGCTGGCCAGACTGAGGTGGTGGAGCGAGAGGGATAAAAATCAAAGTCAAGGGTGTTTCTGTCGATTTACGGCTCCCAGCTACACTACCATCTCTGGAAATGACATCAACTAAGTATTTGTCAGTTATCCCCGAATCTGGTACTATGATTGGCTGAACACTTCTTCCTTTGCTTTTCAGCAGAAAGACCTTTGTCTATGGGTTAGATGCTCATTAGGGTTGACTTTGTTACTGCATGACAGGCCTCTACGCACTTTAAAGAAACAAACCATACCGGCGTACTTTGTTATCAAAATGCGTACAGGTTAGCAGGACTGCAATTTAGTCACAACATTTATTCATCTTAGATATCATGAGCCAATGGCTTTGTGAGCTCAGAATCTGCCAAAACACCTGAAGAAAATGAAAGAGCAGATTCAGAAAAGAGCAGAATTTGGATTGCATGGCCACTGCACCTAATGTGACATTTCAAGATCTATGCCCGCCCACACTCAAATGTTGACTTGCAGACTGAGTAGTGCTCAAAATTTGTCATTTGTTTTGTGTCAAACTGATTGTCAATTTTTTCACCATGACCTTTTCAAAATCTTATTTTAATCATGATTATGAATATTCTAACCTTAATCAAGTATTTAACTGAACATATCTAATCCTAACCAAACTGCAAAAATGCACGTCTTGCTGGAAACTGTCGGCAGAGAAGAAATGATAGGTTGCAGTTCAAAGCGTCCTTATTGGAAATCAAAAATTATATTTAATTTTTGTAAAAATTGCAACAAAATGTATGACATCAAGAGGACAGAACACCAAAAAAAAAGAATAAATAACATTTACAAAAAAAATAAATAAATAAATAAATTTAAAAAAAAAAGGGGAGATACACTATATAAATATACTGTATGAGCGTGAGGTGAAATTACATATGTGTGTTCTACTCTATTCAGTCTATACACTACCAGTCAAAAGTTTGGACCTTGTCACTGTATCCACCCTAAACCACTGCCACTGGAGC
The DNA here is from genome assembly GCF_001952655.1 of Monopterus albus. Taxonomy (NCBI): domain Eukaryota; kingdom Metazoa; phylum Chordata; class Actinopteri; order Synbranchiformes; family Synbranchidae; genus Monopterus; species Monopterus albus. The sequence goes on along the minus strand of NW_018127884.1, from coordinate 1,694,863 downwards.
AAGAACAACATCAGATCACCATCAGGGAGTAGCTCAGCAGGGTGAGGTCAGCCAGGTTATACTATTTAATGAGGAGCATAAGGTTGTTTTAGAAAGAACTGCAACACCTTGAATCCAGAAATCACTGTGACATTCTGGTTAAAAGATTGAGACAAGCATGGGAAGTGAAGGGCTGTAATCTCATCATCTTGTTTTATATCTCCCCTGCTG
>NW_018127884.1:1689282-1694443 GCF_001952655.1 Monopterus albus | reverse complement strand
ATAGTAGAATTATGGATGATTGATTTTGTTCCAGCATGGCATTTAGAGTATATTCATTTCAAATCTCAGGTCATCTCACCCTCAGTCAGATGTACTGCATCTTGGACTCTGCTGATGAAATCTCCAAGTACACCACCACAAGGGACGGAAGGAGCAATACCAAATGTTAATTTCACCTCATGATTTTTATGTAGGAAGAGTAAATACAGGGATTTCAACTAAATGTAAAAGCTATAAAGACAAAAAAACTAAACTAAAATGCTTTAAATTAAAATGATATTATTCATACTTATCAAGTAATATGTCTTGGGAAAAGATAAATAAATAAAGCAGTGGGCTGGCTGGTTTCTTTTCAAAGGCTGATCTGTCAGAATAATCATGGTATTTACAGTATATTCATTCCTCCATTAGAACAATAAAGGACAAAAGAAAAAAAAGTCTTTTTATTGACATTATCTTAATGTAAAGTGACTGCATCCATGATAACAGTACTGCAAGTCTTCTACCCAAAGGGCAGACCTTCATGGTTTGATCTCCTACCCTGTATAGATTGTCTAAAACACTGATATCCCTGACCCTCACAAAAGTAGACACAGATATGACCTAAGATTCATCATGAGCTGCTTGGACCTTCTACGGGAAGAGGAATAATTGCAGCTTGCCCTAATGGAATATTCATGATGTCAGTGCGTACGTGTGTTTGCCCATCCTTAGGCAAGCAATCCCATGCTGGTCAAATGGACACGTGTAATTTACTGACTCTCTTTAGACACACACACACACACACACACACAGAGAAAATTGCAGCAGAAAATAACAAACCAGCAATTTTTACCAAAATATTGCCCGTTGCATTCATACAGTGTATATACTTCTACAATTACAGGACCAGGATTCATATTTATAAAGCATCTCAGAGTATGAAATCCTTCCTAACTGAGCAAATATTTTCAGATTGACATGTTTTTAGTCCTAAATTTTGGAGTAGAAATCCAAGCAATTTATCAACATTCCTACAGTATCTTAGGAAATCACTCCTATCTCTGCCAAAAAGTAGAAAAGCTCCAGAGGTATTCTAACTGGTTATGGGTTGCCATTCAGACAGAGGCAAGAACACAGAATCTGGAGGAAGAGAGATGTTTAAGGTACATTTAATGACCCTGGGCTCATTAAAAGATACACTTTGGATGAGGAATAGTTTCTGTGACACATCTTGTACAAGATGCAATTGCTCCAAAAAAAAGAATACATGCTCCACTGAAACTGCAGTCATTGCAGTGTTACACTTTTTATTAACAAAGGGCGCTGAAACAGAGGTGATTTGAGCCTGTCAAAGCCGACAGTTTTGGCTGTAATAAATGACACCTTGATTGTTTTTACAGCTCCACTGATAATGCTCTGATTCGATCTTTTCCACAGTACTTAGTGTTAATGAAAAACTAGCTACAAACAGCCTATGCAAATCGCTGCCTTCCTTCAACCTGTTGGAGTCACTGATGGCAGATATTAAAATTGCTCTGAGCACTGATGAGGGCAGTTCTGTGAATCCAAAATGTGATCACAGCATTAACACTCAAGTGATTGTGAACGACGTGATTCTTGATTTAGTGGGCAAATGGATCCACACACAACTCAAGTGAAAGCTGACAAACTTATTTGAAAATAATCATGTTCCCCATGGATACACAGTTTTATCTCAAGGATTTGGAAAAAAAAAATGAAATTGGGTAGGGCTGATGAAAGTAATTTCACACAAGTGAGTCACATTATCAGTGGCTTTCCAATACACTTACAGTACAGCACATTACTAAAGCGTTAAATGATTGTGTTAGCTTCTCTTACCAGCTTCTTCCTCGTACACATAAACCCTTCATTTGCCAAGTGGTGCTGATATTGGCACTTCAGTTTTCCCACTGTTTGAAACTACAAACCTCAACTGTCAGAAAAACTACACCACATCACTACAGCGTTGACTTTGTGGCTCTGCGTGTCATAAAACAGTGACATCACACTTGTTCTTAGGAGGAGGATTTCTCCTTGCTGAAAGTGAGAGTAGGACGCTTCATAAATAACTAACTCTGAGGTAAGAGTTTGGTTGTTTTTTTTTGTCCCAAGGTAGCTTTCGGTGTGATTCCTACCAGTGATTCTGAGATGCTTGATCAATACAGGCTTAGGATGAGCATAAAGAAATCTAGCCATGTTTTGTCTTGTCTGTTTAGAAACTTCACACCATGTGATTTCAGGATTTATTTCTCACAGCATTTCACTTCCATTTGAGCAGATTGGATGCAATGGTTCCACTGAGCAAACACCAGATTGTGTTTGACATTTATTCAGGGGCATTGCAGTGTGAAGGTTATCTGTGGAATTTTTTTAGGCTTGTGCCATATCTGATGACTTTCTGTCTAGTAAGCCTTACATTTGAGTTGAAAGGCATGCTCCTTCTTGTAGCTAGATATCAGCTTCATTCTGTTTCACTGGGCTGGCAAATTACTATAAGGTTGCAGACAACATACTCTATATTTCCAAGTGATATTACAGTTATCTTGCGATTTACATTTACTGTACAAAGTTCAGCTTGATTCAGGGGACAGATCTAAAAAAAAAAATCTGGATGGGGGGCAAGCTGGGACGCAAACTGAAACAGGAGTGGCACATTTGAAATACATGTAAAAAGTAAATTATACCCCTAGTTCTATGAATTAATAAACTATACATTATTAAGAATTCAATTATTTTATGCAAAAACGAGACATGCATAGTGCTTTCTTTAGCCAACTTTGGCTGCGCTCCTTATGTATTCCTGGCTAGAGACATTACTGCTGCATGATTCATGCCAAGTACTCCGCAACAACACAAGCGGAGAAATGAATGCAAATATTATGCTGCATGCATGATATAAAATACTTTGACTAATATCAATTACAGTATAAAGCCCCAGAAAAATGTTAGTTGCATTTAAAAACGTGGCAATTTGTAGTCTTTTTCATTAATACTGATAAGCATCACACTTTGACTCTGGCAGGGGTGGCAAATCAGATTCTGGGGGAGAAAATACTGCACACTATCAATAACCACTGTTATGGATTGTTAAGTGAGATATGAATCAAGTCCATTCATTTAACCGCTTTTGGTTTCAGCCACTGTAACTCCTAAGGAAAATATCTGACACTTCAGTATCCAAATGCTCTACTACACTGGCTAGTTGCTAACTTGGTCTGTCTATCACTTGGTGCTGATCAGGGAGCGTACAGTGACCTTATAAAGCTTTTCTGCTGAAAAAAGCTGTCTGCCTCAGCCCTCAGCCCCCCCCCAAAAAAAGAGTGAGGTTAGTGAACCAAGACAGTAAATTCATGGGCTGAATTATGAGCTGAAACTCACTATAAAGCTCCATAAAACCTGAGCACTACAGATTCAGGTGATAATTCTCTGTTGGTTCATTACTACAAGCAATTCCTTCAACATCATCACATTGTTTTGTCATTTGTTATAGCAAAAAAAATATTAATACACCCATTTTCAGTCACATGGAATAGCTTGCTTGAGTTGCAGGAAAAACGCCATGAGAGTGTCAGCCATCAAGAAAAAAAAACAAACAAAAAAAAACACCACACACCTTTTCAGAGCTTTCATCATGTGAAACCCTCATTTTATCATTTCTACTACTTTGTCCAAATATTGCAGCTTGGGTAGTACAACAAGATAATTGCTTGTAGAAAAGGATATCTTCATAACGAACATCCGTCACTGCTGGCACAATAATTAGGCTTGGGTTATTTTGGGACAGGCTGTGATGAATACAGTGCAGCAGTAATAATAGGAGCTTAATTCATGAAAACAGTAAGAAGACATTTGGATGGTTCAAGTGTGCGTATTAATTCTCTAAACTTTATACTAAGCATGCCTAAGCATAGTGGCTCACAAAATAACATGAAAATGAATAACAATTCAAGATAACATGATATACACAGCACATTAATCTGCTTTTATTGGAAAAGACACAGGGAAACTGCTAATGGTTTTATTAGAGATTGGATTCCTCATCATAAGCCTAATGTTAAATTGTAAATGATGTGTTACATCATTTAAATATATGGAAAAGGAAATGCAGCACATATGTCAGTTAATAACGAAAAGCAATGAAACCGTACTGAAAACAAAAGCAAGGAAATCAAGCCAGCATGCAGTCATCACTGTTGCCGTTTGTGTGCCTCAACACTGCTGTCTCGACCCTGAAATGCGTACCCCATATGTATGTTCACATGGACTTACACAGGTATCAGGCCTGTATCTCCAGGTGTACAGGTGTTTGTTTGTGGAGAGATTAGTGTGCCAATGAAGCAGAGAGCTATACTGGCAGTGGTGTAGCTGCTGGCAAGGTCTCCCATGCTAGATAGGTGCCACACTAATTGTACCTGACCCAGAAGTGATGATTTTATGGAGCTACTGCCATCAGGCTAGGGTGACAAACCAGTCGGTCAACCAAAGTTGCAACTAATGGGCTGAATGTCAGAGGGGAGGAACTAGAGCACCAAGTCCTGGGATGATCGCCTGAGTCAGTAGGTCTACCTCAACATCAAGAAAACCAAGATTAGGCCACGTTTCTGTAATGTTTGTGCTTTCACTTTTGTATGTGCTTTGTCCCTGGGGGCCACCATAAACATGCGTTAGTTAGACTTTTAAATTGAAAATGTAATAGTTTAACGCCAATTGACACTACAGAGTAGTGCTACACTATTAGCACTATCCTATTAACAGGGGAGCAAAAAATCCACAGTATAATGCCATGCTCACTGACCCTTGATAATACTATAAAACCACTACTCCAAAACATAGGCATGGCAATTAACTCACTCGTTAAGATCCAACTCATTAGTAGTTTTTAGACCAAAACACTTTGATGTTAAACAAGATACAAAGTAGAAATGTAGTTAAATTACACACAGGACTACTTTAGTATGTGGATGTTTGCATTTAAGCAACATTGTTCTAGGGATTTCTACGCCTTAGAAGATTTTTGTTGTGAATAAGTGAGAAAGTGAAGAAAGAGATCATTACAGTGTAGTCTAGTGTAATAGATGTACTTTACATCAGCTGCAGAACAAAAAGATTTTTCTAGACAAGGAACGCTGCAGCATTTCTGCAAATTTAAGGTTTCCTT
>NW_018127884.1:1678737-1689187 GCF_001952655.1 Monopterus albus | reverse complement strand
TCAAGCCTGATGCAACAACGAGCAAGTTGGCCTTTTCCACCCTGCTACTACAGGACAGGTAGAATACAGTAGTTGCCTCAGGGAAGAGACCAGCTTTCATATGAAGAGTGATGTTTAGAATCTACTTGTCTACTTGTGGGGTTAAACCAAAGGCTGATAAATGTAAAACTGACATGAAATATCTTCTGAAATCTTCCTTTACATTGTAAATTGTTTGTAACTAGTCTGTCTGATGTTATCTTTTTTCACTTTCCTTTCTAAGGCAGATTTCCCCCCCCCCTTTTTTTCTGGTGTTTTCTATGGAAGGTTTTGTCCCCCCCCCCTTTTTGCTATGAAAAGTTAAAAAAAAAAAAAAAAAAAAAAAAAGCATTATTGATGTGCACTCACCACTGTAAAGAGTGTGACACATGAGGAACTAACATAGCAATAAAAAAAATACACATACTGTAGGACTTTAAGACTTCGTAAAACCTTTTAAAAAATCTTAGAGACAAAAGGTCTTATAACCCAGGCCTTTTTCCTCCATAACAAGACAATTTGGTGCATTATTGGCAGACACATACTATAAAAAAGGAGAAACCATGTGGAAAAAAAGAGAGGGAACTTTAGATGGTAGTCAAAAGGGCAACCAAGTATTTTTTTCTTTTCCTCATTAAGAGCATCATTTTGCAGGGAAGAACAGGGGAGTGTCTGAGTTCTCAGTCTTTGTGCAAACTTCTTTAAATAAAGTTACTGAGAAAATACTTAAAACACAGTGATACTATGTGCATTGTTAAGAATCACAGTTTTGTATGATTTGGGTGATGGTATTTTTTTTGTTCTGACAGTTAATCATGATTGTAGGAAATATTTTATGGATTGTACAATACATCTTTTATTTTTGAATCTGTGTTATCACGCAGAAGGCTTGTACGAGTGCAAAGCTAAGCAGGCTTGGCATGTTTGAATATCCCTAAGCAAACATTCTGGGCCAGAGTATCTGAAGACAAGATCACAGTGTAAAGTACTGAAAGGTTTTAAATAAAAGACTGCGCTCAAGGTTCGAGTCAGATGCTCTCAGCAAGGATTCAACCAAAAAAGAAAAAGGCCCTTGGCACTCTGAAAGATGCCTCAAAATTAAGTTTTATACTCAAGTTTAAAAATCATGCAGCTGACGGAGAACACAGACGTTTAGTTAGGCAACTATGACCAAAAGTCTGTTCTCCATCTCAGTGGAAAATTCAGGTCAGAGCAATAAATAACTCGTCTTTAACAACTGAGATGTTTTAAGTCCCTTTAACGTACTGTATATTTTTCATTTCATTATGACAAAATGCATACAACTGTGTATACTATACATTGCATTTCATATTATTTCTTAGTCCGATTTGTTTTTAAATCTTCCATATACTTCAACCTTAACAGTTGTGTTGAATGCATCTCCTTTCTCATTAACATTTACAAAGGTTATTTTTTTTAAACCTCCATGGTTTACCTCTTTGTTTCACAGCAAGTAAGTCTTTATCTATTTTATTTATCTATATGCACTAGTCATCTTGGAAAATGATGATTAGTGGAATACTGTGAAACCAAAAGATGCCCTATAGCTCAATTCTTGTCCATCACCAAACTCGAGAATTTAAGTTTTACCATTATCATTTGAAATCAAATCAGTGAGCATCACTTCTTAGTGGTGCCTGCAGCCGTAAGCCTGTACGCACCCCGTGCACCTTTTTTTTTTTTTTATGATTTTGCTTCATTTTTTTTCTGGCAGTCAAAATATAGTATAGGCCATAGCCTATATAGAAATATAGTTTCAAATTATGACATAAACATAATATGAGCCTACACAGCATAGAGTGAGTGACAGCTGTGCACATACTGACGTTACCCGCTGTCACTAAGGCCTGTAACATCGGGTTGCCCCCCCCCCCCACCCATCATGAGCTGCATTCATGTGTTATTCTGTGAGGTAATTATTGTCTGTGGATTTAGGTGTCAGATCAGTGATTCTCAAGAACCAGCTGGAGTGCACCTCCTGAGTACAATTCTGGTCATTGTGTGTAAAGTTGGTATGAGAGGGTGTTGATGAGACAGAGGCTGCTGAACTGAATGAGCTACGGAGGTGTTGCTCAAACTCAGTATGTGCGCTGCTGTCACTCACTTCAGTGCCCTATGTCATAACAAGAAAATGCAGAGTGCCATAATTACAGGAAAAATCTCTTTTTTATAAAACAAAGTTTCTCATCATAACACGCCAGTGGCTCTTTCTGTACTATAAAATATAAGGATAAGGATAATCACCTTTATTGGCCAAGTATGTTACACACAAGTGTATTTCCGGTACAGAACCGATTGGAGCCATCTGCGGCGCCACCTCAACCAATGGCTCTAACCATCGGGGGCAACGGGGGGGGGGGTAAGGGGGTTCAGTGTCTTGCCCAAGGACACTTCGACACGTAGACTGCCCGCACCGAGATTTGAAAATCCAACCTGGTTGGGAGGCAACTACTCTATCACCGCAAAACTATCGCCTCACTAAAATGCTACAGCATTTCCCCTGATCTATGGCCATGACCTGGATATAAAATAATTTTCTGCAGGCACCACTTTCTATTTACATGTATATGCACTTAAATATCTTCGTTTGTTATTAGAGGACTAGATACTGAAAAATGTATCCAGTATTTTATAAGTCTAGTTACAAGTTACTCTAAATGAGAGGGGAAAAGGGTTAATTCAGCATGTACTGTACTTACAGTAATTCTTCCAAGAACTCCCCGTCAACAAAGTAATTCTCAACTTCACCTAAAAGTCAAATCAGGCCTAGTTTTGTTCAGCTCCTCATAATCGCCTTGCCTGCCTTTAAAATGAGCCATTTCTTCTACTCCACTCTTTATGTCAAGTACCTCGCTGGCATTTCTGAAAAGAGCTGCATTTTTCTTCTGCCTAGTGCTATCATGATGGTGCACTTGTGGAATCTCATCTCCAACCAGTAATACTCGCAGTTACCTGTGTTTTTGTCATCTCCAACAAGTGACTCAGCCCTTTTTTTTTAGTGATATTTTCTGCCACATCTACCTTATTTTCCACATCATGATAGGTATTGTCCGCCCTCTCATCTTTCAAACCTATGTACCTCTTGTGCTTCCTTGTCCATTTACATTTCAGCTTTTCATTTTTTTTTCCCCATTTCATTGTCATTGTAACACGTACAACGAAATTTTGTTTGGAGCAGAGGGCCCCGGGCCACTGCGTGCATCACGGGCAACTTGGGGGGTTCAGTGCCTTGCCCAAGGACACTTCGACATATGGACTGCAGGCTGCTCTTCATTTTCTCAAGTCAGTTCTGCTCCTGTCTTAAATAACCTCTGAAGTGAACAATTGTGCTTTTGCGCTCTCACACAGTGAGTGATCTGTGTGTGCATAGTTTGCCTCAACTTTGCCCCTACCCTGTCTTAGTACTTAGACCAAGAAAATCACAGTACTTTATACATTTCCACAGCAGCACTATATTTTGAAAGTAGTCCATAAAATAGCCTCCACTATTATTTTATTTGTTTTAAAAGCTACATTAAGAAATGTGTTACTGACAAAGATGAGTTCAGAATAAGCTTAACTCATTCTATTTAAATTTAGATATAGGAGTACAAAAATACAGCTTTAACTGATCCAAACCAACCATTAGGTCCGAAACAGTATTCCAAATACAAAACAGTTCTGTGGGCATGTCAGTGGAGCATTGCATCATTCAGGCAGTTCACGTGTCACTATACTGTAGTCTCACATTCAACAGTTTTTTTTTGTTTTGTTTTGTTTTTTGCAAAACAGCTGATATGGCCATTCATAGCTTCCTAATGCTCCGTGCATTTATGCAACACACGGAGCAGAAACAGGGAAACATAAGCATTAGAGCCTTTTCTTATCATGTGCGAAATACAGCTTCAACATTCATGCACATTACAGCTGGGGTTTGGACCATTAGTCATCACTTTGCACTGGAGATGCAGCATACAGTATAAGCAGTTTACATGAATGTGTGAATAAGGGCCAACATCTAAAATTAGTGAAAGTGCTGTTTAAAAAAAAAGCTTTAGTGCACACTACTTGATAGTATTACATTTTATACAACTTGTTCCAGGTCATCAATGTAAATGAGTGAAAATAGAAACTGATTTAATGAATAGAATTAATCAAATGAGAATGTTAGAAGCCTCGTCTTCAGCTTGTACTGAAAAACTGAGGTAAGTGCACACCTATTCTAGTAAAGTGACAAACATTTTTATTTCACTTTACTTAGGCTATTTGACCTCTAATACTGATTTGTATTGTGGATTTGTTCTCGTTTCTATGCAAGATGTTTTATACTTGAACTTTCCTTCTGTATTTCTACAAATTGCATTTGTTGATTACATAGATTTGTGATAGATTTATAGATGCCATTCAGGCATCATTTATAGATACTGTATTTCATCCTGAAGAATATTCATCTTTGTTGGTGGAAATAAAGGCATCCAAGCTAAAAGTGTGCAGCTTTTCCATTACTTTTTGTGTCAGTGGCACGACTGATTATGAATAATAACTGCAATTAAGTCTTCATACATTTATCCTTATCGCTTTTGAATAAAAACTAAAATTCTCTCCATAGGTTGCTGACAAAAAAAAAAAAAGAAAAGTTTCCTCCCCCCCCTCAGACAACCACAATCTCAAATTTCCTACTTTTGTGTGATGGTGCTACATATTTCACTTCTTGTGGACCGAATCATCTTCCTAGTGACTGACACGAGCAGGGCACCCATGACCACACTGCCAAACAGTACCAGCCTTGATCAGTGGCGCCTGCAGCCACAATCTTGTATGCACCACGCATACATATTTTTAAATCAATCAGTTTTAGGCCACTGCATCTGGTGGTCATTGTATGATAGAGAAATATATTTTCACATTTATGGCCCGAGGAGGTAATTAATCTATTGTATTGCACAGCCCTGGTGTGGATGGCGTCATTTCTAATCCCTAAAATGAGCCCTGCAGCTTGGAGTGAGCAACACCAGCCACACACCGACTTTGCCTGCAACATCATCGGAACATGGAAGGTTTCTCTTTAATTTATCACTCATGAAATGCAGCAGTGTTATTTTGTGGACTAATTATGGTGCATGAATTTAAGTGTCAGATCAGTGATTCTCAACAACCAGCTGGAGTGCACCTCCTAAGCGCAACATTGGTCAGTGTATAAAAAGTCAGTACAGCAGGGTATCGATGAGAGAGAGAGAGCGCCATCTGAACTGAATGACCTACTGCTCAAAGGCAACATGCGCTCTGCACTCACTCCAAGCTAAGCAGAGATCACGTTATTATGAGAAAATACAGGACAACATGTAAAACGTTTCATTAAAAGAAGTTTTACGCTGCCCATTATCCTGCAGGCGCCACTGGCCTGGACCACTGACTGTATAAATATGGACGAGCGTTAACACTTCCATCTACTATGTAAAAATGAAGCCAAAATATTGTGAATATGGCGTCTGTCATCTAGGCATTTTGCAACCAGATTCTGCACAGTAGTGCCTGAGTAGTTAAATGACATATAAGGCTATGATTTGATGCTGTCAAATGATCTGAAATAACCCCTGTATATATCAAATAACTTTACCAGAAAGATGACCACAAATCAGCATATCTACCAAAACCCACAGAAATCACCTCTGGAAAAAAATGCCTGGTTTGCACATGTCCTATCCACTAACATGGAATGTGAGGGATTTATGACTTATATTGTCACCAGCCACCAGGGTGATTGAGTGGCAGTGGCTTCACTTCTGGGAGCTGTCATGGCATCCACATTTATATCCAGCCAATGCCCTGGCCCTACAGTAGGTACTATGTGCACCTTAAGGGTGTAGGAGACAAGAAAAGAATATGACGGCAATAGTGGAGCTTGGCTGGTTGATATTTGATCCCACTTCAAATATAATGCCACAGTGAGAAAAACTGAATGTGTAGTATTGTCAGGAGAAAAGCCCTGTGGCTACAAAAATCGCCGGGAAGAAAACCACAAACCTGAAGAGAAATCTCAAGGCACACCACACAGAAACTGAAGTAACCTGCCATTAAGATAACATTCCATTTCCTTTAAAGCCCTATTAAGCTAACTACTAACAACAGTGGTGTAATCATATGCATTTCTCAATAAGAGGGCATTACTACAATCCAAATGGATTTCAACTCCTCTTCAAGTCAGAAAGTTAAACTGACCAACGCTTTGCTGCATAAGTTTATTTTTGAGTGTTAATACTGTACATACTACCCATGCTCAAGTACACACACAACTTAACCGCCATACACATTTGATAGTCAAGTCTGGTCGAGTTTGAAAGGGTGCAAGCAGCTAACTAATCTATTTTTGACATTTACCATTACTGTACATTTGTTTGCTCCAATCATGTCACTGCCCATCTAGTCTCATAGCTTGTTCAGGCTGTTTTTAGGTTTTGGGCTTCCATTTTGGACTAGGACTGTGCCTCTGGTTCTCTCTGCTTAGTTTTTGCTACATGGACTCATTAAGTAAGATTGTCTGATTAAATCAATTGCTAAACATTATCAGCCAGCCTGGCTGAGTGTGCATTTGGGTCCTCTCTCTGCCCGTTTGGCGTATTTCAACACCGTACAAACTGGCCATAATAGACCCATCAGACCAGATTAAAGAGATTATGCCATTAATTACATGGTCATTGCTGCCAGCAGGTGACCTCCAAGGTCAATGCCTCCCCAGCTTCTAACCCAGAGTCGACCTCCTTGGCTGATGCTTCTCCACCTTTGGCCCTGGTTCCTGGGTCAGCCTCCCCAGTCGATGCCCCTTAGTCTTGGAGTTAGTTCCCAGGTCAGAGTCCCTGGCCGGCGTCATGTCCGCTCCAGCATCAGCCTCCATTGTCCATGTCACTCCCACACCAGAATCAGCCTCTTTCGCCAACTATCACTGCAGCCCCAGATTTAGGATCCAGCACCACACCAGCTTCAGAGTCAGTAACTTCACCAACACCCAGAGCTGATTGCCTTAAACATCCTGCCTGGTTACATGTCTGCCGGCCATGCTCTGCGATCACTTGCTATACCCCTGCAGGGTGTTGCCTCCTCCGACCATGGCCACTTGCCCAACCTCCAGGGCAGTCCTGCCTCTGACGCCAGCCTCCTTCTCATCCTCTGATGATGAAAGCAGATCCTCTCCAGTCTCCTTGCTCTCCAAAGGGGATCCACCTTTGTACATGGCTTATCTTTCACAGGGAGCCCATCCACATCACCGTCCTCCAGAGCAGTTCTGACTGTGACATCATCACTACCCTCCTAAGCAGCTTTGGCACAGTGGCTGGTCTCCACTCCCTTTCGGGTCCTACAACTGCCCTCCTAAACTCCCTAGTTTGTCCACACATCAGCCTCTGGGCCATCTGCCCAGGGTCTCCTGCTCTTTGGTTCTTCAGGCCCCTGCAGTCCACTGGGGGACACCTATGACCTTAGGGCTTCTATGTGCCTGTCTGATGTATTTCACTACAGGTTGTTACAATACTTGCAATTTACTTCATTAGTTTCTTGGTCAAAATTGTCAACAAGTAAGAGAGTCTGAAAATAGCTAATTTCCTAATTGAAATTAATTACATTTTGTAGATGCATTCATCTTCTCCAGAGGATCTTAGACAAAGAGGTATGGATAACAGATAATTAGATGGGGGGGGGGGGAAGGAAAAGAAAGACACCAAAAATAAGGCATATGCATGGCAAAACAAATGGCTTCACATGCCAATAAAAAAATAAAGCTAGATTGAAAAACATGAGAACTGGCAAAAATTCAGGAAAGGGGTGTGTGGGACACAAAAGAGGAGAATGAGCTCTTAAGTACACCACTAAGGAAGGACTTGGTCATTATTACATATGACTGCAATCAAGGAGTGGATGTGCAATTATGAAAATAAAAGTCATATTATCATACTCATAATTCCTTAACAGCTCAAGCAACAGGAAATTAGAGAAATTTCTCCCATTCATACAGCCCTTAGGAAAGAGCTTCAATTCATTTAAACAGCAGTACATTTGTGGTTTGAGGATAAATGCACTAATCTGGCACAAAATAATACAATAACAATAAAATATTTGTTGAAATGCAACCCTACCTGACTAATTGTTTAATGAGCAGTCAATGAAGTTATGAATTGCTGCCACTTTACAAGTTATTTTTTTATTTTATCCGAGAAAACTGCATTAACAGACAAAAATGTGAAAGGTATTGTAGTCAGGAAGAAAGAGGGAAAAAGGCACAATCTCACTTCATGAACACCGACTGCATTACAACTACCTAAATGTTTCACCTGCATTGTATATTTTTCTAAATTATATTTTCCAGATGTAAATGCCAAATCGGAGTGCATGTGGATGAGAGTATAAGGAATGTGTTTATGCAGTTTTGGAGAAGTGCAAGCACAATTCTGGCACAGCACAGCACAGAATGGGAGGCAGGAATATGTCTTATACATCGAGTAAAAAAAAAAAATACATTGACAGGGTGTAGTTTGGAAGAGCTTAAACAACTGTGATCATCTTATCTCAGCCTTTTTAAGGCAGTGGACAATTTCCTAAATGAAGGAGTAATAACCTGGGAGGGGAGTGCATTTTTCTAAAAAACAGACCTTGAATATGTACCCAGAGAGCCATGCATTTGCATATAAGAGCATAGGTCTTTTATGGTAATGCTGGTCAGTCAGTCTAACACCAACCTAACATATGTCATCATCTACTCGTTTGTCAGATTTTTTTTAATTTTTTTTTTTAAACAGACTTAGTCCTCAGAAGATTTTCCTGCAGATTTAAGGATCCCCTTGACCTTTCCTCTATGACTAACATACATATAGCTGTCATGTGTACATCCTGTCTCACTTAGAATTAACCATCATTAGGTCAACATGCAAGAGCCACTGTTTTTTTTCTTAAGTTAATTTTTCTGACACTCCTACTACCTACTGTATGTGCAAAAAACAAAAACTTTACATTTGGGATACAACTAGTGAAAGTGTAGATACATTGGATTATTACTGTTGCTTTTGTTTTAATGATCAAAAGGTTACCACTGCATTTAGGAAATTTACTGCAAATATGAAGAATAGTAGCGGCCTAGTTGCATTGCACTATAGCTGCTTTGAGATGCCCTTTAAAGTGTTCACTACATTCAAAAAATATTAAACTAAAAGTTAACATATAGCTATGAAATGTTTGTGACATAGAGAACTTTGGGCAACTTTGCAAACTAAAACCTGCAATTGTACCTATACTGCACAATAGGTATCCTGGGTTGTTTGCAGTTCATCACCGGCACCAATGTTTTGTTTTGTTTTTGGTACAACGATTGGGTCAGAAAGTACCCCTGACTACCTCTGGTCGACATTTAGCACCAATGACCCAATGACCCATCTCGTGCGGGGGGTGGAAGATGAGTTCAGTGTCTATAACAGCTCAGTCTTTATATCATTTATTCAGATTTGAACAGACACTTTTGACTGTGGCATTTTTATTCTTTTAATGACTATGGCCAGTAATTTCTTGACCCCCCCCCGCCAAACAATTGGATATTTGTAAAGGCAGGGGATGAACATCAAAATAAATGGGATTGATTGTAGGCAAAAAGATGCAATTGTCATGAAGAGCAACAAATACACTATTTCATGCTTGAAAGTAGTGAAGCACCACAATAATCAACCCCGCCTGCCATGATTTTCACCCCATGTGGTATGACTTTAAAACATCCATTTTTAGAGATATCAGTTGAAATAATGAGACATGCACTTGAGTACACAGGCTGAGGACAGACAAGTCAGTGAAGCTGTACAAATAGTAAGAAGAAGAGCACTGAATGGGGGGAAAAGACAGAATGAAAAATATAAATGACCACAGGGCACAACCAAAAGACAAAATGCATCATTTGCTCTTCACGTGGAACATAAAACACATTTCCACAAAGGATAATGGTTTTCTGTTGGATGGATGTTGAATGCTTAACTGTCCACACCGCAACGTGACAGCTTGTTTATAAGGCTGAACCGTATTACCATGATTACTAAGGTAAATGGACAGGAAGCCGTCATACATGATATTACATGACAGTAATTGGAAAAATAATCAGAGGCAGTGACAGTGGATGAACAGCTAAAATAAAGGTCGACAACATTTTAATTTTTTGGTCAGTTCCTCAATAATATGAAAATAGCAAAGGTTATTCCACTGTATAAATCTGGGGATAAGCACAACTTCACAAATTATAGACCGGTTTCTCTGTTGTCACAGTTTTCAAAAATCTTGGAAAAACTCTTTAATAACAGATTAGACACATTTATTGTTAGACATAAAATCCTCTCTGATTGCCAATATGGTTTTAGGTCGAACCGATCGACATCTCTGGCCATTACCGACCTGATGGAGGACATTACAA
>NW_018127884.1:1645493-1678363 GCF_001952655.1 Monopterus albus | reverse complement strand
TATAGAACGAGTACATGAAATTAAATTTCTAGGTGTCATATTCTCCTGGAAATCTCATATCAGATATGTTCAGCATAAAATAGCTAAAAATATATCGATATTGGCAAGGGTTAGATATATTTTGGATGGGAAAGCACTACATATTTTGTATTCTTCATTGATTTTACCATACTTAGAGTATGGCGTTGAAAACTGGGGAAATACATACATAAGCTCACTTCAACCATTGTATATATTACAAAAAAGAGCGATAAGAATTGTGCATAAGATGGGGTATAGGGATCACACCAATGTAGCTTTCATACAGTCTAAATTGTTAACATTTTTTGATTTAGTGGGATATAAGACTGCTGTGTTTTTGTATAAAGCCAGGAACAATTTATTACCTGGTGGAATTCAAAAACTATTTAATGAAAGGGAAGGGGGATACAATTTAAGGGGTCAGTTAAATTTAAAAATTCATGCTATACGTACAACCAAAAAAAGATTTTGTATTTCCATAAGTGGGGTAAAACTATAGAATAATTTAAGTGTGGACATAAAAAAATAGTAATAGAATTGATGAGTTTAAACATAAATATAAAGGTATGTGTCAATCAAGATATATGCAAGAACAGGCTCAATGATTAATTACATAAACAATTGTAGGTGTGGTGTACATTTTGTAACCATTCTTTAGTATATTACTTGTGTGATGTAAGAATGTTAACTGTTATATTCTTTTTTTAGTATAATATGTGTGTGTGTGTAGAAGTGAATCATTTACTGCTTGCAAACCAAAGATGGTAAGATGATGTCATGGGGTAGGACTGGATAAGTCTGACTTCTTCCTATTCCATTCAAGCATGTACTAGGTATAAGCAAATTGATTTTGGATTATGTGTAAAATTATGTGTGTTGTCATATCAACTGTTTTACATGCTTAAAAGAATAAATCAAATCAAAATTTTAGCTGCATGTTGTCAATTTTGCCTCATCTCCAGATCTTTTCTCTGAATGGAAAGACTCTTCAACCTATATTCTTCTCTTATGGCAGCCATCCTTTCAGCGCCTACCCAGCAATGGGAGTTTACAGATGGAGACCACTCCACAGGCAGGGCACGTTCAATGATCCATTACTGTGAGAAGAAAGAAGGATGAGGTAGACAAATGTGCAGATGAGGAACAAAGTGATGGAAAGGCAAGTCATAGAAATAAAAGGATGGAATGGGTGTAAGGAGAGTCACATACATTTTGAGAAGAGTTGCAACAAAGGAGGACCCAAGCATGCTCCCATCTGCTCGCTCAGCCAGTTACGTACAAAGGCAGAAAAATCAGAGTGTTTCTCAAGGAATATACACCAGCCTACAGTTACTGTAAACTCTGTCAGACTAAATTAATGAGCCATCAGTCATGTTTCTCTTTTTCGCCTTCTTTCATTTGTCAGTACGTTTCCATTAATCTTCTAAAATTATATGATATAATTTACGTGCTACTAGACTGGACATGCATCTTGTTAAGGCCAAGTTAAATCCAAAGTTTTAGAATGCACTATATGAATGTTCAGAAAGTCCAGAACATATGTTTGCAGCCACAGTCAAAGACAGAATATCTTTTTATGCTATAAACATAATGTCAAGTTTGCTGCTTAATAAGCTCTAAATTGGACTCCCAGAGCATCTGTTTGGACAACTGGTTCAGTTTCTGCCTTTCAATGTCTAAACCATCACCACTCTAAAGGGAAATATTTTTAATGAAAATCTAACTCCCAGGCTTCAGTGTGTTGAGCTTGCTTTAAATATCTTTAATTTAAAAAAGGAAAAACCTTTTTTGGTTCAGTGAACCCTAAAAGTTGTCTTGCATCTGCATAATTTTTCTGACTCAAATTAAAATGACTAAAGTGTAGCTACTGTAGGCTGTCTGTACAATATTATAGGCAATGGTTAAAGGAGACTGTTCAACTATGTGTGCTGTATGGTATATGTGGTGTTCATCTTGGTTTAAACTGACAGGGAAAAAAAAAAAAAAAAAAAAAAAACATACTGACCCATTTTTCCTGCCAAAAATTGGCGGTTCTGCAAACACCTAAATATATTTATATAAATGACAAAATCCCTTTATCAACTGCAAAAATTATGGCTTGTGTTTTATGAGCAAAGGAGGAATACAACTGACATCATTATAGAGCCACAAAGTCAACATAGCAACCACAATGGATTGTCCAACCACTATCACTGTTCTACCAAAACTGTCAATCTACAGAAACCTACACCAGTAATGACCCCAGTGAATCAAGAAATGTATTATCAGGCATGCCAATATAAATTCTGTGTGGGTGTAAAGTAAACACAAGTCTATGGGGTCATCAGGTGGGCACCCTCCCAATAACGTTTCATGTTTCGTTGAGTTGGGCCCGCAACACCAAGGCAACTCAACAGTGCATCCAATCATCCAAGACCCACCCACCTCTGCCTGCACACACATACCCAACACACTCCTCCATTAATGCCTACTCTCTTAATAATTCAGGTTGTTAAACAATAACTAGCAAGATCTAACAGACATTCTGAATGCTGTTCGAGCAACACATTTCAATAATCCAGAAAGCAATTAAGCCATAACAAGCACTAACACTATAGCAAACATTTCAAATGCTGTGTTAGCCTCCAAAACATTTCACATAATTCACCAAGCACTTCAACTAACCCAGTCGGCCTTCTTCTGCTTCCTTTTGTTCTGAATTAGATCCCATCCCGTGTTGGTGTTCACTCCAACAAGCCAGTCAAACTTCTATTATAACCTTATGTTAGCTTTCTCATGCCAATAGAAGGAAGTAGGACCTCAAGCCTGCCACATGTAACAAATAATTTTAAACCCATCCTCCTACGCTAGTTTACCTCAACTTAGCAAGCATAGCCCACATATATGCTGAAATTTACAATTTGTTCAATCTACTTACCTGTCCTTAACCCATTCACACACCTTTCTTCTACTCCAGAGCCACTTACTACTCCTCACTGTCTGTCTTAGGCTCCACCCATTATATACCAATTCACCTACAGAGAGGCAGCTGATTTGGCTACAAAACCCCTACAGCCACCCTCTACTGGCCAGATCTTAGCTTTCCAGCCACACCCCTCTGCCTCTGCAGTCAATTCTGTGTATTTGAGTTTTTCCTCTCATAGCCTGTTTCTACCATGTCCTCCCCGGGAACTGTAAGCTCCACAAAAGACACAGTCTGCTGTGTTTCTGACCACAAAACAAGATCTGGTCTTAGATTAGTGCTGGCTATCTCCCGAGGAACTATGAGCTCATTTCCTAAATCTACTTTCATCTGCCAATCTGTACCAGCCTTTAGCTGCCCTGCATTTTGCCTGTTGAAAATGACTTGCTTCCTGCCTGTTTCATCCTCACAAATAAACAAAATCCTCTCATGCCTCTGTTTCTCCTCTTTTGAGTTTAACTATAAGTGCCTACTTTCAACAGGTGCTGCTTAGACAAAGGCAAAGAAAAACATTAACATTAAAAACATATCCAAAGTAGGAAAATCGGCTGCTGGACTTGCTTGAGGTTCTTTTGAAAAAGAATCTCAATCAAGTCTATTTTGGATATACCATGACTTGAATGAATGAGACATTAAAAACAATAAGCAATGAAATCTAGAATAAAATCAATTAAGATATAATGTTAAAATTCAGACCCCAATATTTCTAATGTGAGTTTTTATCTTTATAGCTCTGAAATTAAGAAATAACTTTAATTTTTTCCTTCTTTTTGCCACAAACAATTATTTCAGCAATTATATCACCTATAACAAAATGAGCAAAGTCTGTTTTGCAGTGGATAATTGTATTTTGGTGGAAACATGGCTAGGAGCAGAGACAGCTGTGTCTATGTAGCGTTTAGCAAGCATTGCGTTATCCAAGGTGATTCCTGGGAAGTTTTTGAACACTAGTAGTGCTATGGAGTCCTGTTTTTTATATGAAAAGAAGAAATTTACATCACATCTCTAAAACATTAGCTTCTTTTAATTGTGAAAGTTAACCAACAGTCTTATCCATTCACCTTTTCAAATCTTATCCTGTAATTCAAACATTCATCACACAGCTAAACAGTAGTATACAAGATATTTGAAAGTGAACAGCAGCTAAATGTTTTCCTGACTTGATACTGTATATTACCCTCCTTTCACCTTCACCTCTCCCCTTATCAACCATATTACAATTTTCAAAATTATGCACTGAATATAAAGAATGTCATTTACCACAGATGATGGAAACATTTGTACCAGATACGGATGTAACCCCCTGGGGAAGTGTGGTGTTTTCCTAATCACCTCACCAAAAATATTATTCCATATGCAGATTTATGCATTACTCACCCACATTTTTTTTAAGATTGTGTAAAAACATCAACCTTTCCTTAAAATAAAAACAAACAAAAAACAGAACTGATACTTTTTAATCCTGATGAAGTTGAGTGTTTTTAGCACAAGGGCAATAAACTTGGGTCTTACTGTAGCATAAAAATTTACAAAAATACATTCATGTAAGCAGGTTTTTGGGGCATGTAGCGTGTCAGGGCAACATGCTCTCCTTCGATAAGAAAAGTAAAAATTTCTGCTGCTCCAGAATGAAGGATCACTGAACACACTGAAGAGCCACCAGTTTCATCTTTCCTTTCAAAGTTTCTGTCCTTGACATACAATAATGTTAGTAAAGTTGGCATGATTATACAAAGTGGACATCATTAGCTATCAAGAGAGATAGCTGTGCAGAAGGAAACTACTCTGCCCTAAACCGTTATGTTTTTCCTGTGTTCCAGTTCCCTGAAAACTGGTTTACCTGCAGGCGTGGCTCTTTATAGTATAGAAATGGTTCACTGCTACTATACATTGTTGCTGCCACCCTCTTTAACTCACACCTGAAATACTCCCACACTAAGCGCTTTCAAAACAGCAGTCAAGACCAACCTTTTCAAAGTTCCTTTTAACTTTTAAATTTTTTCCATGCACCCTCACTCTGTTTTGCATTTCAGTACATCTACTTTGTCTACATATTTTTGCTTTTATTGTTTATTGCTTTTTATGTATATATTATATGTAAAGTGTCTGAGTTCCTTGAAAAGACCTATATAATTAAAATTATCATTATTATAATACTCCATTTGTGTGTTAAATCCATTAAATATCCAGCACCCAAACCATAAGGTGGTCTCTGATGCTGCAGGATTTCACTTTTAACATAAGATCTTAAATGAAAGACTCCTAACTCAGATAGTATGTGAGGCCCAGCAGCAGGACTGTGAGGGCCAGGCTCTCTACCAAGGCATTAGAGATAAAGGATAGTTAGAGGGAAATATATGTACTACTGCAAAATTCATATTTGGCAAACTAAAAACACATTCTACAGGACTGTGGAATTATTGAACAAGACCTTGTAAGTGTTTACAACGCCAGCATCCATTAGGATGCACTGCCTGTGACCTTGAGACTGCTAACAGATAGTTGTACCACTACAACCTCTAAAGTGATTTGTGCAGACAGCTCATTGCAAACTATAGTTTAGTTTTTCTTGTCAAGTGACTTCTAGTGGTCCTATGAGACCCAAAATGGCATGTTTACATATACCGTAAGTGTCATGGCCCTTTAGTGGCCACAGTAGTTAGGATGAGCGAAAAGGAGGAAGCTAGGCGACACTGTTATAGAGCGACAAAGCCTGCACACAGAGAAGATAATGGTGGATGGTTGTTTCAATAAAATGACTCCTGTTGAAAACATTACAGTATAACAAGAGATACTGTATATAATAAAATATGGTTGTTTGGGTTGGAAGATTTATCAATGTGACCTTTTCTTGGTTAAATAGAAGAAATATGTAAATGATATGACAGGTCTCCATTTACCTTTATTTCTTACGAAATGTACTGGAAACCTTTGTTATAGCCCTTGTTCTCTAGTTTTTCTCATTGAAAAGGAAAATTATGACATTTTCGATGTGCTTCTTACTTGTTTCATTGACCATTCAGAGAAATCATACAAATCATACACCCCAATTGTAAAAAAAAAAAACAATTAGGAAATGGGTCTCAGGCAAACAATATGTATTGAAGAAGGCACCATAAGCTTCTTTAGGATTTTTTTAAACAAACTTAACTTTTACAATTACACAGTCATCTGAATACAAACTAGTGAAAACACAGCAGCCTCCTGGATTAGTTATAGTATTGATCTACAAAAATATTTTATATATACAGCAGTATGTTGACCTTGGCTGAAAAAAGCACCTAGAAAATACTGAACAATACTGGATTTTTTTTTTCTCTAGCTCTTGTGCAAACAGTTTCAGTGACTTGCTTAGAGCACTTCTTACTTGATTATATTAGCTTGTTAGTTAGTTTATTACTGTATGTTTTAAGGAGAGGAGGGAGGAGTGAGAGGTGGGAATCAGGTTTCTAGAGCAATGGTGTATTGGATTTATGACTGCTATCAGCGAAATGAGTCATTGAAACTATGTATGCACATAAAAGGAGGGGGATAAGAAGGAGGACAGTTCTGAAACACAAGGAAGTGAAACTGGGGGATAAATGTTAAGCATATGGTGCAATGGATTAGACTACAACAGTAACAAAAACGCTACTAAAACATTTTTTGAAAAATTGCCAAATGTGGAGTCACAGGGATCATCTAATAAATTTGTTATATTTGCATAAAAACACCTTAAAGTGAAAACATATGATCTCTAATAACATTAATGCTATGATTTTATGAATTGTGAGGATACAATTAAAAAATAAAATGTAAATAAAAAGGTTTTTTTCCATGTAAGAAATTGAGTCAATATATTTATATTTACTCAAGGCACATTACATTTTAATAAAACACCTTAAATAACATGAAATAAACAGCCGGTCAGGTTCCCATGCTGAAGTGTAGCACAAGCAACACTATCACAGTCCCATGTGCATAATTATGTAACATGTTTTGTTGTGTTGTTTTAAATTTAAACCTTTTCCATGGCTAATCACCACTTCTGCTTCTTATACCCATCTGCTTCGTGCAATCAAAGTGTCAGGGGTTGTGAATAAGTGAGTCATCGTCAATACTGTGGCATATAGTGTTGCCAACTAAGAACAGTGTTAAACTGATATGTATGTCCCAGAATGATCTGTCTCATCTTGTGTGTGTGTGTGTGTGTGTGTGTGTGTGTGTCATGCGAAGGGAGCACTGAAGCCAATGTAAAGATTGTTCTGGTCAGTTAATTGATGCAGTGACAGGGAACATGTAAGAATATACTGTCATCCATCTCAGACAGCTAATTAGATCACACTGCAGGGCTTTTTCGTTCTTTTCACTCCTCCCCTTACCCTGCCGTCCTCTCTCACTCTGTCTCACTCTCTTGTATCCTTCTCAGTTCTCAGAGTAATTTTCCTGATGCCTGCTTTTAAAGTAACACCAACCATGAAACAGATAAGACAGCATCACAATTATGAATATATTTGCATTCTCTTTTTAATTAGAACTTTTGTAATTGCAGCAGCTAACCTATTTTGCAGTGACAATTTCAAAAGTTAAATCAATTTGAACATGCATGAAAGTGGAAGAGAAGAAACAACTAAGCCTGAATAAATAAATGAAACAGAGCCACTTGAGTTTTAATTATAAAATACATTACCATGTGTCGTTGATTGAAATGAAGGCTGTTGAGAGATTTTTGCGATAACAAGCAAGTTCCCCATACAGTCACACTCTCCCTTGACAGATTAAGACCAGACAGTCTTAAAGGACCACTATGATGTATTTGCCCATGCTTGTAGATGTGTGGGTGTTTGTCTGCAGATTCAACGTTTTTAACATTACCTTTTTTTGTTAGTCACATGTCATGAGGTATGCAGAAACACTTAATGTTCTAGTGCAGGGCTTCTCAAAGTTCGAACTCTGGTCTGGATCCAAACCGAACGGCAAGTCAATCCAGACCGAGTTCACACCTCGTATTAGGATTACAATAACACAATGTAATGAAGTGCATGTTTCCTACTTTGAAGAAAATGTTTTGTACTCATCAATAAACTTAGTTTTGTAGAATATAGTCACTATCCAGATGTGCAAAGAAAACCGAGTTTTCAAAGACGAGTGGAAAGAGAAACATGCCTTTATTTTGCTCCAATCCAGCACCAGGCTCTTGTATTTGATTTGCACAGAGATTGAGAAGATAGAGGTGAGGACAGCAAAACATCGACAGTTAAAACCCTCTCTGAATAAACAAGTTGTTTGTGAGATCTACTACTGATGCCTCAGTCAGTGGCATTTTTCCACTAGGCTTGAATGTATTTTGTCTCAAATCCCTTTAATTTGAATGTACACAATTGTATGCACTTCAGTGCGACACTCTGTTTTAACATCTGCTTTTATGAAGCTCAAAACATTTCAGTTTTTAATGAAACTGTCATAAATATATAAATATAATGTACAAAACCTTTAACTATGACCTCACTAATAAACATATAAATGAATTTATACATTTATGACAATTTCACCAAAAACCAAACATTTTGAGCTTCATAAACACAGATGTTAAGAGGGAAGTGTTGGATTGAATTGAATACAATTGCACAGGTGTACCTAATAAAGTGGCTGGTGAATGTACGTTGCCTTTAAGTTATAAGCAAGTTTAATAAAAGTCATCTGCTTATCACTAATCATTCTGGGCCTTTGATCTTGAACAGAAATTCAGTTCTGACCCTTGTATATTAATTTTGAGAACCCCTGTTCTAGAGACTGAAAGGATTGTAACAGCAACACTACGATCATGCATAGTTACCAAAATATACTGAAAAACACACATATATATACTCGTATAAATGAATCAAGAAAGGCATCTGAAGCACAAGGGGATTTGTGGAGCTGTACTGTGCCAGGATAGCATATATAATTCACTAACCTATTGATCAGAGGCATTTGGTTCAGCAAACTGTTCACTGTTGCATACCTCTTGGCTATTTTCACCATGTAGAATGTTTCCAAAATAGCTGTATTGATTTTTGATTAGGTTAACAGGCTAACTCCAATAAAACTTCCAGGAAAGGAACCTCACTGCACTTTGGGCTAGAAAACACTGAGGAGATTCCAAAGTATTTGCAACTTCCAAGGACATAAAGGTCACTATACTGAATCAAGGACTCCGATTCTGTTTATTTAGTTCTGTCAGTTAGTGTGTTTTGTTACTGTTAAGATAAGAAAACATACATTTTTTGGTGTGCATACAGTGAATGAATGACTTGTCTTGAAAATGCTTTTAAGATTTTAGAAACCCAAGCAACCTCTGCATGTTCACATTGCCGAATAGAAACTTTACAAAATGTGTTCATAATCTGTCACCCCCCAAAATAAGCATGTGATACTGACAACTAGTGTATGAGCAGTAAAACCACTCAGTCGGCTAGTGTTTTATTTATTTTTGTTGTTGCTTCTTTTGTTTTCACTGTATTAAAAACAAAATTCAACCACTTAATGGTCATAAGCTTCAACCACATACTAGAGAAGCTATAAAAATGCACACCTCTGCAAATGACTAGTGTGTAGAGTGTACTCCCTCGTGTGACATCAGAGTATCCTTCCTTTAAATGCACCTTTTGTGTGGCTGTAGGAGGCTGTGTAGGAGTAAAGCGGCAGGTAAAAGAGGACTAAAAAAGGCAGTGAAAAACTGTAGATTGCTGAGTTTATGAGTTTAATTTTTTTGCCACTGAATTACCTGTGCATGTGTGTGTGGCCTGGTATTACTCATGTTGTGGGGACTTGAAGTCCTTATGGGCACAAAAAGCAAGTGTTTAAAATGTAAATCTTTACATTTTAGAGTGATGGTTTAAGGTAGTGTTCTGCAACCAGCCTATTGCAAAGACTTTTAAGTGAACCTTAAAGCCACCACTTCGGTGCCCTGGGAGGAGAATTAGAAAGGACAGGAAAATACAGGAGAAACTTGTAGTGTTTCGAGTTTTAACTTGTATGTAGTTTGTTTTATCATTAGAACTGATATAACAAAACTGGTTTTGAGACCATCCAAACACAATTTGTTGTTGCTACTGGGGAGCTGAGCTCTCTGTTATTGGAGCTGACCCCCCTGGCTCCCATGCTGTAGCTGGCAGAAAGCTTAGAAACTGTCCATCCTGATTGCAGCTTCATGTCACTGCCCCCCTACTGCTGTGATCTGCTCTCATCCGCTGTCCAGGCAAGATGCAGTTCATCGTAAACAAGCCCATAGAGACGGCAGAAAATAGTACCAGCAGCAAGTGAGAAGTGCTGTTATGAAAGAAAAATGTAGAGATGCTGGTACTACGCACCAGTGCGTGCCACTGATGTTAAGGGTAAACTCATTTGTCTATAGGAGTGAAAACAGTGACTCTTGAATCTGAGGTCATAAAACTGTGTGAATGTCAAATATAAACACAGGCAGGAAAATGGAAATTGAGGATTTTTGGTCAATTATATGCTATTCAGTAGTATTAAAAATGTAAATGCTGCTGAATCCACTAATTATTTTCTTTGGTTCTTACATAGATCTGCTGTCCACAAATCACACACACACATTCTTATCAATAAACCAGTAAATGAAAGTTCTTGGTACTGTGTGTTTTGATTGAGCTCAACAATGCCTGAACCAGTTAATCTCACATACATATATAAAAGATGTGCTAACTCCCTGCTAAACCATCTGAATTGAAACGACTCACCATTCACGGCTTCTCCATCGATCCGCTTTAGACCGTGTAAAATGTGGTTTTCTACACAAATAGGTGATCCTCTTTAATCTCTTATAGATTGCTTCAGCATTCCCGGCTTAAGGATGAGGCCTCTGAGGAAAGAATTGACCTGAGTGATGGGAGGAGTTGCTTAGAATACCCCAGAGAGTGACACCAGGGACGAGACACGTGTAGCGATCAATACTATTTGTGGGAGAAGGGAAGTGAAAGGAAGTGATTATGTTCAGTGTCTACATCTTAAAGGCATTGTAATCAAAGGCTGACAGCCATTCATCAAACTAACTTCATTCTCTCTGCAGACATTTGAGAAAGAAATGTTCTTCATATTCTCATGCAAATGAGAGAGTGAACTGATCTGGATTTTTTCTGAGTTTAATCATTTTGGTTTCATGTTGCTTGGTGGGTGACACACTTGTAAAGAAGTTGCCTGGGCTTGTTTAAGTAATTTAAATGGGAAGAATGTGAGCATCTTAAGCCACAATGAGTGGTGTGGTTTCATAACTTCAAAAGTATCTCAGCAGGCCATCAGCAGGAGGCAGATGTAGCTTAAGAAGGTGTGGCTATTGAATATAGGGTAATTATTTGCAAAGCACATTTGAAATACATGTGAGATGTACTGTAAAAATACTCAATTCATAAAAATAGTTTAGGTCTTAGACAAACCAAAATGAACTAGTGATATGACACAGCCTTCCCAGTAGAGTTCTTGGAAGTTCACCTTGTCCAGGCTTCCAGCAGTGCACCCAAGATCCAGGTCCACCTACGTCAAGCATCAGAGCCTCAAGCGTGGCCATGCCACAAACCCAAGTTCTAGGTCTAGTTAGGTCACACATTAGAGCTCCAGTCTCAGCCTTGCTACACACCTAGGCAACTAGCCCAGCCATGCCATGCATCAGAGCTACAAGCCAAGTCATCCATCACTCCTGTGCTCCAGCCATATAGCACTCCCAAGCACCAGTCCCTGCCTGCACCCCTGAGCTCCTGGTACAGCCTGCATGCACCTCTGACCTCCACGTCCAACCATCCTGAACAGTCTAGTTCGAACCTGCAAGTGCAGTAATGGTCCAGTCACAGTCAGTCATCGAACCCAAGCTTCAATCACAATCCACTAACTCTTGTCCTGCTCCAGTCTCCACGACAGCCTCAAAGAAGAAATGCCATCCTCGCAGTGCAGCAGCAACAGCTGCACTTCACTAGAGTCCTCGCATTGCAGCAGCACCTCTCCAGCAGCTCTCCAAGCCTCAGCCCTCCAGTGCAAAGGCCTCCTGAGTCCGCCCAAGATGGCTGTCGACACCCATGTCAAGCCTGCTCAAGAGTTGGCCGTCCAACCATTCCCTGTCAATAAATCTTCATTTAGAGATTATTCAAAGCCCGATTTAATTTGCATGTGTATTTCACATGCCCAGGCAGTTAAACTGTTAAATTACACCAAGTTCCGGCTGTTCATCAGTGAACTTGTCCAGCAGGCATTTTTAATGAACTTTGTGTACAATGGGTTTTGTTGGTAGCGCTCAATAACGCCGGAGGCAGCGATAATAAGGTTTTTGGAACAAAGTAAAAAATTCAGTTTAAAAAAATCATTTCTTAAATGGTGTGCACATGTGTTATAATATAATACCTTTCTCCAAGCAGGAAATTAACAAACTCCCTGTTAATAACTCAAAATGCACTTTCAAATTAGAAATGAAACAAAAACGAGCTTACCTATAAAATCAACTACACACCACATGAATTATCAGTCCACACTATACTGGGCATAGCAGTGGTTTCAGTGCAGTATGCTCTGCATATCAGATCACTTCCTCTATCAAATCATTATTACATTTCCAGTGAAGTGGTGTATCCATCTGATAAAGATTTCCACTAAGTATGATCCTATTCAAGCCTCTGCTCTCCTTGCACCTCTTAGCAGAATGAAAGGAACCCAAGATGATATTTACGATGGCGGACCTAATAAATTTCTAAGGGTCATAAGAGGACAGGGGAGCAAAGGGACATGAAATGATATCCACCTTCAGTAAGCAGTAACAGGGTTTCATCAGGAGTCATAGAAGCGCACACACAAGGGGATGGTTAACGTACACCGTGTCTTTATATTTAATATAGAAAACACAGCCAAGATCTCGCCACTGTCTGCCACATCTCAGGACTCCAGGATTAAGGATCATGCTGCTGGCGTACATAATCACCAGGAGAGAGACTCCAGCCTCACTGCAGGGAAGATAAATAGACAAGATTACTAATTACCAATTTACCTGCAGCTGTGACTGCAGCGCTGTGCCTCCACTGATGTCTCCTACCCAGACACAGAAACCACACCCTGCTGCTACAGTATTATCTGTCAATGAGTCAAACCGATTAGGGGCAGACAGTCGATTCTGTGGAAAAAGCGAGACACCAGTGTTCAAACATAAAGAATGGACATATGGTGAGTAGTATACTTACAGGCTAATAGTACAGAGAGTGACTCAAGATGTAGCCTAATCTTGTGGGTGACTACATGAAATTAGAACAGATGGTGACACCGATACTGAGGATGCACTCGTGTGCTGAGTTAGGTGCCCACCATGTTGTTGGGATAAATGATGAGAATCAATACTGCAATAAATTCTCAGAGTAACCTCTTTCATGAATGTACCATCTGTGATGATTTTAAAAAGTGTGTACAGTCAAATGGTACCACATATCAAAATGTCTAATCTGTTGATTTCCTAAAAATGGAAGTAGGAGAATATCTTCAAGCCATTCAAGGATCACTTCAGTAGCACACAAGCCTGTAGGAGGAGACAATATATTCTATTAACCTCATACTGCATCCTTGAACTCCACTGCTGATTGCCTTCTGAGACTAGACCACAAAATATCATCTGAATCTTAGGACTTTTTTTTATTTAAGCTCCTGCCAGTTATTGCCTAATGGTTTTATAATGCCTTAGAATGTAAACATATAACAAACACCACTAAATAGGCAATATACTGTACTGTACATTCATGCAGTTGTGTACAAAGGGCAGCAGGTGGTGAAGTGAGGAGGGACATCTTTCTTCAGCTGGAGGGCTCGGGCTTAAGTCTAAGTGATGACAAGCGTTCATCCCGCTGAAGTGTCCTTGAGCAAAAAACGGAACATCTACCAGCCTCAGGAGTGTACTTCTCTAGCTGACCCAGCAGTCTGACCTGCCTGCAGAAAAGGGTGAGTAAAAAGAGAATTTCCATAAAGGAATCAATACGCCATTTCACAATTATTAAACACAGACCTTTGCTCTGTTTCTTGTTACCACAGGGACAAGCAAATGTCTAGTCAGACAGCATTTTTTGTTCAATCTATGGCTCTGCGGCAAAGGAAATGCTTCAGTGCATTATGTACTGTACATCTGGGCAGTTGACCACACTCATTACTGTATTTGGCAGACTAATGCTATGTTCATTACCTGCTGAAGTGACCCAAATCAGATTTCCCCCCCCCCTCTTAGTTGACTCTGATCTGATGTTTTCATGGATGTGTAAACATCCTTTTTAAATCTGATCTGGGCCACTTCAATATGTGGTTCCAGATATGAGTCAGACCTAATCTCTTACCATATGACCGATGTCAGAACAGTCTGATTAGAATTCATGGGGTTTTTTTGTTTAACGTCTCAATCCTCTGCACATGCGTATCTCACCTGTCATCATGATTTAGTGTCGGTCCTTCATATTTGCTGAATATTAATGGAGAAGCTTCTGTTCAAACCAAACTGGAAGGGACATATCAGAACCAAGCAGTTTTTACATGTTTTTACCATCACACAAATGCTGCTATTCTTTTACAGTGCACACATTTCAGTTAAAAATTCATATGTGCGGTAGTTTAGGATGTCAGCAACTTTCACACTGGAGCTAGATAAACATGAATGTGAATCACCAACAGAAACAGATCAGATCTGGCAAAAACAAAAGGGACTGAGCATTAAAACCTGTAATGTGTACTCTATAAGGTACTCACGTTTCCTAACTGGATAGACAAGAACTGCACATGTTACTTTTTGGCAAGTTACTTGAAAACAATAATGAAATACTGGAACCAATAATTATTTGATATCATTTCTTAACTTAACTAATACCTTGTCACCAAATTGATAAGTTCCTTGCATCAGTGACACCTGCCTGATTGTTTATCATATTAATAGCAAAATCTTTCTGTCTAGCATCTCATCAGTATTGGACATTGCAGAATATTCATGACACAAATGTCTGGATTGCTAAATCTAGTGTGGCTGTAACTTAGAGCAACAAAACAATACCGGGTTTTGGCTGATTTAAAGGGAAACATCTCACTTGCCAGCAGTCAACTTTGTAGTCATAATAAATTAATCACCAACTGTGTCTGTCTACCATTTGGTGCTGACAGGTAGTGTGCAACGGGTTTATTAGCGCCTTTTTTGTTGAAAATAGTAAAATTGCCAACAAAAAAAAAAAAAAAAAAGAAAAAACTCCATAGAGCTGAGGGAAACTGCAGAGTTAGGTGCATAAATGGTGTATCATTACAAGAAGCACTTTTCACATATTCATTTGATCTGTTGTCAATATAAAAATAACTGTTGCAGTTTTAAGATATGAGCTAAGCAATTTTTTTAGTAATTCAAAACACTCACATTAGTGTATTTTTATGGTCCCCATTCCAAAAACATTGTTGACAGTTGTGGAATACAACTATAATTGATATAATTGGTGAATACTGCCCCAACCAATCAAAACTTCCTGCAGTACACAGTATGTGTCTGGCACTTGAAGATGCGGCCCAGTGGCAAATGCCTCAGGCATTAAGAGTCACTGGTGCAAGTTAAGGTTTAAGTTTGGGGAATAAAGTGAGTTGCTAATGGGTCACTCTACTGCATCACCGGAGGCTATGCTGAAAATACCAATGGAGTGACAGGGGTGAAGATGAGAGAGAGAAAGAGTGACACTTACTGTTATAACCTAACCATCCTCATACCCCAAGGCTACGAGTTACAATTCCTCATGAGAGGACAATGAAACAATGGAAACCGATGAGGGCAGTGCCTGTGTATACATTAAAGAATACATCCCTGTTGATTTGGTTTGACTTTGTGGCTGCTAAAGTTATCTCTCATGTCACTCACTGTAATGACAATGACCATAAAACTCTCACTGGCTAGAAAATGTACCAAAAAACATACAGAAGGCAGACATTTGTTTCATTGGTACTAGTGCCTGACACTGACTCCTTAGTCTGCCACCACCTTATCAGACTTTCTTTCTTTCTTTCTTTCTTTCTTCATTACAAATGCAGGCTCATTTTTCAAAATGACCTAAAACGTTTCTAATTATGATCCTCTCCCATAGGAATAACTAGCTGCCAGGGGCTGGTAGAGTTCAATGAACATGCAAAGTGTACAGTTATTATCTCTGACTGGTGGCCAAAAACAAATTCAAGCTTTCGTAGAGGGTATGAATTTTGTCTGCTTAAAATGCAATGGCTACTTTTTTACTTTGTGTTTAAGTCAATTAATTTGATGACAAACCGAAGCAATAACTAACAACATATTTTTAATCAGGTATTCAGTGAGAAAAATCCAGGTTAATGCACAGAAACACTGAAACAGCCGGTGAGCTTCAGGGCATGTGTAAATGCTAATACACACATATACACACTCTGCTGAAACAATCAATTTGACAAATATTAATAGCTTGTCATGCTGCGCTAAGACCTGGTACAACGCCACCTTTTATTGTGATGCACAAGGCACATGTTGTGTGTCAAAGAGCTTGAGACTAGCAAATTATGCTTATTTACCATTTAACATTTAACAACCCATTTTGAGTTTTAGAAGCTGTAGAAGTTAAATGAAGATTAAATTTGTTTCCAGTAGACTTCTTTCTGGGAACTTCTTTTAATCTTAGCTTCTATTAGAAAATCACAGAATAGAGGGATGAGTGTGATACTGTACACACCGGGGTAATTAACAAGCCGTGCATATACACTCCACATACACTGACTGTGGTGAGTGACTGTGAATTGACCATGCAGTAAGCTGTGTAGTGCCCTGGCTGCCTCTATCCTAGACATTTTGTCAGCAGGACTGAGTAGTGCAAATGCAGCTGCTTGAGGAGCAGATGTGCTCTGTTTCTCTCCTCTGTTGATTCTTCAGTTTCAGCTATGACTTTAGTCATATTTAAACACTTGTTTCACTATAAACAACTGTTTCTGTCAACAGACAAATCAGCAGCAACAAGCTGCTGCATCATCTCCACAGCTGGCCAGACTGCAGCATCTGCACCCTGTCACAGAATACTGTTGCAAAACACAACAACATACCTTGACAACAGCCGTTCGGGCAATAGGTACCTGCTAACCAACTTCACCGGCTGTATCCCTGCCATGGTGGGTCTGATTCTGACATCTGTACTGTGTGGACCAAAATGATCAAGTTTAGTCATAGGCTGACTACTGGTACAGTGTGAGCTACAACAGTATTATCATGATTTTAGCTGAGGGGAATTCCTATGTGTATTTTCAACTGTGCTGACACTTAGAATCTAAGACAATTCTTCCCTCTATTTGGGCGGTATATCAATTTCACACCCAAAATTAAAATACTTTTTTCACTTGTTTCATACACGCCTATTGATTGTGTTTCCTTGGAGTCAGAAGTGAATTCTGCAGCTATAAGGTGGTCTCGGCATTTCAGGCTGTGAATCTAATCACCAGGGCTTACAGCACAGATACAGCTGAGCAGCGGCAATGTCTTTTTATGTTATGTCTGAGCCATTCATCTACTGCTTTGCTTTTGGTTTGTTTGTTTGTTTTTTCATTTCAGTTAGTGGCTTCAATCAGGAAGCGGACCTCTCAGCACAATGAAAAAACAGTCACTTTATATATTACTTTACGGACTCAGAGAATGATAAATTTGACTGATGTTCAACCTAAGCCAGAGTGCCAAAATGCCTGTGACAGCGTGTCTAATATTTATATTTATATTTGTCCTCTACAAATAAGACATAACCAAAACTGTATACAGTATTTTCACATTTCCAGTATAAAGTGGACTTTAAATAATACCAGAAAGAAAAAATGCTGAAAGGTGAAGCAGCCCTTGTCCAGTTCCCACACCACATCTGTGCCCACTGGGTACAGAAAACTGAATAACAATTTTCATTTTGGTTTGTTCTGTTTTGTTTTATTAAAAAAAATAAATCTGTTTCTACTCTGCAGCCTATACACTTGAAAACCAGATCTAAGATGTGTCTTGTGTACAGTATATTGTCCTTAAGACAAATATGTTTTCTCCTAATATCGATGGCTTTGCTATTGTACATCAGTATATGCGAAGTTTGTGTTTCAGCCTCTTGGCTTTAACAGTCAAACAATGGCCCAAATGCTGACACACAAATAAGGACAACTCTATACAGGTACCAAACCCAACATAGTTCAGTGGTCCAATGGAAGTGGCTGGCTAAATATGATAATATATAATCATAAGGAAAAAAAAATGACTAAAGCCCTCAGAAGAGGGCTGGCATGCTAATAATTTAATAAATGCTACCGATTGCTGAGACACGTTTCAGTTTGTTTGGGAAGAAAACTGGTATGAAAACGGCCTGCAATTCATTTTTCTAAGATGTACACTTGACAGCCTTGACCTCTTCACGAAGCTCACATTGTTCATGCTGCAATCTAACCTTTATGAGATGCCACTGTTCTTTGTATTATCACCATGACTGATGCTTACTGCCAGCCTCTGCTGGCTGCCATTCATTTCATGCAGCATTCAATTCAAAACACTTCCTGGATGCTGCTGGTTAAAATGCTTTATCCACATGTTTGCGCAAACGGGGCAGTTGTGCACTTCAACTCAGCTGCCTCCCTTTGGAAGTGTTCTAGGCATGCCTGAATGGGAGGAGACCTTGAGGTAGAGCAAGGACACACTAAAGAGATTACATCTCCCTGCTGGCATGGAAGCACCAGGGAAACACCTAAGTGTAGCTGCCCAGAGAAGTTGCTGGAGGAAAGGACAAATTGCCTGTAAAGTTTATTCTTTTGCCACTGGGAAAGTGAGCTGAGCATGTGGCTGCTACATGGATGGAGAGATGGATGGATGTGTCACCTACTGTAGCTTACATAATTCTTTGAGAGTGCTCCTTTACATAAGATAGATGACTTGTTACAGTAACAGCTGTAATGTTAAAGGTGCAACATTTCTAATCCAAATGTAAGCAGCATCCTGTCACTCCCAGCTGATTGACAGGTGTTATATACAAGCTATTAAAGGCTTTCTGATGTTGGTAAATGTTTGTTTATATCAGTCATTTTTGTAAGCACTAAATCAGCCACTGCTTGTGCTATAATATGAGTCACGCTGAACAATCAACTTATCAGGGAATGTTTTTCTTCTCCAAAGTGAACAGTGAGTTCAGGTGGTATTCAGTATATAATAAGAACCATCTTGAACTGATTAAGACTTTATTGTAAGTGATTATATTATATGTAATGCTATGTCAGGGGACAGGGAAGAGATACACTCCTTTATCAGCCATCAGTTGGTGATCGGGAGGTTCAGATGAAGGATCAAAAGAAAGGACGTCTTGTGTCTCTAAAAACATGCTTCCTTGTTCCCTCTCTTCTTGCATTTTCTTCGCAGATCTTTCCCTTGCATCTTACCTGTGCGGGACAAAGATTCAAGGAAAAAACACAAGTAATAATTGTCCTTTGTGTAAATTATCACTGTCAAGTAAAAGCAGTCTCAGCTCTTGCCGACTTAGAATGTTTGTCTCTTTATGGGTTTATTAAATTCTCCTACTTCTTTTCATTTAACTGTGATGGAGTAAATGCAAACATATTACAATTATACTGAAGTGTCTGTGAGAGAGCCAAATGAAGACATGGTTCAAAGCGCTAAATATTGCCAAAAGGTTTGCTGTTGGTTTACAGTAATACTAAGATTATTGCAGTTTTTTGAAATCCAGTTCTTTTTATAGGCGTCCTGTATAATCTATCAAAATCCAGGAAAGTTATTTTCATGCTTATTCTATGTCCTTTCTTTCTCAACTCAGTCAGCTCACTGAGGCTGGTCACTCTCAGATTTTGCCAAGGCCCCATGAAGTAATCATCTTGTTTCTGTCAAAAATTGGGAAAAAAAGTTCCTTTCTCTGATTCTGTCTGCTGTCATTTCAGCGCTAGATCAATGCCGTCCTCCTCCACCCCGTTCACCTCCAGTTTTCATCACATCCGGTGCCGGTGGGGCTTCATCAAAAGTCCCACTGCACATCATATCCATCCAGATCTTCAGTCACTGCTCTTCACCGCTTCACCACCACAACCGCCTGTGTCTAGACTCAATAATCAATAAAAAAAAATGTAAGAAGGGAGCAAAGAAAACAAAGATCAATGTTAAAACATAGATGTAGACATAATTTTATCCTGTACAAGGGCAGCAATGTAAATTCACAGGGTATCTTTAAAGAGTTCTGTACGAAATCATACATCTAAGTTTATTTGTTTGTATCTACCATTGTCCATGCGTGTGGGTTTTTTTTGGGGGGGCATGGGTATGACAGGGTCCTGGGCTGACCCTTACAGCAAAAGAACAACCTTTAATAACAGACATCTGACTCTACAGGGAGCTTCTGTTTGATTTCATTGCTTCAGGCAAAGCTGTCTGAATATTACCCAAACTTCCCCTGTGCCATGGCGGGAAGCTCCATCTCTCTGTCTTTGCTCTTCATCTTTTATTGGCAGCACTAAGACTGGGTTTGTGGTCTAGCATGAGTGTGTGCCTGCGTGCTTCAGTTGTGTGACTTAAGAGAGGCTGGGCTGAGAAGGGTGATGCACTGCTGGCAAGGGTTCTACTGTATGTATGTGCATCCACATGTCTGTGGAGCGGTCTTTCTCAATAACCAAGTCAGCTGAGTGGTCAGAACAAAAACAGTTCTTGGCTATCCTTTGACCACAGAGGTCAGGCTTCGCTGTGAAAACCCTGTCCTCTGGTGGAGCAGTAGAGACGATGTAGAGATCTAAACATAGCAGGCTAGCTAGCCAGCCTTCATAACAACACTGCTGATTTGTAGCAAACTCCCCAGCCTCAAATGCCTCATCAATCAAGGCTGCAGCTCTGCTGATGGAAACACAAGCACTCAGAGATCCTGTGCCTTCTCATGTGATACACACATTATTGCACTCGTATTTTATTTACGCCCACTAACAGTTTTACGTGCCAGACCTTGGGGATGATAATGTCCATGTAGCTATAATTCTAACATGATTTTGACGAAGAAATCAAACAGGGTGTGTTGGCAGGGAACCATTCAGAAACTTTGGAACAATTAGATATGTATGTGAATGTGTGGGTATATGTGGGTGTGCATGTGTGTGTGTGTGTGTGTAGCTGAGTGGTTAATGGGCCCTTTATGACCAGTCAATAGCTCTATGATGTACAGAAATACAGCTATACGTGGGCATGCAACATTTGTTTATGTGTGTGTGTGGTAGACTGTACAGTAGGACGGTACTGGTTTGGGTGCAAGTCTTTTTTTGTGTACTGGTGATTAATGACCTAATGGTTTTCAAGACAAAATAATTACCAGTAATTACTTTTTTGCCACATAGCAATTACACAGCATACTGTGAGATGAGGTGCTAGCGAGATTTTGATCAGGGGACATGAAACGGTCGTGTAAAACAGATTCAGCAGTTAATCATCTTCATGTCCTTGTCTTGACTTAGTGCTGGTCTAATTCATACGACATGATGTTGTGTAGAGGCTGCCCACTTTCAAAGCAACTGGCTGCAGCGGTTCCCCTGAAGACCTCTGATGTAGTTGTTTCATAATCTAAAAAGAACATGGAGGAGATAAAGCACCTGAATTGGTATCAATGCAAGACAGGAAATCACTTAGCTAAAGGACTACGATGAAGCTGGGGCACTGAAAGCTACATAAATCGTTGCACTGTGGTGACACCCAGACCTTATCTATTTTGAGACTGTGAGCAGGCTGCTTGCCTCTACTTTCACTAGGATATATTACATTCTCCAGCATTATTAGGTTTCTTTAAATGTTAAAATATTGATTTCAGGTCGGTCTTTAAGTGTTACAGCATTAATGTCAGTCCAGCTAAAAATATCAGAATACAAGCAAATGCATTTGTGTTCAAAAGGGGTCTGAATTGTTAAAAGGGTCACGACTGCTGTGGCGTTTATAGCTATATGACAGTCTCTTGCTGTTCTGTTTGCCTTTGCTGTCACAGTTCAGTGTAATTGGAAACAGGTGTGTATGATCACACTCTGTGATTGGGCTCCCACAAGTAGCTGAAGGGAGCAATTCTTCAGCAAGCGGGTTACACCTGATGTGTTCACTTGTGTATTATTAGAGCATTTTCAGTAACTTAAGATGCTGGCAATAACTAGGTATCTTAAAATAATATTTTAAATGTTTGCTGAGTATTCTTGGAATTGCTGCACCTGTTTTTTGTTTGAGCAGATGGTAGATTCCAGGTCAGGTGAAGCTGAGAAGATGAAATGGCAGTCACTTGCCTGTAGTGGAGGGAAAGGTGGCATTTTATTGCGAGACTCTGGGCTTTATTAGTTGGCTTTACTGAAGCTTGAAGTATTTTTGCTGAACTGGGCTGAAGTTTTTTCTTCTTCCTCCTTGTATCTTTGTTGCATGGACTCCTGTCCTCACTTGCCCCATTTGCAAATAAATCGCCCCACATGAGGCGTTTGCATTACAATAACAAAAGAGTTGTATTAAGCGAAAAACATAGCCAGCAGTAACAAAAGCATGGCTATTGCCTAAAAGATTCTAAAACAAGCTCTCAGTAACATAATCCCAATCCCGATCTATCATGTTAGCTAACGTACTTGCAAACCATTCATTTATACATCAGATGGTCGCTACAATATGGCTACCTGATAAATTTAGGCCAAGTATTGTGTTACGTTTTATGTCTCTGGTTTGGTCCACCAAGTCCTGAAATAACATATTTGGGCTTTTTAACTTTGTAGTTGCTTGACTTTGTGGATTTATTTCAGTTATCTTCCATGGACAGTAACAGCATTGTGCCTTGAGCTTCTTCCTGAAAATGGCTGCCTTTGGCTTGAGATGTTGGTAAAGATGGTGAGACTCAAGCAGTTGAATTAAAGTGAGACCCAAAATAATAAACTAAAAGAGCTGCAGAATTGTACAGTGCAATTGGGTTCTGCACGTTTACTGACTTTGACATATACAGATTAATTTAATATTCATATAAAAATTAAGTGAGCTTAAAAAAAGACATTAAAAATGGCACAACACATGACATGAAAATGCAGTACTATATATCCAATAGCCTTGTCTGCAATTATGTGCTTCTTTTGTTTTTGTATTTGCTCTGTTTATTTTATGACCACTTATTAAACTGCTTTGCATAAATTATATTCTAGGTTGCTTGCTCATCATATGTGCTGAAAGGGTATGGGGGTTATGCTTTGCTTTTCCTTTCAGTTATTTCTTTTGTAGGGGACTGAGGGAAACGTACACCTAGGTAACGGGTGTGCAAGATCGCAGTTGTCACTGAGATCGCAGTTGTCACTGTCACTTTGCCCTCATCACTGTGAGGAACGATCAGTGTGTGTGTCAGGTCAAATGAAGGTTACAGTCTTGGAGAGAAGAAATTTGCCAAAATCATATCTGGCATGTTATATCACTGTGTGTGTGTTTTTATACCACAATAACGGTGTTGATGCAGAAATATACTAGAAAATTGTATTAATTTTTATTTCTTATTTGAAGCTCCACTCATCCTTCATAAACAGATCAATGTGTTCCTTGTAAAAAAAAATAAAAATAAACAGCATTTTTAAAATCACTGTATTGATCCTGCTGATGAATAATTTGATTGTTGTGAGGCTTGTTTCTGTGGATGACAGTGGGTCGGTGTTTATCAGGAAAAAATTGACCCATATTCCTTCTGCTCACCTTGAACTGATTATGTTTCTATTCTTGTCCTTTTACAGTAGGTTTGAACCACAAGGCCTCAGAGTATGTTTTCACCCAACAGGCTTATCTAGGCTACTCAGTCCTGCTTACAGCTGGGACATTCTGCTCTCTCCGGTAAACTTGTTGCCCTCTAGTTACAGTTTTCCTGACTTCAGTTGAAGTACAACAG
Source organism: Monopterus albus (assembly GCF_001952655.1). Lineage (NCBI taxonomy): Eukaryota > Metazoa > Chordata > Actinopteri > Synbranchiformes > Synbranchidae > Monopterus > Monopterus albus. Next base: position 1,654,489 of record NW_018127884.1, on the reverse strand, counting down.
GCTTAAAAACACATATTCCTGTTATTTTTTTTACTTTATCCTCATTTCTAAACTTCCTGTCACCAGACTCCCTCTGGATCATCCGTCTGATGTGGCCTACTCTAATGTGAGGCCAGTATCAAGCTGCACACACCGAAGGTATCACAACCCATTTAGTACTGCAAAATGTTTAACCCAGAGTCAGTGTTTAACCAGCAAAGCAGAGATGATTTCAGTTAACTATGACACTGCCAGTACAAAAGAGGCTCTCTCTGAAACATTAAAATGTATGTGGCAGCCTGTATTTAAAAAAAAATGACATGAAGCCACTAAGCTTGATGGATAATAAATACATGCAACATACACATGATTACAAATAAATATGTTTGCTCATTTCAGTCCATGTTTCATGTTTTATGTCTATTATAAGAAACAAAAAAAATCTGAATGTCACAAAAGGTTGTGTCATCACCAAACTTAGCAGCTGCTATGAGAACATCACAAACATATGGACTTATTTCAGCCATACAATAGCTCTGGTAAAAAAAACAAAAACAAAAAAAAAACATGTATTCCTTCCTGTTTAAGCACTGGATCTGCCTTTTAATTGAACATGAAATGAGTGAGTGCACAGTTTAAACAAGAACAATTGACATGCTTGTGAAGAGCGGCCATAAGCCTTTAATTCAATAACATGGCAGATTATAGGGGGCTTAGATTCCACCTTGGCTTGGAGTGCTCCCAGCAGGGAATGCATCCACTTGGCCTGAAAATGTGTTGATGGTAGAAAAGAACACTGTCTAATAATGCCACAGTAAGTAGGTAAAAGACACCAAGGAATAACCATCAGACTGTTACATGCAGTTATTTCCTCTGCAGGAACAACACTCCCTAAGGTCAGTATTATCTCCACAGGAGGTCTGGTGGTTCTTTATTCTTACCTCAGGAAAAGCTGTTTTGTGCCTTTTTTCCTTTGAATTGAAATACAGATTTTGTCCAATAAATAATAAACTAAAATAAAACTGCAGCTACTTGTGTATAGTTTTCCCATTTTTCAAATGAGTATAAAAATATTTTGACATATATGTGAAAAAGCATCTTAGCTTCAAGCCTTTGAGTGGGTGTTTTCCCTCGGCAGTGGCCGCCGGACGACTAGGGCTCTGTGTTGTCAGGAGTTGCATGAACATGGACACAAGTTTTTTTTCTGTTCTCCACATACTCATTATCAACAGTTAGTGGCTTAAACTGTTTGCCACCTTACAACAATAAACATTTGGGAAGGGACCACATAAAAAACCTGGCTGTTCATGACCAAATCACAAACTGGCTATTGCCGCATCACGTCCCGCCTCCTGCGCATTCTTGCTGTTTTTTTCTTACTACCTTTTTCCAGAGCTTTTAACTGTGTCCCAGTCTATGTGGAGTTGGTCCACGACAACGTCTGATACAGACTATCTCCTTTTGTGTGCTACATGTGTGAAAGGGCGATTCTGGACAAAGTCTGTGTGATGTTTTCCAGCCACTCCATTTGGTGCTGGCAGGTGGAACATTGTAAAGATTTATAAGCTACAGTAACTAACAAGTACAACAGTAGTTAAAAAAAGTGGTCATGTAATCCATTGTTAAAATAAAAACACTGATTTACAAAAGCTTTAATCTCAGTCAAACCTTAAATGCTCCCTACTAGTTTTCTTTGATGTAGTAGGGTCGCTTTAATTCAGTCTAGGTATGAAACTGCTGCAAACACACCAAGAGAATTCCATATAATAAACTTACTACATTCTTAAAAACAGCAAATTGCCTAAAAGTGCTTTTGTATCCCTCAGTGCTCGAGTTCAGTGTTCAGAGTAAATACAGACAATAAATTATTTGGAACGTCATTAATTTCGCTCCTCACTGCACATTATAGTAGCCTACTACAGTAGAGATCAATTAATTTACGTGTTAACATCCTTTTTTCAATAATTTAATTCCAGTGCGAGGAAATGGATTTTGTATTGGCAACCACAGTTTATAGTGATGTAGGAACAAAACAGATGGAGCATGGATCATAAATTATACCTAACAACAAGTGAATAATCAATAGGATGTCATGGCTCAAAATCTACTGTACTGTATGGTACACACTACAGTGTCAGGCTGTGTAATGTCTGGGTATAACTACTGTAACTATACATTCTTGCACTCTGACCTGTGGTATTTATGTCCAAACCGAGGTAGAGGAGGATGTTGAAACCCAATTTAGTGTTAATGAAGCAGGTGGCATTAAGATCACATGCATGCGATTTTTTAGAAAAACAGAATTATGTGTGAACGCCATGAAATCAGAGTTTAATTAATGCACTACAACCATTTCTTCATATATATGCTTTTAGCTTTGTGCATGCTGATATTTGTAGTCTTCACTCAAGTTTTATGCGTATGAATCCTCATCAAATTGATGTCTGGTGTCTCTCACTGTAGATGTCAAGCTCACTTTGGATCATTAATACTGTACGAGGGCAATATAACCAGCAGCAATGCTACTCTTTACTTTGAAATCTGAAGAGTTTCCTGACAAAGACTTGATGAATGTTTTAGCGCATAAAAGCCCGTGTAAAAGCACGTTTCTTCTATACTGTGTGAATCATCTTCAGTGGTCTGTCCCTGTTTTATTACTGTTCTTCAGAGAATAATGTTCCTGTTCTGACGACTGACTGAAAATACTGATGTACATGGGTAGAATCAAATAGATGAGAGTTCCAAATAACACCGACAATATCCAGAGAGGTCTTAACACAAAATAGGAATGTCAACAATAATGTCCAACATTTTACATGGCAATTATCTCCATAACCCTCCAGCACCATTACTATGCCACACACACTGAAGTGTGGTGAACAGGCTGCAGATGTGCTCTGTATGTTTTGTCTTCTCTGTGAGTAATGACTGGTGATGTCTAAATGCTGTACACACACCAGCCACTATAATAGTCACACCTGTACAACTAGATACAACTCATTGCGACACTTCTGCCTTAACATCTGGGTTTATGATGCTTAAAATGTTTCAGTTTTTGATGAAAATGTCATAAATGTATAAATTCAATTACAGTAAAGTCACTTTCGGCTTTTCCCGTTTAGGGGTCACCACAGCGAATCGTCACACTGACGACTCGCATGTTGACATTTGGCACGTGTTTAATGCCGGATGCCCTTCCTGACGCAACCCTGATTTGAACCCGGGCCACAGCGGCGAGAGCGCTGCACCTCAACCACTAGCCTACCAGTATATGCTTATTACTGAGGTCATAGTTAAAGGTCATGTTGTACTGGACTATTATATTCAGAGGGGTTCCTAATATTCTGACCCTCTCATATATGTAGCTGGGGAGGACAAAATAAAGAGACACCTCTGAATGACTTCAATATTAAATACATAATTGAATGTATACAGTATATTTGTGACATTTTAACCAAAAACATTTTGAGCTTCATAAACACAGTTACAGTAGAAGTGTTGCATTGAAGTGCGTACAGTTGTACAAGTGTGACTATTAAAGTGGCCACTTTAAAGTATGTCTACAAACATACAGGAAGAATAAGGTTTTTTTTACCTACAGTACATAAAGAATTATAACAGCTCTATATCTAACCAAAGGCTGTACACAGTATAAACCATTGGTTTTTTTTTTTAATCAATTAAATGCTAACATTCCTAAGATTCTTTTTACTGCTTCTCACTTCTTGTTGGCAACACTAATGATTTCTTATATATTATTTCAGCAAGCCCCACAAAACTACAAAGAGACTGGCATTTGTCATCTATAGGTCCTGAGAAAACACAGATAAAGCCACTTGTGAAATGTTCTCAAAGGTACATTCTGCCACACTGCAACATGGTGAAAAGACGTAGACAGGTGGAATTTAGAAACAGTGAAATGGCACATCCCCAGCTAGTTCTGAGGGCTGTGGTGCTCAGAAAATGTTCCATATTACCCTAAATAATTCATGTAATACTGCTTTTTCTGAATGAAAAAAGAAAAGAAGAAAATAAAAGCTGGACACACAAGAAAACACCAGGCGCTAAACTCATAGATGTATTAAACTACAGACAAGTGACAAATTAAAAGAAAAACCTGAACCAATGAGGATGACACTGCCCCCATTCATAGGGCACGAGGTGTTGCTGAAGGGTTTGTGATGATGAAATGATGTGAAGCATATGGTGTGGCCTTCACAGTCACCAGATCTCAAGCCAGCTGAAAACCTATGGGAGATGTTGGAGCGACATGTTAGACAGCATCTCCGCCACCATCATCAAAACACCAGATGAAGGAATATCTTTTGGAAGAATGGTGTTCATCCCTCCTGTAGAGTTCAGAGACTTTTAGCATCAGTTCCATGGTGCACTGAAGCTGTCCTGGTGACATGTCATGGTCCAGCACCTTACTAAGACACTTTGTGTTGGTTTTTCCTTTAATTTGTCACCCATCTGTAATTCGGTAGGACGGTTGAATGATTTTTTTTTTCCAGTTTATATATTCCACGTTCATGACCCACACAAGGCTCCATCTGGCCAACTGCCCGCACACATAAATGACACAAAATTATACACTGATACGAATTGCTGGCCTTAAAATTGAACCTAATGGCTCAATTTATGACAATTTACAGAGTAAATTTTGATGGTCATAAAATGGCCTGGTTTTACAGCACTTTTGAAATAAGTATAATAGCAAAGTTATTCTGGACCATATCATGTTATGTACCCTGCAGTTTTGACTCTGTCTAAAATTGCCACAATCCTAAAGCTGTTCCTGTGGGACTGCCTGACGCCAAGCGCAGATTATCATGCAACACAATGAGTGCTATGTTTTTAGGAGGGTGAGGGCAACAGGGCGGCACTTTCTTTATTCCCTAGGATTTTGAGGGCAATGGGGTGCTTGTGTTTTTTTTTCAGCAAGCACATAAGGACAAAGCAACAACTGTAAAAACGATGGACAGGCTAATAGCTAACAGAAGTGCAGCCACCATGATACAATCGCCCCCTGGTGGCTGGTTGCAGTACATGTCATAAATCCTGCCTTATTTATGTTAGTGGATGGGACATGAGCCACACTAAAAACTCAAAGTACAAATCAAATAATTTTTCCCAGAGGTCACTTGTGCAGTTTTATCATGCTGATGTGTGTGCAAGTGTACATTTTAATAAGTTATTTGATGATATCAAAAGCTGTATTTTACTTGATCTGACAGCTTTGAGTGGCCACCTCATGCCATCACTCCATTTCTGGCCACTACTGTGAAAAAACAAGTTTCAAAAAAAGCAACATTTGGTTTCATTTTTTGCATAGTGGAGGGAAATGATGATGCCATGTCCACCATATACTGTATATGTCAATGGGGCAAAGTCATGGAGAATCAGGTGTACAGGCTAAATATTTTCAAAATAGGACACCATGTACTAAACTTGGGAGGGTCTGAAGAGACAGGATGAGGCCATCACTAGGAGAGGTCATACACTGTGGAAGGGGACACAGATGTTGCTGCTATTAAAGATTCAAAAGATCCTGAGTAGAAGTCAGTGTATTTGTATACAGGTGGGAGATGCCGAAAAATATGGAGACAAAAAACAATGCCTGTATTATCAAGAGTTCTGCTTCTACATGTACATCAGTTATTATTATTATTATTATTATTATTATTGTGCACTCTTTTGGTGTCACTTATTGTCATACCATTTCGCCAGGAGGACTTAATGGTCACCACTGACAGGCAGAAAAATACTGTGAAAGGACTTGAGGTCAGAAGAGTCTCTTAGGACAGTTCAAGGATTTACAGAAAGCCCTCAAGTTTGGCCTGTGAAAGAGAATCTATCTTTTAATAAAAGTGCATGTAAAGATGTTGCTTGTCAGTGTCAAATTGCACACGCGACATGGCTGCAGTATTAAAATCTAAACAGCTACATTTGATAAAATTACACAATATTTACTTATGGTTTTATTGATCCAGAAAATGTCTTTTTCCCCATGAGGTTAGAGATGCTTGGTTCAACATAGATTTCAGTTAGGATAAGGCCCCCTGTCCATATCTGAAGCCCCTCTTGTAATTTCCTCTTGACACCTGTTATCTGACACTGCCTTGCGATCCAACAACTCCAACTCCCAGAGCTTGCGCCTTGTGCAGCAGCTGAGGCAGAATTCATCGCAGGTTTAATGGCAGGGTGGTCATTCATGCAAAGATTGTTACACACTTGAACAAAACTGTGAAATACCTGGTGTGTTTGCTCTATTTTCAGACAGTGTTGTATATGATTATCACCAAACCACAGAACAGGCACTGGAATTAATGTGCCAGCTGTAAAAAAAAACAAAACATTTTGCATTTACTGTTGTACTTACATGTGCACGTATTTAAATTTTGCAAATGCAAGAATTGTCCTTTTCATGACAGGTTGTCAAATAAAGTAAAATTATTGTAAAACAATTTGAATGTAGATGAGATTCATGGACCTGCCTGAACAGCTGCTCTCTAGAAAGATCTTTAACCAAGGCATTTTGTGTGGGAGAGTCCCAGACAAGGGAGGTGGCATGATACATTTATTTTCTATTATTTGATTTCTGGAGTTACACTTTTTAGAAAAGTAAAATTTTTTATGAGTTCTCCTAGCTGGTTGATAACATGTGACTGTGATGGAGACACACGGCCTGTAAACCAATCAGTGCTCCAGTTCTTTTTTCTCTGAAGAAAACAAAGATCTCTGTTTTCAAAGTATTGTTAAATGAAAGACGCTATGTTTTGATCTGAGAAATGTTTCACCGCTGTAGTATTTTGGTGTCTCCTATGTTTTGTGAGTTGGGCACTTATACTGTGGGCGTATGACTCAAAAAGATGGCTCAAACGAACAGCAGAAGTTTTAAAAAGCACAATTCTCAAGATTTAAGTAATTTTTGAGGCCTCAGATTTGGAAATATCAAGGCTGTTGTGATAGATGTACTGTAGAGTGTATCCTTATATAAAGCACTTTCACAGATAGGCCATAACACTACATGACACTAGGAATTTAACACAATCAGACAGAATTCTAAAAAGATCCTTTTCAGGGGAAACGGGATTGAAGCCTTCAAGAAGACGTGTGACCTACTTGGCTTAACTTGCCTTTGTTCAAGTTTGGTCTCGGAGCCAGCTGTGACACGTCTGCTGCTGTCAACTGGAATCATGGGATGTAGGGCAGACAGATGAACAGGAGACAGTCTGCATATATGTGTGTGCTTCTCCAGCTTGTCGGCGTAGGCGAAGATGGCAGCTTTAAGTGCTGCATGTCTGTGCGCAGCCCGGCCACCTGGGAACACCCTGACCATATGCGCAGTAATGTTGGCAGACAAGCAGTGTTAACAACAGGAGAAAGGCCAGTCAACTCTGTTCACTTGGTCTGGCTCAGCTCCTGGAGTCTGACAGCACCTGGAGACAGCAAGTACAATATACACATCATACATGTAGTGTACACTAATGAGAATACACAGAATTTTATAAGAACTTACATTTCCTCCATGCGAATGGGTTTCTTCAAGTGGGATTTGGTTAAAGCTGAACTTTTGTGCTTTTTTTTTTGACTTGCGGTGTCAATTAAATCCACAAAGAGACAATTCCCTCTTGAGTGATTTTAATATTGGGCAGAGAAGTATTTGCCCATTTGCAAGCTTGACATGGTGAAAAGAAATTAATCTGCTTCTCTAAACCACCAAATGTTTTCCTTCATCAGTGTGAGCACAGTACATGTACATAAAAATCCCCATATGGCTAAGAAAATGGAGCCTTCAGGGACTTAGCACAGAATGCACTGTAAGCCAAAAGCATTATGTTTTCAGTCCTCTGTAAATTGCTTTTGTGCATTGAAAATATTCATCAATTCTATGTCAGGAATTGTTTTTGCCGCCCTCGAGTCTCCAATCACTGGCTGGGTGTTTTATAGTAATACTATGTTCCTTATCTGTCATGACTTTTTAACATACTGGAAGAGGCACTGTAAATGAGCCTGGGTTCGTCTCTGCAGCAAAACAAAGCTTCCCGCTTTAATTGGAGCTCAGTATATGAGGAATAAAGCAACTCGCAGTCACTGTGCTGTCATTCATCTAAGGCCATGTATGTGAATTTTATTTCACAAAATGCTTAGTATTTTGTCCTCTGGTCTAAATAATATTTAAATGGGGAGTTGAGACTGCAGTAAAGCTAGATGACAGAATGGTTGGCTGCCTTTTGAAACAGGAACACTGCCAGCAAGCAAATATGACAAAGAGTGAAGCCAGTGTTTGGGTTTCTTTCTTTACTGTATATATGTAAATACCATCAACCCACTCAGCATCGTTAATGATTAAGCACACCAAGGAAACATATCAAAGATATGTCTGATTATTTTTCAACCACATATCTTTTTGAAGATTGCAAAAAAAAAAAAAAAAACCTGACTCGCTACAAAGTGAAATGAAAAAAATGAAATGCACCATCCAACCTGTTTCAGCTACAGATAAGGTCTTAGCCATCACTGTGCTAGAAGATGCCTGTGGTAGTTTGATTCTTGAGATGGACTGTACATTGCTGTGATTTCAAACGAGTGGGAGACTGGTTGTTCCCAAAGCAACGCTGGAGCTGACTCAGACACTCTAACCCCGGTGCCCCAAATCACACGGCAGTGTTATGTGCCAGAGGATACAATCACGGAAACACATCAAAGTTCAGTCTCTGGAGCTGGTCTGCTCGCATGCATGTCTACAATATGGGCCTTCTACACACACAAACACATTCATCGAATCACTGACTAATTAGACACGAATACTCTATAGGATGACTCATAATGAAAGAGCAATTAGACCTCTCTATCACTGGCTCTGAACCAAATGTGGCTTTGACTTTTATGCCATGCTGCTTTCAGCATCTGCAGGCTAACCACACGTCGGTTTGTCTGACCCGACTGCCAGACCTCAGGGAGAATCAGTGGGCTTCCTGCCCACCTCGCTGTCAGTACCTTCCCTCCCTCCT
>NW_018127884.1:1637437-1645471 GCF_001952655.1 Monopterus albus | reverse complement strand
CCTGCTGATGTATCCATGTGCAACATCAGTTGGGATATATTCCCATGATTGGGCTTGAGTTAAGGTTCGATACCAAGAACCGGTTCCAAGTTGGAACCAGTTCTAAATTTGTCAACAAAGCATGTGAAGAGATGCTTCTGTTTACATCCTGGGCCCCGGCTGACTGCAGAAAACACAGCACAGCTATGGCATGACTTCACTAAAAAGATAATAACACAGCCAAATGCAACACCTGCAAAAAGGGTATTTTGTGCAAGAAGGAAGCACCTCTAACATAGCAAAGCTCTTCCTTAAACATGGCGTGAATCTGAAGAAATGCACTGTCATGTTGTATTATAACCATTCTATCTAATAATGCTTTGGGAATTTAAGCATGTGTTGCTGCAACCACACAATCCCATCTCAGCCTACCTCAGCCTGTCTATCTGAAGAAAGAGTCTAGTTTGTCCCAGATCTGCAGACATCAGACTGCAGGCAAGCTTGACATGCGTGTTCATATTAATGGAGCCATGAAGTCATTTATTCAGCGGCTGATTTACATCGCAGAGCAGAGAGTTCCTAAATCAAAGGGATTTCAAAGCACTTTACAAGATTTGCAAATTAGATGAGACAAGTTGTTTATTTCTCCAGCATGTTGTAGCTTTAGGCCCTAAACTACATTTTAATCCTAATTCCTTCATTAGGCAAATACAACACGGATGCAATTTGCTGAACATGTATATGAACAATGAATACTGTATGTTTGCATGTGAGCACATGCATTAAACATAGCTCCAACACACCAACACATTCACAAGCATGTAAGCACAAAGACACACAGACAACCTGCTGCTATACATATTAATAATGCATTTTTCTTGATTAGGATTCACTAAAACATTATCTACTTGTCTGGTTGTCTCTAGTCTTGGGAAGAATGTATGTGTGGCAGAACCTGACAGAGAATAGCAGGTAGAACAGGAACATGACAGGAAGCACGTTCAAGAAGACTGTGGTATGAACTGCCTGACTCTTAGCAGGTATGGAGCAAAATCTCGCTCAGTTAGAGGAAAAGACATGCTCATATCCTGTAGATGGGGGGGCCTTTTATTAAGTGAAGAATTCATCAGTCTGAGAGAATAAATGAATAAGATTTATAGAAAATGTGTTATGTTTGTAAACGTCTTCGGACCCCAGATATACAATTCTGGCTACTTCAGATTGTCCAAAGGCAGATTATAACATCAGCACCACCAGATGTACAAGATGCTAGATGATCATTTCTCTTCCACATCACTCGGGGGTTGGGAATCATGCACACTCTGCTGAACATCACACATAAAGATCATATGAGCTGCCTCTGCTTCACTGAGGCATAACGAAATTTTCACAGGTCTAACTGTTACGATGTGACAATATTTCTATTTTTAGATAATGACACCCAATGTCATAACGCCTTTGATTGTTATGTACTGAAAAGTCAAACAGTAGGGTTCTTTTAAAAAGCATTCTTTGAATAATTTTCATTCCTTGAATAATTTTCATTCCTCTGGAAACTGCGTCCAATCATTCAAACTGTGTCACAGGGGGATTATATGTGACAGTTATTTTGTAAGGCAACATTAAGTGAAATGTGTGGAGCTGAACATGAACAGAAATGTGCTTTGTATTGAATGGTGCAGGAAGGTTTTTTTTTTTTTTTTTAAAGCTGAACTGTGAACTGGGAGGTTGAAAAATGCCAAAAAGGATCAGACTGGACTCTGGGGCCACTAGGTGAGGACTGTGGTGATTTTTTTTTTTCCTAAAAATGCTGTGACCCAGAAAACAAATGTGTGGGCAGACAAAGTATGAAGTCATGGAGGTGACTATAGCGGCTGTTTTTGCTTGAGAAGCTGCTCCAGAAAAGCACAGGCTTTCCATTTCTTTGCCAACATCCTGCATGAGTGTCCTGCGAGTGATTTGTATAGCCCGTGGCTTGCCTAGCTGCACGCTCATCAACTCTGTGACAAAGTTCAATAAGCCCAGCTCCCCACACCATTTCCCTGTCTTCACCAGGCTACAGTCACTACTCCTGCTGTTAAACACTAAGCTCACTATCCCTGTTACAAATGGGACTCAACACACAGCAGGTGTATGACTGACACAGACGTTAATGCCAGCACTCTAATTTGAATAGCCGCAGTTGTCTTATCTTATTTGGGAGTCTGCTTCTGTGGGTTTGGAGGAATAAACTGGGGCTGAATGGTTGTTAAAGCACCAGTCCACAGTCAGTGGCAGTTCATCATGGCATCTTTCTGGCAGCAGTCAGCACATGGCGTCTCACCCCTCCATCGTACCCGCACACGGAGAACTTCTTGTTTTTTTAAGCTCTGGAGTTATGTTAAAACAAATGTGTGTGAGCACAATGCATCTTCAGCAACAGTTATTTTCCCCCAGTGCCCAAACGCATTAGACAAAAAGGCTTGTTGGATAAAATAAATAATACTGTCCATGACTGAAGGACTAAAGCATGAGACCCGGACTGAGATGCAAATGCAGTTTCAATTTAATTCAATTCAGTTTGATTTATATTGAGCTATATCAGAACTACTTTAAAGTATACAGCAAGGTCAAGGCCTTAAGGTATTAAAGAGGAAAAAAAAATCAAATGGCCCTTGAACAAAACTCCCTTTAACAGAAGAAAGCTTCTACTTCGACAGGCTGGGGTGTGTAAACAAGGGGGGAAGAGTCTTTTTATTGCAGCTCGTTGTTGTGTGAAGGTCAAACCATCACATCTTGTCGTCCTCCCCACATAACAGAAATGTGTTGGGGTCATTTGGTACAATCATAATCTCATAATGTGTCTCATAATGGCAGGGGACAGTCTGTAGATGATGCCATCTCCACAGCAGGAGACGAATTCAAGCCCGTGGTTAAACGAAACAAAAAAGTTGTCCTGTAAAGCCATACACCCAGGCACAGTGTGTACACAACATTGATGGCTCAGGGCCGGCTGCAGGACTGTTGCAGGTCTGGCTGCCAGACACCTGTATAGACTGTGACAGCAAAGCTGACGTCCCTCCCAGAAGCCATCACAAAACACTGTGCTGCTGGAGCTGGAGGACCAATGTCAAGCTGACACTGGCACTAGAGCCAAAACATACAGTAGGAACAGTTCGTCTCCTCTTCCAGCCTGTATGTCCATTTCAAAATGATGCTCATTAGAGGCTACAACCTGGAGCTATTAATTGCTTCACTAGTGTGGATAAATGTCTCACATCTTCTAGTTTGTCTGCCCTGCCAAGATAATATTCAGGCATTCATTGTCAGAACTCACTGGTATTGCATGACTATTAATTTGTCAGGATATGTATTTAAATTCTAAATTCTTAAAATCTAAACCAAAGCTATAACTAAGGGTTGAGGAAGTTATAGTATTGTTCTAGCCATGTGCTGACTGCTGCCAGAAAGATGCCATTGTTCTAGGGAAAGTAGCATTTGTTCACTACATTTTACATGACATTATTTTTTAATTCTCTTTCAGTGGCATTGTCTGCAATTATGTTTTCAAGCCATCCATCTCTCATCACTGAGCAAGTAGTTGAACGTGCACAGGCTACTGCTCTGTGTTGTTCATTAGGACCGACGCAGGAAAAACAGTGACTATGTGTCAAAACATCTGGGTTTCTGGTTAATGAGGAACATCAGTTTGCCATTTCTGAGACCATTCTTTCTAATAAAACTCAAAGTGAGTAGACCCAGTGCTTGACTCTGGTAGTTTGAATAGCTTCTAATCAAGCACCATCCTTTTAGTTTGTCTTCACCAGCTTTGTCTGTTCTCTTTTTTAGCTGATTTTAAAGCAATTTGCCTACTGTATGCAGTTGTGATAGATTTTTAAATGATGTGTTAACTGTGTTAATTTGTTGATGGCTGAAATAGCACTGTGGGCCTACGTCGCTACAGATCACAGAATGTTTTTTTCCTCTATGATTCACAGTGCACCTGTTTTTGTTTTTTACTTACACTTTGCACAGGCTTGTTCATATTTGGTTGTGTGTGCCTGTCTTTTAAACAACGACAGCAGTTAGCTGAGGTGCAACACCTTTTTCTCTCATTAGGTTTACTAAACAGGATAATGATTCCCCTGTGAATCCGTCTCCACTGCTCTGCGTGCCCTGTCATTCTCCGCACCACCATCACCGTGATGATCAAAGCCAGATGTGCTCACTTCTGTTACCGCCAACAAAGCACAACTATACTGAGTGTTTTTTGTTTTTTTTTCTACAGTTGTCGCTCTGCTCAGTGCCATAGCCCTTTGGGAATCGACTATGTACTGCAACAACATTACGCAAACTTCTAGACACACCACAGTTCTTCTCTTGGAGTGTCAGTCGTTGGTAAATGAGGAATTAAAATAAGCCTAATTTGACTGATGGAAGTCAGCTATGATTATTTTAGAAGCATTTTAAAGTGTGCTTCTGTTATTTCATCATGTTATCATTATTCTAATTCTATCGGACTAACATGGGAAATATCAAAAACAATGCTCATCATGCTCCTCTCCATCTGGCTGATGTTTTTCATCTCATCTACAGTATTAATGACTCATTGTTATCCTCCTCCTCTCCTATTTATAGTCTTATTTTGAGCTCCCTGTGCAGAAGTTTCTCTCTACTCCTGCAAGCCAAACTAATTAAACTACCAAGAAATCAACGAATAAAGATCAGCCACCGCTGACAAAACCAACTGTGAACAAAACCTTACTAATTTGTTGTGACTACAGATGAATGAACATGCAGAAAGTTCAGACTGCAGGATACCATTCAGCTGTTTGAAGAGGGAATAAATCAGTGCACTGGGACAGATAGCAAGATATTCAATATCTGTTGTGATATTTTGCATGACTGCCAAATATGTGCAATTTGTTTGAAAAGTGGCAAGGGATGAGTTTTCAGTCTTTCATGCTTTTAAGAACAAAACATCGACAAACATTTCTGCAAGACAGAACAACAAAGACAGAACTGAAAGAGGGCAAAAAATTTACACCGGTTTAATGCAATAGTGATCAAAGAAACACAGATGAGACACACAAAAACACACCTGCAATGACAGATGGAGGTAACCCCAGCAAAGAAGAGAGAGGGTAACACAGCACCGCAAGACAAACTGGGAGAAACAGGAGGAATAAACATGGAGGAAGGAATCCAATGTTGATTTAAGTGTTCAACCACAAACACTGCATAAGCACTTTGCACAGACAAGAACATTTCATTTCAGATCAATCTGGTCTGATCTGTAAACAGGACAGAACAGCGAGAGTCTGACACGTCCCTGGGTGACACTATTTGGGTGTCGGTTTACCACCATAACTGTCTCCTACTGGATCAGAGCCCGACAACAAGGTGACCCGGCTCGGACTGTACGCTGATTAGTAAGTGCACATAGTGATGTGTTTGAAGCAGCTTCACAGTTCAGAAGAAATCAAAATAAGCTTCTTGGTTGTGAGAGAGAAAAGAAGAAAGCGAGAAAAACTACGTGCAAGAAACAGTCTTACGGCACATTTCATTTATTAGAAGTGAGAAGCAAAAAAATCTGGAAAGCAGTTCAAAGATTTCTGCGTGTCTTTCACAAAAATGTGACTTCTAATAGATCACCATGTGCCTAAAACATAATAAAGTTAATGCACAACTAATCTAGGTTAGCAAATACATTTTGTAGCAAATGTAACACAGCTCTCAGCCCTTTTTACAAACTGTGCTTCCTAGGGTACGTAATGTCTATGAAGTTTCACTTGCCTGTCTCACTACTTGTTAGATGGAAGAAATATTTTTTCTTCAGTAATACACGGCTAACGACAGTGTGCACTGGGCAGTGAGCGCTGCCAAAACACAGGTGATCACACAGCAGAACAACAGACAACTAACATTGGACTGCAGCTGCTGAATTGCTGCTTTGCATACTTCCTGGATTGTAAAAACCACTGCCAGTGAAAGTAATCCAGACAGCAATTACATTTCCATGAAAACAAATTTGGCACGACAAATTAGTAGCATTTACACATATTTTGTAGTAGACAGATGGGTGGCTACATTCTTCCTAAACACTCTCTGACTGACTGACATTATCAGCAGTAGATTACAAGATGCTTCTGCCAAACAACCTGAAAATAGAAGTGATTTTTGCACCATAAAATTCCACAGTATAATGTGTACAGCCTTTTATATATACTGATGTCCTCACTGTTTGGCTCTTGTGGAAAAGATTTAGTGACAAATGTGTTGATCTGCTTTGTACCGCCCCCCTCCTCTACAAATCCTCAGACACACTTTTTAACTTCATCTCCAATCAAAAAAGACCAGATTGCAATCTGCTACACAATATGTTTTGCTCCACTTTATTAGGCCCATAGATAAACTTCACGGCTGGAACACAGACCTGTGAGTTATGAAGGCTCCCTCAGCATAAGAAGATCCTTCCATCCTTATGTTTTCCTTCTCCTCTCAATTTGTAGTGCCTGTGAGTTTAGCTGGTCATTTTCCTGCTTTCATTGCAAAGGAACAGCCCTGCACAGATGCTGGAACAAAATGTAATCATTTAGATCTTGAAAGCATGCAGGCAAATAAAGAAAATGCATTATCAATTATTATCAATATGTATGCAGCTCCAGGTTACTCCTGATGTAGACTAAATAAATTCCAGTTAATTATATTAACTAAACAGAGTGCTCTTATCTGACAGACACGCACACACACGCACACACACACACACACACACACACACACACACACACACACACACACACACACACGTCTTCATGCAGCAAGGACTGGTAAATCAAAGTACACAGACTAAAGGCTAAAATTATAACTTGATGAATGCTGTTTTTGGTGTGTTGCTAAGAACCTGAAGTCTGTTAACTGCACATTAATTAACTTGTACTAACATCATGGCACAATGTCAGACATATATTAGGCAAGGAAGAACACCCACACGTAATCACCTAGATCAAAATAATATCCAGGAAATTGAAAAAAGACTTCAGTGACACAGAAATTTGGAGGAAATTCTCAGTGGCCCTGGAAGGAAAAAGGGGAAAAGACAAAAAGCAAAAGTGCAGAATAAACTGCTTGCTGTTATATCCTTGCAGATCAATTTTAAACTGTTTAGTAAAAAGTATGTTGCAGCCATCTAAACCTGAATTAAGGCCACTGGAGGAGCTTGGTTAACAACTGCTGTGCTCTCCCAAGCCACTGAGTGCATAACTGGGTAGGTGCTTGGTTCAGCTCAAAATGCTCCCAACACTGAAAATACTCCGGCGCGAACAGGCTACAGCAAGCAGGCCTTGCCAGTACGTTAATTGTCTGACACCCTTTTCTCAATTAGAATTTACAAAGTGTATATTCATGTACAACTGATTTATGTTTTAACCGAGGTAAATGTTCAGCACAGTGCCCTTTAATGTCCTGTTTAATTAATAAAAGTGATAAGTGCTCACACGTGCTCTTCACAAGCTGAGTCAGGTGTGAATTTTTATTTAAAACATTTAACAATGCAGATGCACGGAAGCTGTAATAACTCACACGTTTTATTATGTGTACACATGATTATGTAGCATTTTATGAGCAAATCCATTCTTGAATCATAAAAAACTGAGCTCATTATGTAGCAAATACGTTGTATGTTCAACCAAGGTGTTACATTTTCCATGAGGCCAATTATTACATTTTAAAAATAAGGTAATAAAAAATGTCCCTTAAAGTCAGTATCTTAAAAAAGACTAGCAAGCCACTGATAGTGACAACTGATATCACACTTACAACACCTTCTCAACACCACATTGTCCTAAAAGTACGACTATAGTCCACAACTGCAGTTCTGTATGTACTATAATAGGTGCCTGCATAGGCAACCATTGACATGTAGACATTTTAGTCACGTTTAAAATGTTTTTCATGAAAAAGACAAAAAACAATTTTTCTCATTCTTATTTTATTGTAAATGGGTCTATAAAAGTGAGTGAATACAAATAAAGATACAACAAATATGCTTAAAATATGGCTAAGGTTAGCAGGAAT
>NW_018127884.1:1606048-1637210 GCF_001952655.1 Monopterus albus | reverse complement strand
GGCCGAACTTGTTTTGTGCTACAACTAAACAATAGTGACAAAATAGTTCACTGCTACAGGACCAAAATCAACTTGTCAGATGATGTCTAATTACTGATCAAAGTTATGAAAGTGTTAACGACATGGCAAAATTCACATGTTGGTCTTTGTATATTTATGCAGATAACATATTTATAGTACATACAATAAGATCAATGTTGTGAATATAAAAGACACCCCATCACCCCACACAGTGAATATAACATGCATATGAAAACAACAAATTGTGAAATTAAAAATGAAAATACATGTAGAACATTTATGATAAGGGTATAAGATACAGTAAATGCTAGAAACAATCATAAGAAATGACGTCATTGTGATTTAATTTTAATTTACTATTGCATACACCTGGGATACAAAGAAAGTACTTAGCAACTTTGAATCTTAGAAAAAAAGCTGTTCTAGTCCCATTGTTAGAAGATATAAATGATAGCCAAATGTTTGGGACAGTGCACTTCGCAGGAACATGTAGAAAAGGTGCTCAGTCTATTTGGCTGTATTTCCTATCAGAAACTCCAATTTAAGACACTAACATTCTTAAGTAACTCGGTCTTTATTTCATGAAGTAGCATCAGTGGACATCCTTCATCCTACTGGAATTTAATTATAGAAAATGATATTTATTTCTGTACCACCAGCTCTTCAAATTGATTAGTTGTCTTACAGAAAGGTCTCTTCATGAAGCTTTAGAAAAGTCCTTCTTTTCTTAGTTAACTTTAACACTTATAATGTAACTACCTTGCTATTTAAGTCCCACTTGTCTTTCATAGCTTTCTCTTAACATTTTCTTCTTGCTTAGAAAAATGTATAAGGAGGATCTTTTAGATCACATATGGGTGCAGTACGAACATGCTGTATACTGTGTGTATATATATGTAAATATGTATGTATGTTATTGCAAAGATAGGAACGTCACAAGGCCCTGAGTTTAGCCAGAAGAGCCTCTACATCTGATCCTTCTGTGGTGCTACAGCTGTTGACTACAGCACCAGTGGAGGACAGCTGGAAAGCTGGAAGCTCTACTTCAACCTCTACCTCCTTCTCAGTCGGTTTAACCATCTCTCTCTCCTCCATCCTCTCTCTGCCCAGCCTGCAGCTGAGACCCGGGGTGTCCCCGTACCTGCGGCCTGCCTCCGAACATGCAACAGCCCTGGCCCTAGCTGCAGATGGATGGACCTCAGACTCGTTATGGGAGAGCGAGACCTTTGTAAAGGCGCCTTGTTGTTTTCTGTGAGTGAAAAACAGACAAGACAGTGAGAACAATGAGACAACAACAATGGCGGTGACAATGAGAGGAAGGTGAGAAGTTGATGCGTGAATGAATAAACGAATGGAAGCAAGGGTTAGTCAGATTACAGATTTAATTAGAAGCCAGACCAAGGCTGGATATACTGTGTGTAGAAAGGTTTATTAAAAAGCAAGTAAACAAATGCATGAAATATAAAACAATGAAAAAACAACTATCACTGGAAAGTAACAAGAAGCACATTAGTAGCTACAGTATATGCACATGCAGAACAAAAGATACATATACACATGAGCTCACTGTACACACTGTTATCCTACATGAGTACACACTAACACACACCATAAACATGTACATCATGTGTACACACACTGATGAGGACAAATGTTCTGCACTAGACTGTGGCATGAAGCCAGCTCAATATGATGAAATGGATATGGCTGATCAACTGCAACAGAAACTCAATAACATTGTACTTCGCCCTTTTCCAATCTCCCAGTCTCTCTTCCTCTTCTCCTACATGACAGCCTCCCACCCAGCTCCACCTCCCCTGATTCCACCATCATCATCCATCCTCCTTCCTCCACTCTTCATCTCGGCTCTTTGCTCCTACAGTAGTCCTCTTCATTTTTCTTATTTCTCGCACCCACACCTCCCCCCAACCATTCTCCTCTCTCCTCAACCTCCCACCCGCCCCTCTGTTTTCCAACTTAAAACGCACACCCAGACAGACAGAGGAACAGAGTGTTGGCCCAGATCAGACCTATGTTATGAATTATAATTCCTCTGAGTAGATCTTAGACTTCATCATCAGTATGTGCGCTGAAAGGAGAGAGTAAATCCATATTCATTCGACCTTGAGCGTGAGGCTGAGAGGGGTGGCGTGAAGAAAGGCACCACTGCATTTAAAGTTTCCTAAGCTTGAATTGTCTGGCAAATAGGAGTCAAACACAGCAGAGCAGAACAGAGCGAGCCGCTCTGTCAGCCAATCGGTAATGAGTTTGGAGCGTAGCCAGTCATTCATGACAGTGTGTTTTATAGGCCACGCTGACGAATGACAAGGAACGTCCCTGAACACAAGCTCTGACAAATAAATAAGGATAAAGGGAGGCAAGGGAGCAGACAAGAAGGAACCAACTACAGAATTAACCCAAGAAAGCCAATGAACACACATACACACACACACGTTCACACAAAAACTCGTTAGGCAAACGAGAGGCAAAGGGGGATTTTAAAAGCAAGAAATGAGTGGAGTGTTGCCTTACTGCTGAGACTGAACACTTACCACAGATAAAAATCCTAGCCTCCTCTCATTATCTCACCATCTCTGCTCTCTCTTCCTTTTTGTTGCAATCTCAATTGTAAAAGATGACAATTATTCCCCATTGTCGATGCTCTCGCTCTGCACTCCCTTATCATGTCCTGTTGCTCTCTCCTCGCTCTAAGAACCTGTCATCTACCCCCCCCCCCACTGCCTGCTTCTTACTGCTCGATCAGGACGATACCCCACAAACGCACATTTCCTTCACAAATCACACGCTCACAGATTCAGAGCCGATGCTGTGAAATTTATCAGTTGTGGTATCAACGATTTGCATTTTAATATCTTGTTTACACTTCTGTTGAAAATTTAAACCGAAGTCATTTCTGTCATCTTGGGGAAAAAAGAACACGAACAAGGGTATTATCAAGCACCAGCTTGAAAAAAAAAAATTCTTTGAATTGACATTTATTTTGGTACTGAATGTATTAACATTAATTATCATTTTATTTTTTGCTGTGCATGATTATATAGGAAAAACACATACTAAGAAGAAATACAAAGTACTCTCTCTATATATTTACACTTCAAAAAGAGATTAAAAAAGCCCAGGCTTCAATAAGAGCTCTTATCCAAAAGTGCATTTCTTTTCTTCCTAACAGGGCACTGGCCTTTAGTAGTGAGCATGATCAAAGTGCTGGCAAGTTAAGTTTCTTCTCACTCTGCCCGCCTATGACACCTAGCTGCCCTATCCTTTGAAGCCTCACTAGCTTCTCTACATATGCCTTCATTTTAGCTGTAAAACACGTCTGAGAGATGTAAAACATGTGTCCCCTCACAGGTTCTACTCCGTTAACCAGCGACTGACACCGGTTTTATAGGAGAACAAGTAAAATGGAGTTTCATTTAAAAACGCTCCTCTGGATTATGATCAGAACTGCAGACAACTGTAATTTTTTAAAACACATGCCAGATACGAGATGCAATAAAAAAAAGTCCATTTCACATTCAGCTTAACCTTGTTTAATTGTAAATGAATGAATTGAAAATAATTAAAACATTCTCACTTTTTAGTTCTTACACTTATTTTTTTACTACACATCACCAGTGTTTTTAATTTTCATACCTTGTCTTCAGTCTTATTAAAAGCCGACTGAAGTGACATCACTTCAGGCAATTAGTCAGACTCCGCCAGCTCCCTCTAGAGCCACAAAAGGCAGTATACACCCTTTTTTCATGTACGCAGTAGTGCACTCAAGCAAATACTGTATACACTTTCATGTATATAACTGCTGGAGTTCCCCTTTAACAATAAGCAGAGACAGGAACGAGAAAACTTTGGATTCCCAAGAAGGATGCATTTATCACTTACATTTTGGCAGCTGGGTACTGTTTACCTTGATTTCAGGGTCATTAGCATCCATCTAGTATATCCAGCTCTTGAACAACACTAAATGGGTACATGTCCTTGTAAATAAAATAGCTTATTGCTTTGGACCACAAAGAGTTAAGGGCAAGCAGTGTTACCTGCTATCAATTGCTTTTTTCTTAGCTTGTCTCAGGTTGACTGCTCCAGCAGGCAATGTTTCCGTCAGCACTTCACCGATCTTGTAGTGTTCTTAAAACAGGAAGCTGTTGATGCAATTTCTAAAGATCTTGAAGGAGTTGTTGTGTGTTTAGCATGATGCATTTATTTTGTCAAGATTTCTGACAGTACAGCATCCCCAACACTGGAAGAAACTGAACCATTTTCAAAAAATAGCTGTATAGAATCTGGACTCGTATCTGTGTATTGATGTAGCTACATCTCTCACAATTTTACCATATGTAACAGATAATGTCCACACCTCCATGTGACAGCAGTGCCGATATTAGAAAACTGTGTGAGATGCACTCCTTTATTCAATCTGCAAATAGTAGCAGAAAGGACTTCGCATGTCCTCATATCATCTGTTACATTTATATTTTCTGCTTCGACAGATGCAGATGAGCTTTTACTGATCTGTCTCCCTCCTCCCTTCTTCTGCTCTCTTGAAGCTTAGAGATATTAGTAGGCAGGTTGAAGGAGGGAGCCTCAGTAGAGAGACAAAGTGAAGTGTGGACTGCTGCAGTGTTTGCCCTTTTCTTTCCCTGACTGTTAAAACTGCACTGCCTGCCACCATTGTGGTAACAATGAATTCCTCTACATGAAGAGCTGTTAAGAAATTGGAGCGAAACAGTCAACACATGAGAAAGCCCAGAGACTGGTATTTTCCAATGTCTACAAAACATGAAGACAATGTGATTTTGCTAAACTGCCAGTCTATCACAGTCCTCAGCCTGCCACCACCCTTTACTTCGCCAGAAGGCTGAATACAGAAGAAAAACTGTTGAAAAACAATGATAGAAAAGCTGGCAGATGGAGATTGCTGCGCCTCTTCTTGCTTGCAGCTTTCCTGTAAAATCTATCTTTAAACTCTAAGTCTTATAGCCTAGAGCCTATTAACCAGTTATTGACACTGGTTCTGTTGCAGCATAAGACAAGTAAAATGTCCAAACAGACTAATCACTGCTCTGAATGGCTAAGAATATTATCAGGAATTTCACAATGGAACCATGGTGATTTATTTAATGTGGGATAGGACTGCATTTTGTAGGAATGTAAAAGGCCCTGTCCACCAGAAAAAAAAAACCTGTTTCTCTTCTTTTCTGTCTGCAAATAGCTGCAGAGAGGAATTCACATTTTCCTCTTGTCAGATCATTTGGTCCATTTGCATTTGCCACTTCTAATACAGATGCAGATGAGCATTTCTTCTCATTTCACTCTTATGAAGTTTGCTGTATTTTGATCACTTTAAGAAGAGAGTAGTCAGGCGGGCTCACAAAAATACAGAGAGTGAAGTGACTTTTTCTCTCTGCAGAGTGAATGACAACAAGTTGAAGTTGCCGAGATCAAAGAAACACTGCTACACCTGTCAAAAATCACAACACAGCTTTCTGGCTTGGCAGTTTGCTGCATGTTGTGTCTGATGACTATTTGGCTTGTTTTTTGCATCTACAAGTGGAACCTCCGGGACCAGTTACTGCAGAAACACAAGGATATTATATATATATGGAACAACATAATTATTTTTTACCCTTACATTTATCTATGATTGGCTAAACTCTGGCAAACTACATTTGCCATTTATTTAACCATTGATTGACACGGTGGGAAAGAGGTAGAACAGGTAAAACCTGAACCAAGAACAGACTGAATAGTGGTTGGAAGGGTGCAACTTGCACCCTTCCAACCAGAAACAGACAACAAGCAGCCCTCAGAACCTGTTCTTCTGTAAGGGATGAGTGTAAATTGCCACTGAGGTCATACTACAGTTGCAAAACAATCTCATCATTTTGTTTATTTAGGTGTGAGACTGTCTGCACTGTATTGTGGAAAACTATCATTTAATGTGTTTGTACATACAGAAAGGAGATATACTGAGAAAAGCTATATTTAAGAGTTGAAAAGGCATGGTGTCATAAATATGCATGATGCGCCAGTGTCCCCAAGCCAGTCTTTTAAAAGGTAAAAGCTAGCAGACAGCTTGTTAGCTGGCCTGTGTGCATTGGACCGACTGTAATTAAAGATCATTACCTGGCAACACACTAGCCACTAAAGGTTTGTCCCTTGCTTGTTCATCGTAGTTAACTGTGGGTGTGAAGAGTGGCATGTCTCTCTTCTCTGACACATTAAAAAAAACAACATCAAACATCAAAGGATTAAAAACAAGGACAGGCAACATGCAATGAAGGCAGAGTGGAAGGAGGACAATGGCAAAAGAAATGGGATGATGAGGGAGAAGATGGCAAGATGGACAGAAAAAAAAACAGCCTCAACATAGTGGCATGGTTTGGAGGCAATGGCTGTGATTTGGACTTGAATAAAAAAGTAAAAAAAGAGAGGGTGCTATAAGAAGAGAAAATAGGAGGTGTGGGGACAGATTGTCGAAAGAGCACGATAACAATCCCTGTGGGTGATGTGCAAACCAGTGCTGTTATAGGTAACTAAAGCCTGTCCTGTTCTAATGCATATCAAAGTGTTTTCCTTTGCTGAGCAGTGATTTGACAGCCTCCTCTTGTGTCTCTCCTCTCCCGCATTTAACAACCCCAAATATCTTTGTTGAAATACAGGAAAATAGATCACAATGTTAGTGGAAAAGCAACATCATTTGAAAGCATTTTAGAAGGATTTGTGCCAGTGTACATTCATAACTAGATCTGGATTTTTTTTATGTCCTCTATTTTTGTTTCAGTTTCTGGCTACAAATGACATTTCTTTTTGAAGGTTTCAGTTAAGCATATTCTCAGAACAGATGTTTATCTTTTTAACCAAGAAAAAAAAGAGTCAAACATTCTACTGTTCCAGATTTAGAGGATTTGCTACTTTTTTCCTGGTTTATATGACTGTCAATGCCATATTTTAGCTTTTGGACTTAGCTTTCTGACATTTGATAGAATAAAATTATTAAATAAACTTGGAAAATAATCAGAAGATTACTTGATAATCAAAATAATAGCTGGAGACCTAGGAGCAAATATTTCGATTCAGCAACAAGTCCAAAAAGTGAGCAGCACTGGCCCTTCACAATCACAATCACTACTTTGGAACAGTTCATTTGCAAGGTCTCAAAGCTAATTTTCGAAAAACAGCTTGCTCTTGCGCTTTCTGAGCAGAGCTTACACAAGTGGAAAAACTTTAATTTGTTTTTGGATGTTTGGGATATAAGGCAGTCTGCTATTTCAAGTGTAAAAGTTACAAATACAGTAAAACCAAAATAATGCCAATAAGAAATCTTTAGCTGAAATCTATGAACACAGAAAGTGAAGCCTGCATAACAGCCAGACTAGTTCAAAAAAAGAGAATAGGGGCAATTCTTTGACATTTATAGGTCTATGACTCAGCAGCAAACAAATCAATGGTAAACATCCTTGTAAACATTCTTTAGCTGGACATGGCAATGGTCTTTACACAAAGTGTGCATATGGCACACACTCATAAAGACATGCAAACACATTTTACTTTCAGTGCATAATGATTGAGTCATATTCAAATCAAGTGAGCAGGGAGTAGGCAGAGGTGCTGGGGTGGTTTGCTGCTTAAAACCAAAAAGGGCAACGTAGGCGATATGAAAGGGCTGAGCTGGACGTCCCTCAAGTCTTCTGCCCCCTCAGTGTGAACCCCAGCCACTGTGAGCTGCAGCCAAGCATGACATTGCGTTAGCATGCCTCAAAAGTGAGCGTGGTTCCTGGCCACTAGTACTGCGACTGTAAACACACTGCTGGCACATGCTGCACAAGGTGGTCTATTGAGAAGAGAATTAAAATAAACAATACAAAGCTTCTGTGTTTTGGACCATAACATCCACCACTGTACTGGCTGAATGCTAGCAATATAACATTTTCCAAGACATCAGACTTGAATAACACCGTTATCATGACATATTCATTCTAGTAGCCTTTTCAAAAAGTGACAGGTTGACAAAAAGCCAATGTAGCGCAATATAGACACAGAATTGTCAATATTTAAGGTCTGAATGTTACTGGTAAAGCAAACACAGATCTATGGGCACTGTCTACCACTATGCCATTAGATTCATTACACCAGGTCGCACAGTCACTGCGAGTTCTATGAAAAAGTCAGATGGTCATCACTGTCGTCATCATCATACCTGTGTCTTCATTTACAGTGATTAACACATATGGCTTTGCTGCCTTGCAGGCCCCATGGAGCTTGACGACTTAAAAAATGCCCGGTTACACTACAGGGGTATTTTCACAACGCTGAAGAAAGCTCAACTTTATGCAAATATCCTCTGACATAGTGCAAGCAACAGCCAGGCGAGTGCCAATCATGATTATTCAGCAGAACCCAAAGCACAAAGTTGTTTACTGCTAAGTGAAGGAATTTTAAAGAAAATGGGATAAAAAAAATGTATAGTTGCAGTTTCCAGCTTACCAAATCTCTACAATGTGTTTTTATACTGGGTCATAAAAAAGAAGAACAATGTGTGGAAACTCACCGCAGAAACATGTAGCAGTACATAGCATAAAGAATATGTCAGAAAACAAGTGTCCAGTCAGAGCAAAGTATGTAAATTACATGCTCAACACAACACACCCCCAGAAGTAGATTCACCAAATGCCAGATACTGTACAGCCAGTTACTCTGAATCCATATCCATGAAAGTGCCATAAGGCTTAGCTATTTAAGCTGCAAAGATAAGTTCAGAGCTCAGAAAATGACACCAGATCACAGGAAAGACTGACTTTAAAAGGTTCCTCATTCAAACTCTGAACTGGGGAAGACTGCTTTCTTGTACCATGCACCTCACTGCTGGAATGGGCTGCAAGACAGCTTCAAGTTAGAGACACGCATTACTTTGAGAAACTTTAAAGATTTACTAGCTTATAGCTCTAATAATATTTGTGATGTTTTAATTTGTGTTGCCATGTATGCGTTCGTGTGTGACTGTTAGGATGAATGTGCTGTCTTGTTGTTATCTTGTGTATAAGTGTACAAGTAATTTGTTCTCAGGTCTCTCTTGCAAAAGAGATGTTTATCTCAATGAGATTTCCTGAATAAGCAAACTTAACTAAGAACAACATATCCGATGTTACACAGTATACAGCAAACTATTTGTGCTCATTATAGTGTGAAGGCTACCACGTATACCATGCATAACCTAGATATAGTCACACTAGTGCTCTGCACATTAATTAGTGTTTGTTACCAGTTTAGAAACAACATCTTCCAGAAATAATGACTTTCCTTGCTTTCAACTGCACTGCCAAATCATAACATAACTGAGAAGGAAAAAAAACTACATGATGTTTAATTTTGTAAATTACCCATCTCAAGCGAGTTTTACATCTCTGCAAGCTGTTAATATACATTCATATCTAAAACCTAGCTGTACTTCAGGCCATGGTCAGTGTTAAGACAAACATGCAATTTGTAATGACTGGGGTAAAACATGCAACTAAGAGGTAGGATCCTTTACAATATAAAAAAAAATCTGTCCGCCTGTATAACAAAGAGGAAATACATCTGGCAGATGGTTGCAGCAGTCTGGGCTCTTACTCTTGCTTTACTCTAATTATAACAACATGCAGGGTAATGGACTGAGAATGTTTCCTCATAGAGGGACAGCATCACTTCCTAGGGTCTCTCTCTCTCTCTCTCTCTCTCTCTGTCCCCCTCTCTCTCACACACAGTGAGACAGCTTGACAGACACACATCACTGCATAGAAGCAAACACATAAATGCACACACACAGTCCTGTTCTAATAAGCACGGGCTATTTCACTGATACACATGTACAGCCAGCATACCCTGCTGCCTCTGGCATGAATTAAACATGTCTTGGTTTCAGGCTGCTACCTGTTGTTGTTTGTGTGGTTACTGCTGGTAAATATCCCCAGCAGTTGCAGTCTAATGCATATGTATTTTGCCTCAGTGGCTTTACACTAACTAAGGGTTTCTATCAGCTGCTTCCTCCAGCAGTGTAAACCTGTCACACCGTGGGAGAGGAAAATATTGATCCTTCATATGCCTCCATACACAAAGCCAAAAACACTCGCAAATGCATCCGCAAACAGACAAATGGACAGAAGCATGTTTCTCTGTTAGCTTCCAATCGGTTGGTTACATGACTTAATCAACCGGCTGACATAAGAGAAGTTAATATGACAGGAGAGATTCAAAAACAAACTCAGCTGTGTTGTACACACATACAGCAGTGGACTATAGAGACCACAGCTGACAATCGTATAAGCCATATGTATCCATATGACCTTTTCAAGCATAATTTTTCTGACATATTACCTTGCATTTTAAAGGAGTTTGTGCTTGACTGGACTGCAAGAAAATTTTAAACTAAAAGCTGCACCAAAAATGTAATGTTTTGTATGGCTCCATTATTTGTAGATATCATTTTACAACAAGTTTGGATTCTTTTGTTTAATGAAAAGAGTTTCTATTTATCATGTATCAAAACTAACTTTTGGTATCAGAACCAAAACCTCAGTTATCATATCATAACCCAGCATTTCAGGTGCTGCTCAGCCCTCTGTACAAGCGGTCATATAGCCCTGACTCCCCATCTGGTTGACATTACTCATTCTTCACAGCCATAAATGCAGCTCAGTAGACTACAGGATCATCTAGTGTCTTGACATCAGAAAGCGATTAAATATTTCAACCTCGAATAGAAGACTTCCGTTCTTTGTCTCTTTTGTAGTCTCTCTGAGGCCTTTTTTTTTTTTACCATTGTTTCTATTGCCAGCTTAGGGGTTGTGTTTAACACTCAGTCCGACTCTGACAGTTCTCAATATGCAGGGCCAAATCTGCCAAACAGACTTATGAACTCCAAACAGCCTGGAGTCATGCTCCATATTTCATTGAAGTTGAATATTTAAAAAGATCAACCCACTCAAAACCCTATAAAACCTATCGTTCTGGGGCCTTGTGTCCTAAAAATAAAATCGCATCTGCCATATCGCATTACAGAGAGCCACATCAGCCTCCATCTCTTAACCATTTCACTCCCTCTGTTCCCCATTCTCTCTGACATAACCCATCTGGTAACCAGCCTGTTTCCATCAACACAGGTTCTACTCTCTCTCTTTCAAACAACTGCACACTTCTTCCTGCCTGCTTTATCTAATTTACTTCTCTTTTTCCCCCTTACTGTCTGGAACTCAGCTTTTTTTCTTTAGTGGTGCTGTAACTCTCACTGCTCAACAGTCCTTCAACTTCATCACTTCTTAGGGGATCACACAGACCACCAGGTACTGCACAGGAGATGCTTCTGTACTTCCTTCCCACTGCAAAATGGAAGCTTTCATTCTTTTCAACCTTTTGTCAAATCATGAGATCTAAATGCAGCCAAGTCTTACCAAAGCCATCAGGATATTTATTATATCATAAGCAGAATCTGAGCACATCCACAACAGTGGTTTGTCTCACAGTGCATTAAGTCAATTCATGACATCAGAGCGCCAGGGGTTGACAGAACTTGGTTAAGCTAAACCAAATTTAGGAAATTTTATATTATAGGCATTTTAAATAAAACCGCCTAGATACTACTGAAAAAAGAAAAGAAGTCCAGCTTATAAGGAATATCCTTTAAAATGTGCCACAACAGTACAGAGTAACTGCAGGCTGCAGAAAGCAGAATGAATAATTTTAAAATGAAAAAAAAACAAAAAAAAACATGACCAAACATACTGGAAAAAATTTATTTGTTTCTTTCTACCCATAATACATTAAATTAATTATTTAGAATTAAGAAGTGTGACTGTTATTATACCAAAAATGCTAACTCATATCACTGCAAATACTTTCATCTGAGAAACACTACAAAAATTGCTATTATTTAGCAATTGTTCACCCTGTTTAAGCTTAATGGCAGTGAATGGAATTCAATATCAAGTGAATCAAAAATTTAGGTCAACATTAAAAATATTTGAGGACTCCAACCAGACCTAGTGATGCAGAACACAAAAGCGGTTTATATTTTATTTACTGTCTGAAATGACCAACATGCTAATTTTAGGCTTTCACTTGATTTCAGGTACACTGCAGTCTTTGATGAATAAACATGACACACACATACAGAAACCTGTGGGCAAGTGCATGTACACACACTTACCCACCATTTGGCAGAAAGAAAATCTGATCAAATCAACTCATACTAGAATTAAAACTAAGAGACAGAGAAGGCATCAAGCCAAGACAGTGCAAGACAGGGTGACAGTGACATTAAATGAATAAATATCCTTCATTTATAACTGGTAGACTTTTTCACTGGGTGCTGCTTTGCTTTGGGTGCCAATGGCTAGAGACTAGCACATTTTCTATGTTGCCATAATATTTATGAAAATCTAACACTTGCTGCAGCTTGATTATGGTGTCTACTGTGAAGCACAAGCAAACTAGGTATGTGGAGACACATAAGGATTTTCTGGCTTTACTAATTAGAGAAAGTGGTGACAAACAGTGAGTCCACATCACAAGCACTATATTTTTCCTGTGATATACAGCATGGCTGAACGGCTTCGTATGCCTATTGTGCTCCACAGACACAAATAAGGTGCTGCCTTAGGATCATTTTACCACAGAGAAAATTCTGAAGTGCTCTGTGTGTGTTACTGTTGGTTTGTCTATTCCTTCTCAACAGCTCGGCTCAGTGAGTCATCAGTGAGAAGAAAGCAAAATTCACATAGCACCACCACCGTGCATTGAGGTGATATTGCTAGGCTCTTTTGCAACCGTGGGGGCTCACTGACATATCAGTGCAATTAGAATCATGGCTGTGTCCCAGTGAAGGTCAGCTATAGCAGTACCATTCAGCCTAACAAAAAGAAAGAAAGAGAGAGACCGTAAGGAAGAGAGTCAGGGAGCGAGGGAGGCAGTCAGGGAAGAAACAAATTAAGCGGCAGGACAGCAAGGCTGTGCTTAGCCCAGCCTCTGTCCAGGGAACTCTTCCTCTAACTCATACCGGCCTGGCAATTAAAAATGCATACATCAACGGTCCACTTTATGAAAAACATATTTACACAAGCCACACACATGTAAGTGAAGAGTCTCTGGCACAGTGTGTGCAGTTAAAAGAATGCCTATTTCATATTCCCTATGTACTGTGTTGGTAATCCAGCCTTGTTCGATTCAATTAACCTCTGATCAATGCAGCAGGCAAATGATACGGTGAAATAGGAGGTGGCACACATCATAGTTCAGGGGATCACATAAACCCAGTCACCTCAGAAGTTGTGTATCTGCCCAAAGCAGGCTTTAGTTCATCACATACCTTGAGTCCTCTGCCACACAGAGATCAGCAGGCCAAGGATAGTGGTGTCAATGAGACTGGGCCATATTGATTTTACTCAATAGAGGACTGAACAAAGGTGTGTGCCCCTTTCCAAATATGGAAACACATTTAAATTATGAAGCTCTGTGTTGTAGCTAATCGTTAGCAAAGACCCAGGTAACAACTTTCAAGCTCAGCGGGACAGCAAACTTATTATGTGTGGGTGCATAAGTGTGTGCGTGTGTGTGTCTGCAATAAATTATTATTTTTTTTGTTAACTTGTGTACAAAGTCCCATCGCTGGTATAGCATGTGTAATATCTGTGCATGTACTGATGGCTAAGAACAAAAGCATCCCAGTCTGGGGAAGAGTGCAGTGCTTTACTCGACCTGTGTCATCCATTTCATTCTCTTTGAGAGCTCTCATGGGACCCATAGCAATCCATGCTCCTCTCAGACATGTTCTATGTCTCGATAGTCCATAGAGTCAATGGCGGTGTGGACAACAGAATGGGTTAATATTGTAAATGGCCAGCAGAGGAAGACTCCCAAAAGGGCTGCAACAAGGTTAAACAGTTGACTGTTAGCAAGACACTTGAAATAAAAAATTTGGACATGGCCACACGACCGCATCAAACAATCACACAAAGGTCCTGCTGATAGCACTACCTTACACACAATGAAATGGTCTTGCTAGTTCAGTGCTCATGTTAGCTATGACCTAAAGAAACACAGCCTTGTTATACATAAAAACCTTGAAAGAAATCAAAGTAAACACATGTCTTCGCACAACCATATACACAGGGTGTCACAATTCACCAACTGGAATCAATATGCCAGGCTTAATGTCTGAGATACAGCTGCATCGATTCAAACTGCTTGAATCAGGGCAACGCTGGGAGGGAAAGTAGCTGAATCGATGGAGGCATTTCTGTATCAGAAAAGCTTGATATGACAGGCATCTTTTTTAAGCAGCTAATGATGTCTTATATACTGTTTCCCTCTCTTATATCTGCCAGTCTTGTCAGCTCAGTGAAAGTTCAGATCATGTGTTGACCACCCCTTCTGCGAAAGAGGAGGAGGGGGAAAAAAAACTACTTTGCACTCTGCTGCCCAAATGCCATTTATTTTGTCAGGGTTTCTGGCTAAACAAAATCCCAAGAATGACAGTCTTTGAATATTTATAATTAGTGTGATTAAACTCTGACAATATCATAATGTCTCATGAACTCTCTAGGCAACATTACATGCAGTATTGGCATTCTAAAAGATGCCATGACAGTGTCTGAAGGAGACAGAATTACTGCTTTCCTTTACTTGTAACAGAAAGTTATCACAATATTGCTCTATCTTATAACTGTGAAACATCTCAGTAAAACAGTATGATTGAAGCTGATTACTCAATGTATAAAGTCAATGTATATATAATATTTTTTACCATTAACAAGCAGGATTACAAAAATAACTGTCAATAACATCTCACATTTTGCATATTACTTTATATCCTACATTACATATCAGTGCAACGAGTAAAACAAACAAAAAAACAGTAAAACTGAAGCACTACTTCTCTGTATTATGAAGCATCACATTGTATTGTATCAATACAGGTATGAATCCAATTGTGTTGAATTACTCCCTTAAAATGTACAGTATTATAATTATTCTTTATGTAGATGTGTATTAAATCAGAGTGAGAACAAGTTGTTCCATTTATTCAGCATGGTCAGATGTACAAAATAACACCTACACGGTAGATGTGTGCTTGTTTTCTTTAATCAGCCAATGAGGAAAACAATGGCTCAATGTGAGACATCAGGGCATACAAAGACGCCTGCAGCACAATCCTACCTGTAATTATCACACCAATCACTGAACACACACAAGACAAACATACAAGAAATAAATCAGGGGGAAAACAAACAAGTAAATAACTAAATTAAAAAAAGCATGACAGCGTGCAACACCCAGTATCTGGGAACAATCAGGGAAGCTTTAGTGCTGTTGCCTGTTGGTAGCATTGATCAGACAGGGGATTTGAAATGGGCCAAGAGCAGAGCTACGCAGGTGTGTATATGTGTGTGCATGACTGTTTTGGAAATTTTGTTAAATGAGACCTACTTCTACCTATAGGTGCTTTGCTGTGATTTAGCAGACAGAAACAGACTAGTCAGGAAGTAAATATCCACTAAACAATACATATAATATCCTAACATAACATAAACAAATGAAAAACTCGGGAAAACATAACCACTGGGGAAAAAAAACGTACCTAATCAAAAATGAATGTATTTTAGCAGGATGAGAAATGTTTTGCATATGCAAAAGACACATAAATAATGACTAGTGCAACTGGTATATGAAGATACAGGACAGGGGTATGAAGCAAGGTATTTATTACTGAAGCAGCCTGAGAGTTTTGCCTTAGTAAAAACAACATGTCACATTAATAAATGGAACAACAGACCCCAGCAAAAGCAATTATGCAAAACTGCTGAGGAATACCACTGGTTGCACGCCTGCTTTCAGACAGGGCAAAGAAGAGGAAGAGAAAGAGAGAGAGAGAGAGAGAGCGAGAGAGAGAGAGAGAGAGAGGTGTGTAAGAATTCAATAAGCTTTTCCAAGCAAATGGAGCTTAAAAATGAAAATAAAAATCTAATGGGTGACAACTCTTCACAAATATTTATCAAAATAAATGACACTGGTTTAAATAAATATGTGACTGCTGACTATTACAAATGAAATTTAAGCACTTGTCAGGTTCAACTATATATTGTGCTTTTTTTCACCTGGCAGTAATGATCACACAGTACTAATCAACTCATTTAATTGTGGGGTAAAAGTGTTCATTCAGTTGAGATAATGACTTCATCAAGTCTTTGCTGATTTCTAACTTCCCAACTACATAAGCCAATGAAGCTACACCACTGATTGCAAAGCTGTGAATATACAGCTGTAGGTTTTGTCTGTAGGTTAATTGAAATGCATCAATCCATTCTCTGACACCATCAAAAACCACTTATCACAGCATTCCACAAACTCTTATACCAGCAATATCTGTGTACTCAATGCTGCCTCCGACAACAAATCTGCAGTAAACACAGGATACATCATACAAGAGTTAAAGTAATGAAGAGACATGGGAAGAGAGGGTACACCAGCTCAGTGGCTCCCAAATGGTATGCCGTGAGGCGTGTGCTGTGCAATTTTGTAACAATCATACATTAGTATTACAGTATACAATGATACAAAAAGTTATGAATGAATTTTTAACTTACAATACTGGTACTTTGTATGTACTCATTTCCTAATTCAGAAGCCAATTCTATAGCCTAAAAGAACCACTTCTAGAAAAGAGAAAATGAACTGTCAGTACATAGGATCATGAAAGCTACCGGTCTTATGGCTTAGGCTTGACTGCCGATGTCAACAGCCCTCAGCCCGAGAATATGACGTCATCTAAAAGGAGAAATTAGCTAATGCTAATGCTAATGTGGTGCCAAGCAAGCTGAGGAGGCACTTGGAAACCAAACATCCCTTCTACGTGGAGAGAAACGTGGCCTAAGAACACGAAATCTGCACCAGAGGCATTAAGGCTGTTTGTGGGATTATGTGAAATTGTCTGATAAGGTGATGCAGGAAAGCTATATGCTAGCAAAGTATATGAAACCTCCCATGGCAGTTGCGACACCCGGCCTCCCTGCTTTCAAAAAAAAAAAACAAACAAAAAAAAAAAAACTGCAGGTGTCATGCTAGGTTCAGATGCATTCTCCTCAGTACCACAAAGGTTGTAAAAAAAACAAACAAACAAAAAAAAAACCTGTGAGCACCGACAGGCACATGTCTCACTTGTGTATAAGTAGGCAAACAATACCTAAAATAGCACGTTTTAATGCAGATTAAAATTTAAGTGACATTTAAAATGATTTCTTTTCAACCCAGCCAACCAGTTTTCATTCTCAATGCATCCTTTTTTTTTACAATTTTAGACTAAGGTTTTTTTAATTCCAACTCAGTGCATACTCTGCTGATATGTATTTACTGTTTATATCCAAATTAGTTTTTATCCCCAATGCATCTTTCTTTTTAGCTTGTTCTGTAAAGAGTGATTACATCTTGATGCTTCACTCTCATGCCAGATCTACCCCTCCTCTCTAACTAACACATTTTAATTGTCATAAGTAAATATGAACAGATGTTTATAAAGTGACAAGGCTGGTAACATGGTATACAGACTACTTTCCATGGACACGAATACAGGTGTGCCTTGAGACTTTGGCTTGCCCTTTTGGTATGCCTAGGGCACAGAAAGCTTGAAAACCACTGCATTAGCCATGTATTGGCTGTACTTTGTTTTCTCCAAGGCACAGTCTTTAAAAACAGTGAAAGAAAGGCTGAGTCTGGAGGGATCTGCAAAATTATATTACTTCAGTTGCTTATTAACACTTACAGTACTTGGTGGCTGGGACACAATATTTTAATTAAGGG
Organism: Monopterus albus; assembly: GCF_001952655.1. Classification (NCBI taxonomy): domain Eukaryota; kingdom Metazoa; phylum Chordata; class Actinopteri; order Synbranchiformes; family Synbranchidae; genus Monopterus; species Monopterus albus. The sequence continues at coordinate 1,619,342 of NW_018127884.1, read as the reverse complement.
AAACGCAGCTAGTTACTTTGTGTGTGTAGCTAAATATCTGAAGTACAGCTAGTTTGCCAGAAATAGTTTAATGTGGAGCAAAACATTGTTGTCTGTTAGCCGCACAAAGAATTACCACACTATAATTGCCAAACACATTACAAAAAAAAAATTACAAGAAAGCTCGTCACTATTATCAGCTATGCAGCTGCTGGTATACAAGATGGTCATGTATGCAATGCCTTTTAAAGGTGCAATATAAATGAGCTTCTATTTATATGAACAAAGATTACAAGTTAGGGCTACAGTATGTAACTTAAGGTAGCACTAGCATGAAACTAGATCAATCCATTCTGCTCCACCCAGCACTCCCTCTTCCTGCTCCACTGTGCTTTACAACAATCTGCTATGCTGCACCATGCTGTGCCCAGTTCTTCAGATAGCTGTCATTATGAAATTACAATAAACGAGAATGCAACAAAACTTACAGATCAAGCAGAAAGTCTCCAGTTGGTTAGAGATAAATCCTGCTCAAAAACCTTAATTTTAACTAGTATCTCTGCCAGTACTGCTCATTGACTGTGGGTCACAGGAGGCTTCAACAGCACCTCTCTACATTAAGACAAGTTTTGGAGCATATATACAGCACAGTTATTTGAAAAAAGTTACAGTAAAGTTACTGTAGCATTAACGTATCTATCCTTTGCCTCACCTGTATGCATCACACCCAGCAGGTGCTTGCATACTGTACACTGAAAAACTGACTAATGCAGATGCTTACTGCTAATTTCCAGACTTCACTGTGTGTCAGTGACTTTAGTCCCAAGAAAATGAGAATACTATAAACTAATTAAATCATTTATACACTTTTTATACACAGAAGATGCCTTCACTGAATACGATGGAAGTCTTTACAAATAACACTCTCTCTTTTCCCCATCTCTCTAAAGAAGTTGCTACATATATCTGTTTATGAATGGAAGCAGGTTGTAATCACCAAGGTCTAACCTGAATATTCAGCTGAGGCATATATACCTGTACATGCAGACATACAGCCTTACAAACAAATACCTACAACAGAACCAGTGCAATCAACACAACCACCTACTGCAGCAAACTGGTGCGTGGTGACTACTAATGGTTTATTGCAATAGGTGGGTGGAGGAGAAGAAAGAGAGAGAGATGATCTTTGTTGAGCTCGTGTTTTCCAAACAGCATGTAGACAGCCACAGCTGTGAATACAACAGAGAGGATACAGAGAAAGAAGAAAAGAAAGCCATAGAAAAGAAGAGCTAGGGAAAAGAATTACTATTGTTTCACTTTATCACCAGACAGACCTCCTGACATGTGCCAAGAGGTGTGTCAGAATGACTAATGTCATTTGATCGCATGTGTACATACAGTATAAATACAAAGATGTGTTCATTTTTGTGTGCACTCACACACATACTTCCCACTGTATACATCAATTTTACACCAACCCCAGCAACAGGTACAAAACTAATGCCTAGTAACACAGCCCTAGCTTACAAATCCTTTATATCCAATTACCTTGTATGTCATTATAAGCTGATTAGACGACCCATATGAAAACAGCTATACACATGCAGTATTACTAAAATGGCCCCAAGACACAGGCATATACACAGACACTTATCATCATGCTAATGTCTCCTCCTTTGTGGCACCTGCTTCAAAATGCAGGTGGTATTTTATACAGGAGGACTGTGATGAATCCTGACAGCATCTTCCTTGTTACAACTCCCTGTCCCTTCTTCCCTCACCTCCAGGTGCTTTAGTGGCAAAAGGACAAAATACCTATTTGTATATACTGGAACCAGGAGCAGAACAGTCTTCATCACCTTCCTAGTGGACTGTAGGATAGATGGGAGGAACGGAAGTGTTTGTAGGGTAGAACATTGGATTGGTTTCTATTTAATTATAATCGTTGACAGTGGTGAGGGTATTAAAGAGGAAGGAAGACATACAGCATAGCCAAAAGGAATACACAGAAAGACAGAAATGTAAGACTGAGAATAAAACAAACAAGCAAAATGCTGGCAACAGATGACTGGGAGAGGAAAGGAAAAAGTACACAGCAAGAAAAGGCACAGGGAAGGAGCAGGATTTATTTTCACCTGTCAACAGCACTTAAGGCCATAAACACACACAAAGCTTCTGTCTTCAGTGTACTGGGACAATATTGGTTGGGGTTTGTGTGTGATGGATGATTCTTCACATTTATATAGTTTGTCATCAGGGTGTTGACCATGTCAAGACCCAAGCTGAATCTAATCCTCCTTGAGAAATCATAAATGAGTGGCTACCAGTACACTGCTCGTCACTGTAACATTGGTACAGAGCTGTTTCTTGTGGCAATGTGGGCACTCGTCTGGATGAGAACCACATCAACACTAAAAATTACTTTTAGTATCACAGCCCTGATTTCCAGTTGCCAATTGCTCTTTGACCAGCCTATTCATGTTATATTATTTTCAGGAAATACTGTATACAATAAATTATAGCAGCTCTTTGATTGTATACTAAATTAATGTGTTAGTTCTCGGTATTGTCACAGACATTGTGAGGACATTTCCGAATAATAAACATCTCACCAGTGTTGCAATGTCTCAAATGAGAGTAAAATATAGAAGATGATGCAAGGCCACTAGAGAACTGATGTTGTACAGGACTGACTGGAATGTAAAGATGAACATTTTTCCAACTGTGGATCAGAGGAAAATAACATGATAAAATGACTTAATTCATCACCTTTATGAAAGCCTTTCCATGAAGGCTGGATGTCCTAACTGTGCTTAGACTGATTAAATACCAAACAGACAAATATACCATGAATAGTGTCTGTGCAGACAGTGCCCTAGACAAAAAAAGAAGGTTATGACTTTATGTGATGTCTGAGCCTCATGGGTTTCCTATTATTTTCTTGTATTTTCTTTTGGACTCTACACAAAATGGCCACTAACATTTGAAAACTGCAACGTTGTCTTTCCTTCACAATGTGGCCAATTAAGGGTACCAGGGAAACATGAGATTCTCTGTCAAGAGAGCTGTAACTGTGTGCGTGCCTGTGTGATGAATATGAGAGAGAGGGGGAGAGAGAAAGGAGAGAGAGAGAGTGAGGGAGAAAGGGAGAGAGAGATTTTGACAATTACAAACACACTTGAGAAAATGAAATTGAAACCGCAGGTGTTTTATATCATTTGTCATCATAGAGTATAGTAAAACATGCATCTGTGCTCTGTGTAATGAACAATATGCAAATCCTGAGTCAGTTTGTAGTTGCTCTCGCTGATGAAAGCTGCCTTTAAGCAGCAATATAAAGGAGATTCCAAATCTACCTTAGAGAAGAAGTCTTTTAACTCACAGGTAGAGATGAACTGATTGCAATTTTCTTGGCCAGTTCTGATTTACAATTTTTTAAAAGTCTGACCTGCCGACTCTTTCTTTTTAAGAACTGTAATGGTCAGCAGACACATTCTTTCATGAAAAATGTAATTGTAATAAAAAAAACTGTATCAAAGTTTAACATTTTCGACTTTCCCTTACTTTTTTTTGAAAAAACAAACCCCAAATAAAATGAAGTGCAATATTTATTTATACTATACAATATTTATACTTCTCTAAATATAAACTGGTATAATGAGTAACAAACTGAGCTTCCCCTTCTCCAAGGTGCTTCTGTAAGCTCCTCTGTGTGATGTTTGTACACCAAGCACTTCCAATTGGAAAACACCCACCCTGGTACAGGCATATGAACGAGCCTCACTCGAGGTGCACACAGGATGTTATGTGCTGCACATGCTGTGCTTCTGGTCTGTGCCACTGCCTGCACAACGTGGACTGCCGTGCCTCTAAAATCTGATCAGCACAGAATCAGAAATCTCAGAGTGATCAGCCAGTCACCGGTCAAGACCGATCATGCTGAAAGCCAGCCAGTTGAAGGAAACAGAAGGTTAAAGATTCTGTAAAAGGGGATAGCCTTCCAGTTTGGCTCTGGCGAACAGTGACCTTGTTTGTATGATTAGTAGAACCGCTGGGGTGTGATTGGCGCCATTACATTATTTTCCCTCTCTCCTTTTCATCTCTTATTTATCAGTTTAACTTTCCTTCACTCCCCTTCTCCTTTTGCCATCATGTCTAAAAGCAGTTTGACTAGTGGCTCAGTTTATTTAATTACATACGCAGTACCAATGGACAACATGTTTCCATTATTTCATAATCCAATACAGCAATGCATTCTGGGTAACATGACAGAAGAGTATTCTGACAGGCAAAGCACCTAGTTGCATAACTTGTGTTTTCCCAGGTAATAAAATAAATACTGCCTATGAAAAGCATGAAGATGAGCAGAAAAATAGTCCTTACAAACAAAAGGCAAGGAACCCTCTACTGATAGCTGAACAACTTGTGAAATTCATAGAAGATATGGTAGACACAAAAAAGGGGTTACATTTCTCTGAGTACGAGAGGAAAAACAGAAGTAATAGTTTCAGAATAAAGTCATAATGGTAGGAGAAAAGTAATACAGAATAAGTTTAATATTTCAAAAATATACCACAAGGAGAAAAAGGTTTGATATATGAACAGTCTGCTATGCTTACACAGTATATCAAAATGAAGGAGGTGGAGGATTTGCTGGAGCTATGTTTTAGAATATGTTTCACCAATAGGTAAATACAAGATTATTTTTACACTGAATTTACTGGGGTTGAATTCTCATAGTAAATTATATCAGAAGATGCTGACTATCTTAAGGCAGCAGTAAGTGTATCCGTTAAAACAAAAAACAAAAACAAAAAAAACACAACAACAACATGGTTGACTGATGCTTTAGAGCAGTGGCTGTAGCCTTAGAGTGAGGTACTCGGCTTAACCAATAAGCCCAGAACCAACAAAACACAAGTCAGTGATGTCAGAAAAGGGTTAAAGCCCAGACACACAGGAGGCGGTGGGAGAGAGCTGTAAACTGTCTCCTTTGTCTCAGCATTCCACATTCTGATTCTTTATGAGGATAACTGCTTTTATGTGAAATTATGACTCATAGGCCCCGTTTAGCCTTGGTATTAAAATGTGTCTCTGTGAACCGAACATAAGCAGACAACTGAGACACATCACCGTCTACACTGTCTTTCACTACTGCTGCAACACTTCGGCTTAAATATCGAAAGGGCACGAGTACAGTTATTACTTCAGTCTGTTACCAGACAAGCACCAGTAGTCTCCTTAACCAACGAAGAAGGAGAAGACAAGCATGGATGTATTATGAAAGCTTTCACAAAGCACTGATGGATTGGTATGACATATTTACTCGAATGGCCTTGTCGGAGGCTCATCAGGACGCATTAGTGTTGACACTACAGAAGATATGAGGTCAAATGCATCCCAGACCACCTTGGCAAGTGGTTCCAGTGATCTGATCACAGTCAGCCATGGTGATCATTTACACTTGTATTCTGCGCTTTCAATTTGTGATCCAATCACCCAGTATGCATTTTAAAGCCAAGTCTAAACGGGGTGATAATTATGCCTTTTTGTTCACAAAAACACATATCTTCTCATAATATTACACCTTTATTTTCAAAATATAACTTCCTCCACATTACTTTCTTTTTCTCACTTGGATGAACTTAAAACTTCTCTTATAACTACACAACTTTTTTCAAAATATTTTATTAAAGATGTGTTTAAAATCTGTTAGAAAAGAAACCTACTGTTCTTGGGTAACAAGAGGATTTCTCATCAGTCACTGTTTTGTATATTGAGTTTTTTATGTTAAGAAAATCACATGGAATGCGATTGGAAATACAACAGCTGTGACCCTGAGGTAATGATCTGAGACGAGCTGACACAGACAGAGACAGGTGAAGACATTTGAATGACAGGGACAAAATGGTGCTTGACGGCCAACCAGTTAGGAAGTGGTTTCAAATGTCATCTCTGTCAACATGGGAATAGCAGTGGGATAAAAGGAAAACTCTGTATGAGAGACAAAGTCAGAGAGAGAGAGACAGAGTGCTGATGCATGAGATAACAAGGTTGACACAATTTTGATGGACAACAGGAGTTCCATTGAAACGCCACAAAAAAGAAACAATTGTTTTTTTTTTTTTAAAGTGTGCTTATGAGTGTGCTGTGAACATGGTGTGAAGAGCCATGCCTGTTGTAGTGTCACAGTGGACTTGGCCCAACTCCTGTGAAGCCTCGTCCCGGTGATAGTGTCAAATTTGGTTCAAGTGTCCACTTGGACTCGGGGATGAACTGATTCAAATTTGGTGGTCAAAGGTCAAATGGTAAATGGTCTTATCCTTGTATATGCATTGCAGCACAGCCAAAGCACTCTCACACTATTTGGCCATTCACCCATTTGAACTCCCAAGCACTCACACACACCGGTGACATCACCGGGAACAACTGGGAGTTCAGTGTCTTGCTCAAGGACACTTCGACATGTGGACTGGACAAGCCGGGAATTGAACTGCTAATCTTCTGGTTAGGAGAAGACCTGCTCTACCTCCTGACCTGATATCTGTCCCATTCCTGTGAATTTGACTGGTTGGCAAAGGCACAGAACCGAAAATGGGTAATTTAAATTTTCTCTGGAGTATGAGGAACTCAGTTTGTAAAGTATGTTGTTTCAAACAATCAGCACACACATTCATGTCTAGATTTAACAATATGGAAAAACATGATGGCACAACTTGGATTTCTCAGCTTTGCTATAGAATCTTCAGGAAACTAGAATTACTTGCCTTGTGGTTGTACAACCGGTCAAGCTGCAACTGGGACTTGGTTTGTTTCCAGACTTATGTAATCCATGTATATGTAGTGAACACTGAGAAAATTTCATGTCTATTTTTCTTTGGGAAAATGGAAGTTATCACTATATTGACATGTATGATTATAGCGGATAATTTCTAGTGAGAAACATCCTGTCTTCACGTTGATACTATTTTTTACAAAGGAGTACAGAGGACTGATAAAGAGCCCCCCCGACACGGGTATCACACAAAATATGAGAAGTTCACTTCTTCTCCCCTCTCCTTTTGTGACGCTTTGTCCTTTTCCCTGTATTCTTATTCCGTCATTGTCTATTTTATAACAGACATCTGATATAAGCCTCAGCCACGCCTGATGGTCCTCTGTGATATCTTTCCATGTGTCGAGTACACCCCCATGCTTCAAGAAGTCCTTCAAAGTGTCTTTGAATCTTAGAAAAGGGAGACCAACTCGAGCCTTCTGTGAATTCTCCTTAGAGGAGTTCCTTAACTGTTCGTTTGTTAAGCATGCGCCCAACGTAGCCCATCCAGCACAATCTGTCCCTGATTAGAATGATCTCAATCTCTGTGGCGTTAGCACGATCCACCACTTCATCATTTGTGATGTAGTCGTCCCATTTGATCTTAAAAATGAATGTGAGGTGTCGCTGCGGGACAGGTCTGAAAAACTTAATTTGGTGAAGGTACAAGGTTCAGGTCTCACTAGCTTACATTAGTAGTGGGATAACACATTGATTGCAAACCTTGAGTTTTGTCTCTACTTACTAACTAAATATTTAAAAAATACAAATAAATTTTTAAAAAAATCATAAAAAAATAAAAATCATATAAATAATAAAAAGCATCTTCCAGGCTCATAATCTGACCCAGGATGAGTGAGCACATTACAATGGCTCCCTGTTACTTTTATAAGTGATTTTTCAAAATTCTTTAAACTGGTTTACAAAGCACTAAATGGCCAAGTCCCAACCTATACTGCAGAGCTACTAAAGCATCATGTCCAAACCTTTGCCGTTAGGTCTTTCAATATCCTGCTGCTGCTCTCCCAGTACAGCACAGTAAAAACATTAGGGATACAGCCTTTTCTGCTTACACCTAAGATCTAGGACACTTTACCAGCAGAGATTAACAAGATGACCTCACTGAGCAAAATGAGTATAAACCTACTTATAGCACTGGCTTTCAATTAAACTCGTCCTGAATATTTATTTCTTTATGTTACTGTACAAATGCATTTTAAAGTCTTACTGATACTATACAAATAAAGAAACCTCAAATGTTATGATAGTGTGAAAGATATTAATCAAAATGTGGTCTGAGTGGAACAGAATATAAAAGAGACATATCAGAGTGTCAGACTTTAAAGTGAAAAGTGGACAGGGCTAATGAACACTTGAGGTTGGACTGAGTGCACAGTGTGGTGCATTAATTTTGAAAGGGGGAAAAGCTACTCTGAGGCTTTATATATAGAAACTGATTAATACATTTTGAATCAGGCTAAAACGTGTCCCTAGCACATGGTTTCAAAAGTTGTCAAGCACTGAAAGGTGGCATCAAATTAAAGGCCAGATTCTTAGTTTTGTCTACTTAATCTTCGACCAAATATTTGTGGACTTAAATGGTGAAGTGATGGATGAACACGAAAAATGATTTAGCAGCAAAATATGTATTAAACATTTTAAATTATATTTCAGAATGTGTTTTTATCTGTTAATGATTGTTTACATTTACTACCTTCAATCGAATGACAGATGCTTTGCTAGATAAAAAGATTACTAAATCCTGAAAGACTGTTGACTGTTTACTGATGACAACTTGCTCATACTTTGCATATCAATTCATTATTGCTCAACCCTGACTTAAACAGAAATGTTCTTTGATTCTTATGCAACACTTATTTTAATTGTTTAATTTACTTTTGTTCGATTATCTGTTTGAATAACTGGTGGCTTATTGATGGATGATTTTGGCTTATACGGTTATTCAGGTCAAATCTGTTATGCATACAAAAAAATGCTGTATTGCATTTAAAGCTGCATGAGCTAAGATTTAGCACAAATTTAATAATTTTATAAATCTAGAATTGTTTTCTCACTGTTGCACTAAATGCCCCCACCCCACTCTGCTATGTATATCTATAGACCTTGTGTTTATTTCTTGCTCTCTGAGGCCAGTGTTGTTAAACCACACCACACTTCTTCCACGCTCCCGCTGATCCATGGTTATAAGATGCGTTTTTCAAACCATTTTTCACTTCACATATATGTGTGTCAAGTATGTAACACTGAACGTGATGCAACAGTGGCTGGAACATTAGTAGTGTATCAGTATTAATGGGGAAAAAACATTCCTCTGTATAATATGCTTGTGTTACTGCTTTAACTCGGAAAAAGGACCCGTGCCACTGCAATGCCATCGAAAACCACTGGCTAGGTCTGGAGCTGGTTATTACCGCTGAGCTAAGTGACTGCAGAGTCTGTCTCTGGTTGTAGTTACTACATATGATGTAGTTTCACAGACAGAAGGACCTGAGAAAGAAGAAGAAGGTTACCACCCAAGTTTGTTCCGATTCTCTCTCACTCAATCACTCACTCACTCGCTAACACTCAAAAGTTAGAACTGCTTTAAATCACACTTTTCCTTATTTCTAATATTATGTAAAATCATTGCTTCTTCCTTAAATAAGTTATTTTGTTTGGTTCGTTTTACCCATCAGAGCTATTAAATCACAATGTGAAAACAATGCCACAATGTGGAGGGGGTTATTCTTACTGATGAACTGACAGCGCATTATCACCTGAATATGCAGCTCAGCTGGGCTTTACACATTTCTGCTCATTGTTTAGCAGCAGGTAGATGTTTTCACTGCAAAAGCTCTTAAAACCCATTTTACCCTACCTGCTCAGCACACAGCAGACAGCCTGGCACAGTTAGCAGTTAGATGGTGAACATAGTGGAGCATTTAGCAACAACAGAGCTAGATATTTTCCTCAGGGGATGGGAGAGACTACAAACAGAGCTAGGTAGGCAAAAAAATCGTTTCAAACAAATGTTGCTCCGTAACCGCTGGATGTGTAAATGAGCAAGTGTTTGCTAATGAGTACAGCGCCATCAGTTTAAAAGGTGATGCCATGTTAATACTGCTTTCACAATGTTTTCCCACTGCCAGCAATTGGCCAAAAAAAAATTTTTTTTAACAACCATATATGATTTGTCAACTCTCTCATGATGAAGTTGCGTAAAGATTACCCTGAAAGATGAATAACAGTAATAATGAATTTTCACCAGGGCCTGGAACTATCATGTGGCTTTCATGTCTGACCTTTCCCTGCAAAGAAAAAATCATTTCTCTCTCTATCTCTCTCTCTCTCACACACACACACACACACACACACACACACACACAGGTCCACCTGTCTACTAATGACCACCAACAAACCTTTGGATGCTTTCCATATGGGGAAAAAGTGGTGCATAAACACAATTTCATGACTGTGCTGTACACCTTATCTCTCTGTTCTCTTTCTGTCACTTGCACTTAGGGCAGAGATGCAACAATCCAACGCAGAAAGAACTAGCAGTGACGGAGGCAGACAGTTGCGTCGCCTCACATCGCCTTTGTCTGGGTAAGCCGGGTTGAAAAAGTGACACTTGAACACCCTGCACAGACTGCAGCCAACTGCCAACTAGCACGCATGTTTTGTGCTAGAAATAACCCCCTCTACCAGCAGGTAGCAGTATCTGTATTTGTAATTCAGAAAGGGGAAGAAGATGAGCTAGACCATGGCTATAGAAGTGTAAACAAACCAGCTCTTGTTCAACACAGCTGCTGTTTATAGCTGCTTCTCATTAAGAATGTCTGGTAAGTTGCAAATGGCACTGGTGTTCTCTGCTCTTGATCTTTTGGTTGTGGAACTCTTAAGTCTTCATATCATGTCTTTTGTTCAAAATCATTCCTCACCCAAACATACACATGCACACAGTACACATACAGTGCCTATAAAAAGTATTCACCCCCTTGGATGCTTGACCCTTTTATTGATTTTATAAATCAATCATAGTCAATATTTGGCTTTTTTGACAAAAAAAATGTGAAAACAGGTTTCTACAAAGTAATGTCGATTAAATTAAAATATGTAATGGGAAATAAGTGATTGCATAAATATTCAAGTCAGTATTTAGTAGATGCACCTATGGCTGCAATCACAACGCTGAGTCTGTGTGGATAGGTCTCAATCAGGCTTGCACATCTGGACACCGCAATTTTACTCCATTCTTCTTTGCAAAACTGCTCAAGCTCCGACAGGTTGCACAGGGATCGAGTGTGAACAGCCCTTTTCAAGTCCAGCCACAAATTCTCTATTGGATTGAGGTCTGGGCTTTGACTCGGCCATTCCAGAACACTCACCTTGTTGTCTTTAAACCATTTCTGTGTAGCTTTCGCTGTATGCTTCGAGTCATTGTTTTGCTGGGAAATAAATCTTCTCTAGTTGAGATTTAATATGAGTTCTGAGGCTTGCACATCTGGACACCGCAATTTTACTCCATTCTTCTTTGCAAAACTGCTCAAGCTCCGACAGGTTGCACAGGGATCGAGTGTGAACAGCCCTTTTCAAGTCCAGCCACAAATTCTCTATTGGATTGAGGTCTGGGCTTTGACTCGGCCATTCCAGAACACTCACCTTGTTGTCTTTAAACCATTTCTGTGTAGCTTTCGCTGTATGCTTCGAGTCATTGTTTTGCTGGGAAATAAATCTTCTCTAGTTGAGATTTAATATGAGTTCTCTTCAACAGTGGCTTTCTCTTTGCCGCTCTCCCATAAAGCTTTGACTGGTGAAGAACCTGGGCAACAGTTGTTGTATGCACAGTCTCTCCCATCTCAGCTGCTGAAGCTTGTAACTCCTTCAGAGTGGTCATGGGTGTCTTGGTGGCCTCTCTCAACTAGTCTCCTTCTTGCACGGTCACTCAGTTTGTGAGGATGGCCTGATCTAGGCAGATTTACACATGTGCCATATTCCTTCCATTTCTTAGTGATGGATTTAACTGAACTCCAGGGGATGTTCAGTGTCTTGGAATTTTTTTTGTATCCATCCCTTGACTTAAACTTTTCAATAACCTTTTTTTCTGAGTTGCTTGGAGTGTTCTTTTGTCCTCATGGTGTAATGGTAGCCATGTCTTGGAATTTTTTTTGTATCCATCCCTTGACTTAAACTTTTCAATAACCTTTTTTTCTGAGTTGCTTGGAGTGTTCTTTTGTCCTCATGGTGTAATGGTAGCCATGAATACTGATTAACCAGTGACTGGACCTTCCAGGCACAGGTGTCTTTATACTACAATCACCTGAAACACATTCACTGCACTCTGGTGATCCCTATTTCAATAATTGTGAGACTACTAGCACCAACTGGAAGGACCTCTGTCAAATTAGGTAAGTAGGTAGGTACTTTATTGATCCCACAGTGGGGAAATTTCTGTGTTACAGCAGCAATAGAGAACAACCAACATAACACCATAAGAACAGACACATAAGAACAGAACTTCATAGAAACACGGGAAAGAACACAAAGAGGACACAGCTGCTATAACTTGCTGCCACTCCGCGTGGCGCATGCGTACGTAAGTACATAGCAACAAAGAACACTTAGCTTTAAAATAAAAAGTTACATAAAGGCAACAAAGCATTAGGACCGATACGCATAAGGATTATAAAAGTAGCGTCATCAGAAGGTTACATTTTACACAGCACAAATAAGCAAATCGAAGGCAACTAAAAACAGGGCACAGCAGCACTGGAGAGAATCAGGAACAGCAGTAGAGACTAAACAACCAGGAAATCAAGAACAATCGAATATTACTCACACAATTGATCCCACAATGGGGGAAAGAAACCTGTGTTTCAGCCATAAGGATCTCTGAGCAACTACTCAAAAATAGCTAAAGCAGGGATCTCTATTTGAGAGAGATCAGGAACAAGATATTACACATGAGCCTATTTACAATGCATTTCACCCCCAGGAGCTGAATATTACACCTCAGTAGATTATCACATACTCCCTCATAATTTCACCTAGCTTATCACTGCAGTGATGTGTTGTACAGTCTGATGGCTGTGGGGAGGAATGACCTGCGGTAACGCTCCTTCTTACACTGAGGATGTAACGGTCTTGTGCTAAAGGAACTGTTCAGAGCCTCCACTGTGTGGTACAGGGGATGGGAGGGGTTATGCATGATGGATGTTAGTTTTACCAGCATCCTTCTGTCCGCCACCTCCTCGATGGAATCCAGAGAGCAGTCCAGGACAGAACCAGCTCTCTTGACCAGCTTGTTGAGTCTCGTTCTGTCCCTGACCGTGCTACCTCCCGACCCGCCCACAACAGCGTAAAAAACTGCAGATGCCACCACAGAATCATAAAAAGTCCGAAGGAGTGCTCCACGCACACCAAAGGACCTCAGTCTCCTCAACAAGTGGAGGTGGCTCTGGCCCTTCCTGTACAGGGCATCTGTGTTGTTGGTCCAAT
>NW_018127884.1:1589677-1605978 GCF_001952655.1 Monopterus albus | reverse complement strand
CCGGGGGTCAATCACCATCTCTTTTGTCTTGCTGGTGTTGAGGACCAGGTGATTCTTCTCACACCACTCCCCAAAGTCAGTAACAACCACCCTGTATTCCCCCTCGTCCCCCCCAGATACACATCCAGCAATAGCAGTGTCGTCTGAGAACTTTTGTAGATGACACTGGTGGGAGCTGTACTTGAAGTCCAACGTGTAGAGGGTGAACAGAAAGGGGGAAAGCACCGTCCCCTGGGGTGCCCCTGTGCTGCAGACTACCACATCCGACACAGTCCCGCAGCCTTAGGTCAGTCATTATAAAGGGGGTGAATATTTATGCAATCACTTGTTTCCCATTACATATTTTTATTTAAATGACATTACTTTATAGAAACCTGTTTTCACTTTGACATTAAAGATGATTTCTTTGATTTTTTTTTTTGTTAAAAAAGCCAAATTATATTGACCATGGTTGTTTTATAAAATCAATAAAAGAGGCAAACATCCAAGGGTGTGAATACTTTTTATAGGCACAGTATGATGCCCGGAGTTTTCAGTTTAACAGAGCTTTGTGGAGTTCCTTGTGTTTCTGGTTATTTAATAGATTCATATTAACTGTATATTTATTAGCACCAACAACAAGTTGTGTTTTAAAAAAAACATTTAGTGATGCAACACTTGCGCTCCTGCAGCTGTGTTTTCCTGAGGAAGTGTCTAGTTTGTGGCTATAAAATGCTAACACTTTTTGCAGGCAGCAAAGCCGGTGATAACATTGTTGTCACAGTCTGTAATCTCACCAAGTTTCTTCATACATCCCACTTGGCCAACAGTATGATGATGTTTTGTCCACAATTTAGTTTTCATCACTACATATTTTCACTCTTAGGTTATCCACTTTGATCCACTGACACCTAGCCTACACTGATGACTGAGTGAAGTCCTATTAATAATCATAATTTTCTTCCTTATTTCCAAATTGTACTCACTCCAGTGGTGTAAAACTCAAACCGGTATGTATAGTCATACCAGTACACACATACACAACCAGAGGCAGGGGTAGCCCTGTGTCCAAACAGCTAGTCCTGTGCCAAATGTTTAATGAACATCGGCTGGCAGGCTATCATGAGCAAACTCTGGCCCACACCACTGTTTGATGATTAGCTACAACCCATGGGGATACACACACACACACACATGTGCACAAACACACACTTTCAATCCTTGGCTGTACAAAAATAAGAACATGCACTCAGTATATGTGGAGCTATTAATGGGTATATTCCAAAGGCACACTAGTGAATAAAAGGCATTTGTCCATTTCTGTGTTTCTCTCATTTTGTCTTTGTAACTTACATGTTCTGTATCTTTCTTTACCTCTTAAAATTCTGTTTATTTCTTTATTCTGACCCTCAGGTCTCAAAATTTCTTACATTCCTTTCTCGCTTTTGTTTGAAACTCTGTCTTTCAGTTCCATTGTCATTATATTCTTGTGACAGACAGCTACTTGTCATCTGTGACAGCAAAACAAAGAGGCTTATTTTACTGTGTTACCACACTTTACTAATAGCAATGCTCAAAAACTATAACTGAGAATGATGGAAACGTTATTTCACTTAAAAGTCACACAGACGCATCTTGCAATATGACAGCCCACAACAAGTATATGTTGTTGTTTTCTTTTTGTGCAAAAACTCATCCATGTCTATTACTGACTACTGCCTTCTCATGAGCCCTGGGAATGCTTCCTTGTAGCCTGCTGTTGGTGGGGGGTCGTGCTTGCACTGGGGCCAGTGCACGGGAGCTCCAGTGGATTCTATGGCTGAGAATGAGCGGACTGGGAGTTACTACCATTTAAGTCAGGGGCAGTACCTGCTTTGCGAACTAAAAACCGATACATAACTGAGTGTAATCTAACCAACACACCAAATGAAACGCGCTACCACATGCGCGCACACGCACACACTAAAGCTGTGCTGCACAGACACTGTTACAGACATCAAGAAGATAAACCTGTGGAGGAGCAGGCGTAGAAAAACTGAAGTGATGAAAATACAAAACATATCCAAGGAGTGCGTCCAGAGCTCAAGTCTACACTAGGCTTCTCACATTTCTCTCAAACACAGTACCTCTAGACAAAAAATAGCTCGATGAGAGAGAGGCTGCTGAACTGAATGAGCTATAGAGTTGCTGCTCAAAGACAGTGTTCAACAAATTTAATTATGGTTATGTGATGACTGACAGTGCTTGGTTTAGAGAAAGCACAACTTAAAAGTGGCTTCAAATTAAACGTTAGAACACAATTCAAAACCAAACTTGAACCGCTGATGTGACAACACTGCCTACCGCGTTTCCGCCGTACGCCCTTCATCCTTTGCTGCTGCTGTTGTGTAGGAAAATGCAGAGCTTCATTCAATCAAGGGTTAATGTTATGTTGCATGGGAATACAACCTAATAACCAAATACGCTCAGTACAAAACCTATCATTTGCATTTGCTGTGTAGTTGCATAGACTATATAGTGAGTCTTTTTGGCCAAGACTGGCCCTGAAATGTGGAAGAAGTCAGAGGTACTATTGTGGAGATCATAAAAGAGTAACAGAGACCGAGAGTGAGTGTCTCTTTTCTGTAGCGTAGAGTTGACATCTCTGATTTGACAATGAAAAAAATGTAGACATAATGCAATAACTGCCGGTGGCACGATGTCTCAAAAGGAATATAAGGTCTGAGCATGTAAGCCTAACGAAATAGTAGTTATTACTGTGACAGACATGGACACCGAATAATATGTAGCCACTGCCTATGAAGCACCTCAGCTTGGTCTGGCAGTCTAACTATATTCATCCACCAGCTGTTCTGGACATTAACAGAAGGATGAAATTATCCAGCGGCCTCTGTAGTAAACTATAACAAACACTGCTCCACCTGGCTGAGCTAAATAAAGGCCACTGAGCAATTGTGAGATTAATAATTTCAATAATCAAATATTTATTTTAGTAATCAATATATTATTCAACTACTTAGTCAAAATAGTAGTTAGTTGCAGCTTAACACTCCATATGACCATAGACATTTTTACTGTAGGAAGGAGCAGTTAAAATGATCTCTGGTTTAATGCAGCTGTCAGGATTGTACCTTTGAAAATGTCTGTTAATGTCAAGGGTAAGCCAAAAAGCTAACAAAAATATTCCGAGGGGGTCAAAGACCTTAAAACAAACAAACATACCAGGAAACTGCCTGGTATAAGCAAACATTCATTACAACATACAGTAGCAGAAATGAGACTGATGTTGCATCAGATTGCATTGGATAAAAATAAAAAGCAAGATGTGTGGGAAAAAAAAAAAAATCAGATGAGATAACCTGTGCAGCGGAAAAGTAATTTTACTAAGTAGAGTTTTAATTCATTAATGTTTCTATTAAATTAGTCTTAGTGTACTGGAAACAAACGTATAAACCTATGTTAGTCTACTGGTGACACTTCTATATCAAGCTAAGGAGAATTCTGACAGCGTGCCCTAGTCTTTTTTGAACAGTGTGCTGTGTGAATGATTTCACCCTGGTTTAAAAGTAAAATAAAAAGCCAAACAGCTCTGTGGTTGTGTCACATATACAGATAGGTACATGATGAAATACGCTGCAAAATATCTTACGTGAATACACGCTGGCTGGGTTTTACTTGATTTATATGGATACTTATTTATTTAAAAATGTGCAAAGCCTCCCAGATATTTTACAACAGGAATGTTGAGGAAAAACAGGAATAACAAATGGAGAAACAAAGACTTGAGGAGGCTGCCAGCTGAGCAGAACAGATATTACACTAGATAGATATGGTATGAAGGAGAAGATATTAGGTGCTTAGAGACTGCCTGTGTTAGGTAAGTAAGCCATAGCAGTAGGATGCCCAGAGTTATTCAGCTTAAGCAGACTTTGCAGAGGTCCTTTAGTTTCAGATTAGAAATATAATACTTTTATATTAAACAGCGCGGACAGGAGCACCATACACGTATAAGCCTTCACACAGAAGAAGAGCCTTCATTTGGACTTTCTAAAGGATCCATTACTGATCATCATTTTCTTCCTTTTTTCAGCCTCACTCTTGTTTTATCACCACCTCACACTGTACAGGTAGACACAGACATGTATGAACCTATTATCTGAAAAACTCAGCTCAGTTTCTGTACTTAAAAAAACTCTACATAAGCAACAAAAGAAGTACCTGGGATGAACATTAGGGATCAAGTAGTCGAGAGAATAAAACCAATGACCACAGTATGATGCAGAAGAAGTCACATATTCCTGTTAAAGGAACAAAAATGTCTGACAAGATTATTTAAAACAACAAATACAAATAATTGCATGGAACTGCATGTTTACACTGTTGTCACTAGACCCTCACTTTGTTACTCAAAGCTTATAAATCTGAGCAAAAAATGATTTGTCATCACCAGATGTCTTTGCTAGACACAGGGGGATGACAGGACCTGAGGGTCCACATAGGTTTTATGAAGCCTTTATTAAATCTAAAAAGAAAATCAATCAGTAAATGTTCTACACACTGGTATAAAAATAATTTAAATTTAGGAGCCAAATACCAATCAAATGAGCAGAGACAGCGCAAGACACCAAAAAGCATCTGTTGAGAATGGAATGAATAATAAGCACTGACACAATCAGTGATTGTTGATGACAAGCAAGAGGAGTAACAGAAAAAAGGAGAAAGCTGTTATCCAATTAATCTGCTTTTGCTGAACATTATTGCTGGCTGGGAATGGAGGGGGCAGAGTAAATGAGCATTGCTGTAACATAATATAAATGTTATATGAAGATTTTCCTTCACATCAATTAAGTCTGTTTTTATGTTGTCAATGTTTACTATATCTAATTTATAGTAGAATGGGAAATAAGTACATCCCCCGCTTATTTGTTTGATCCTACTGATGGTTTATACATCTAAATCATGAAAAGAAATCAAGGACCCAATTTCTCCTCCAACTACTGAGCTGCAGCATAAGCAGATTAAGAGCTGCATTTCTAGGCAAACCTATGCCACCTATTGACAAGAGAAAAAAAAACACTTGCAACAGTAGATTTGCAGACGCAGATGTGTTGATGCATGGCATCAGCAGGCAAGGGAAGTAATAGTTTCAGCATGTTCAGCAAGCTACTTTTTAACATTTGCTGTTTATTAGTGTAAGAAGCACCAAAACTGTGTGTCTGTGTACTGTATGCTCAATGGTTTTGCTCAACATTTTAACATAGGAAAGCTCTGTTTTTAATGCTGAATGTGTGAAATATAAAGGTGTTTGGGAAATGCTTTACTTAGTATCTGTTCACTTTTAAATTGTTCCCTCTAGACAAGTGACTATTTCTCCACATAACTGATAGTAGGGCAAACATGTCTAATTGTGAAGTGATTGAAAGAGTCAGTGTCATAGAGGAGTAGAAAGAGAAATAAATGATTAATTAATTTGCAAAATGTTGTCTAAATTACATTCTCAATTTTTTGTATGTGTCACATGTGAAACATTCAAAGGTTTTATGTGCACATAGGATAAACTCAAAATGTAACACAGAGCTGAAAGTTGGAAGCAGCGTATGGAGGAGCTGTAGCATTTTGTACATGTCCAGGCTACAACATTCTTCTTTTGCTCAAATTGAAGCCATAGCTGAGCATCACACTTACCATATGCCTCTAGGTGTAGGAGTATTTTGTATGCAACAAAACAGTTTTATTTACATAACTTATTTTATTTAATAATGAATCAATTAGATAAAATGTGTCCAAAGAAGGGTGACTCTCTTTCAGCAAAGGTCTGGATTTGTCCTGGTACTATGCAAATGTTGAGAAAATATTGGACTTTATGATTTTATTTTTTAAAATGAAAACATTGGATTTAATAAGAGTTTATCAGATTAATTACTTTAGTACTGCAAACAACATGCCCATATAAAAGATGTGAATGATATTTTGAAAACAATACATCCATTTCCTAGTGATATTGTGTTGCTATGGATGGTGTACAATAAGTACATTAAAGACTACAGTATCAGGGTTCTCACTCTTTTTAAGAAATAATTTTCCAGAACGTTTTCAGTGACGCAAGGCTGTGATGTCAAATGGTGATCAGATCCTAGACTAACAAGTTCCTCTGTATGGAAGTCTCTATTAAATCATACATGTTAATCTATGACAACAGTTGATCTGAATCAGTCCTTAGGTGCTTTATGACCAATTGATTAGTGAGCATCTTCACCAATATGACATGGCGTGGTGCACCCAAAAGCTAATGGCTCAGAGTATTCAGAACTTACAAAAACATGATTAAAAACAGGCAATGAACTTCTACCCTTGCTCTTCTAAGTTTATCTTACTCATCGCCCTGGTTTCAGCTGCTAGCTCATGCTAAGATTTGACAGTTCACACTCAGCAAAAGGAAGACAAAAATGTGAAAATTATTTTCCAGGATGATGCAATGTTTTTCCAGGACACTGGACAATTTATCTCAATTTCCATAACTGGTTAAAAATTTCCAGGTTTTCCAGGACAGGTGGGAACCCTGAGTATATTTCTGAGAGCTATTTAAAAGATCCTAACTACAGTAGTTCACCATCAATTTCAATTAAGAGAACAACAGACTTATTATATTTAGATCAATCACTGTCTTTTTCTTCACAATTACTCTACCTGTAGATAACCCTCTGTACAAATTAAAATGAAAGGTTTCTATTCCTTCCACAATACAGAGTTGACATCCTTTCACAGCTTATAGCCTTTCATGATTCAGGACACTTGTTAATGTTTTTCCTTGGCAAGCTCTACTTTAATGGGTACAAATGACACCATCTTCACCCTACCGTCTTCTACCTGACAAGACAGCTTAACATTAACAGTTGAAAATAAACGATTGCCAGGCAAAGACCTTTCAAATACATCTGCAGTTAAGCAGCAAGACTTCATCATAAACTAACAACGTGGTGTATATTTCCAAGGAAGAAAAAAAAAGTCTTGTTGTCTGTAAATGCCATGTGAAGGCCTTGTAAATGATAGACACTTAAGTACAGCTCTTCCCTGCAAATCCTCAAATAATCAGCATGCCCCTTCATATGTGTGGCTGTACTGTATGTTCATGAGGTAAGTACGCACTGTGTGTATTTCATAGCTAAGTAGAAACATACTGTAGATCACCTGTGAAATCAGCTCATCTACAGGGTGATACTGTACCTTGAATGTTTGTGTCACTTCCTGCTTGCTTCTGTACTACCAAGTGATTGTGCGCTATCTCTATGACAACCATGTTGGGTCTGGGTTTGGGGACCTGGTGGTCCACTAAGCTCTGTACTGACAGTGGTGGTGGAAGAGAGGAGAAAGACTTTGATTGATAAGCAAAGCTGCCTACCTCGGGCTCTACTTGGCTCTGGCAGGGACAAAACAGCAGTCTGCTGCGCCTGCCACTGACATTTGTTATAAATCATTGGCAATTTCATCAGTCGAGAGAGAGAGAGAAACTGAGAAAGCCACAGAGAGAGAGGTGGAAGAGTGACAAAAAAAGAGAGAAACAGACACCTGTCTCTTAACAATGTTTACACCATTTGTTTTTACTTTGAACTCAGCATCCCTGTCCCTTCCCTTCTCCCTTTCCCATCCTTGTCCTCTTCTTACCCAGAAACAGCCATGGTAGGTACAGTATGCAATACAGAACTGTAATACAAAGCATAAGGTCAGCACAGATTTACTCAAAAGAACCATGCTGTAACTCACCTTGGACAGGCCACACAAATTGCAACCTAAGGTGGGCACACACACTTACATAACGACTATTGCGCTGATTATGAATGGGATTTGTTGCCGTAGAGTAAAAAACTAAAATGTAACAATGAACTAACAATGTATGTATAGTATACGCTCCCTTTCCTTTACTATCTAAGCTCTCTGTTCATTAACCAAACGCATGTGACAATTTCTTACATCTGTTTTTTTTTTTTTTTATAAATGACCTCATGGGCAAAAAAAGTCTGTTAAGAGTAGAGTAGAGTAGGTACTATATTGATCCCACAGTGGGAAAATTTCTGTGTTACAGCAGCAATAGAGAACAACCAACATAACACCATAAGAACAGATACCACCATAAGAACAGACACATAAGAACAGAACTTCATAAAAACACGGAAAAGAACACGAGGACACAGCTGCTGTAACTTGCTGCCACTCTGCATGGCGCATGCGTACATAAGTACGTAGTAACAAAGAACACTTAGTCTTAAAATAAACAGTTACATAAAGGCAACAAAGCAACTGCTGCAACACGTCAGCCTGGTCTACCTTTTCCCATTTGGCTTTAGCAAAACACATACCTAGATTTCTTAAGATGGAAATCCTCATCAAAAACCTTAGTTTTGGACACTGGTGAGAGCAATACAGTGATTTGAGTATGACACAGCTACAACGTATGCTCTCAGCTTAAGGTTATGCCTGGAGCTGGAGGGATATAAAGCTAAAATGTATAATACTGCTCCTCCTCCCTTTGACTAACTCGGAAAACAGCCAGGGAGTAAGTTATTGAATGTAGTCCATAAAGATATGCTCTATACACACAAACAGTCTGCAGGCAGATGCACCTCCACATGTTATTTCATCTACACACAGTATACCTGTCTCACTTGCTGTATCCATGGTGTCTATCAACAGCCAATGAAATCTTGATAAATCTGTAACCAAGGTGAGTTGGTCTGTAGTCATGGTTTGTTGATATTTATTTATCTCTGTTTGGATCTTCTAAGTGGATCATTTAAGCCTACTAAAGTGGATGTCAACTCCTTTACCCCCTTTCATCATAGTATGAATCTTTCACAGTCTTGGGAAGTGGGACAAACCAAAAGATGACTTACATCTAATAAAAAGATGGCAAAAGTAAGATTCAAACTACAGAGCTAGTGTGAACTGTCAATGTGTGAAGCTGAATTTGCACATGAAAAGCACAGCGGTTTAACATTAAATGATTTATTATTTGATTTTACTACACTGCCAGGAGATCAGAGACTTTTCTCTTTCCCGGATCTATTTTGGTGTTCATCATTTTCCCCTTTCTAACACCTGAGACAGATAATTATCCATTAAAAAAAGGAGAAGTGCTACATTTTGTCATTTCTTTCCCAGCAAGATGTTTTTAAATGTGACACGGCAGAGTGACAAGCTGGAAGGCCAATCATTATAGTAATTAGTATGAAAATGGCATCGAGGCCATTATATATAAATTTAGAAAAAAAAAACTGTCCCTTTTGAAGTTGAACCCTTTAAAGTGTTCTTTTATACAAACTTAAACATACCCACAATTCATTTATCTACAGTGTCTTCATGTGGCTATTTTCATGGGCACCCATGGACTATTCTTTGCATGTTTCATGAAACGATATGAGATCATCTTTTAGTTCTGCCCGTCTCTGGATAATCAGTCACCCCTTATAAATCATGTCCTCGCTGCTGTTGCCCAAACACCTTTCATTGTCAGAGCTCAGGCTCAGCTCACTGGAGAGGCTGATGGATCAGTCTCTCCCCTCTAAAACCTTCCTAGGTGGATAAGCCTTGTTCATTAACCCTCTCACACGTCTAAGCCCATGCAGGCTGACCAGTCTCATACTTTCTTGATGTAATAAGAAGAGAACAATAGGTACAGGGCCACTTTACAAGTGTGTGTGTGTGTGTGTGTGTGTGTGTATGTTTGTGTGCTAGCAGGGCAAATAAAGGCTTTGATAGAGAGTTTTAGTATTAAAAATCTGTCCTCTGCTCTGCATTTCTTTTCATGCATATTCAGGTAATAGCCTATAGACCTATAATGAAAGATAAAGTCCCTCCCTCAGTGGTTCTGATTAGGGTGAGGTTAGATTCAGGTTTGGGAAAACATCTTGACAAGGAAACAAATTTCAACACAAGAGGTACAAGATTAGTTACAGTTTCACTCGAAACCAGTGTTATGAGACTTGTGAAGTGTTGCAACACTGGAGCAAAGAACAGTAACTGGTCAGCTTAGGTTGCCACCATACTGGAGAAAACAGCACAGGTTCTGAAATCCTCTTGTATTCACCAACTTATTTTTTTTGCCTGGATCATAAAATAAAATAATTTCCCCTGCAACCTTGCTTACTGCTATTTTTGCTCTCTATCACAATGTATGAAAGAATATGAATGTGAACACTCTGGCTATTAATTATTGCAACATTATTCTGTGATGCTAACTGCACAAGGCTAACCTTTCCATCTTCACTTCAAAGTGAATAAAAGATGGTATAAACAAAAAACATATATATAA
This sequence comes from Monopterus albus, assembly GCF_001952655.1. NCBI lineage: Eukaryota > Metazoa > Chordata > Actinopteri > Synbranchiformes > Synbranchidae > Monopterus > Monopterus albus. Next base: position 1,595,693 of record NW_018127884.1, on the reverse strand, counting down.
AAATAGATAAGAGTGGGAGCGCCTCATAATGTACAGTATTCCACATGCTACATCAGTGGCATTTATGGCAGGGTCACTGGCTGCACTGAAGCTCAAGTGTAAATCAGGCTTAAGAGGCGTTTGAGTGTTAAGTTCCTCAAATTAGCGATGTAGAGGTGTGACTTAGCCCTTGAACATGCTAAATGTGCCACTGCATGTGCTCTCATCTTTTAATGTGTGAACAATTTTTGTTCCAACATAAGCATACGTATTGGTTGTGCATTGCTCTTTGTCCCAGAGCTGATTTCCTTTTGTACAATGCCAATTAAGTATTACTACAGAAATTAAAAATCACAGTATATAAAATTTAAAAATAATATATAAAGTCTGTAGCATGTAAACATTCTGTGTGAATATTTAAAAGGTTGCCACTTAAAATACATGGATGAAGTTTAAATGTTATGCAGATGCTGAAAGTACATTTTGTTGGCTTTATGTTTTGCTTTGGAATATTGGACTACTACACAAAGCAGATTTTTAAAGCACAGTTTACACATTAAACCACACTTTGAGGTAGTTTCAATATAGTTCTCGGAGCACCAAGTTCAGTATTAGGCTGAGAAAAACAACACTGCTTAGAGTGGACAGAAAGAGGAGCTGTGAGAAGAACAAAAATGCAAATAAGGATTAAAAAACACACAATCAACAAAGCACCGTGTACAGTACAGCCAGCAAGACCTTACTACTTCCATTTTTTAGAAACCCACTGGGCCTGTGCATGTAACACAAAAGTGTCTGCCACCAAAAGAAGGTGAGCCTCAACAGTAGCACCATCAAAGCACCTAGGGAGTGATCTTTGTTTAAGCAATACTGCTTGCACATTTAAGAAACAAAGTGTGATGGACTTTTGCTCAAAAAGACTATAGCTATGCTGTGTAAATAACTGGTGTTGGATATGTGCTTGGGACAAACAACATACTATTAAAAATGGGCAAAAGACATGTGGCAAGATTTAAGTGGGAAACAGCCACATATGCATGTTGTCTTTATTTGTGGTTTTGAAGAAAATTAAACAACTTAGTTCTGGCAGCATTTGGAAGCTCCCCTCTGTATTTGTGTAACAACAGCAAAAGCAGCATTATGAACAGAACTCAAAGTGAGAGTAATTAGGTACGCAAAACAGTAAAGCCATTATAGTCAGCTACGTTCATCCTAGCATTCCTTCCCAAACTGCTTTGTGTTTTTACCCATACTAGAACATTTTATTCAGAAGAAGCAAATAAATAATTTTCAATTATTTTAGCTTGCTAATGCAAGGTAGGTTTTATCAAAACAAATGCTTTAAATGTTGCTGCATGCTGAATAGAATCTGTGTGTATAAGAGTATTTGTGTGTGGCAGCCTTTGTGGACAAACACAGAACTATCTGTGAAAATTCATTTAGACAGCCTCTTTTCTCTGTCTGACATTATAATTATCATTCAAACTAGTCAGGCTAATTACCTCCCCGTTCAGAAATACAATCAGGTTTGTACACAATTCAGAACCAGCCACAGACATCATGGCCTGCAAACCTAAACAATCATCAAGTCTGCTGAGCATGATTATTATGTTTTCCATTTAATCAAAACTTTCATTAAAATTTAAAGTCCTCAATTATTTTATCATTTAGTTTTCCAAATATTAATGCATGAGTCCCTATATTATTCATTATATTCTGTCAATCAGATTTTCTGATGAATCTGTTACAAACTCTAAACCACTGAGTTTTAATACAATTCATTAATTAAGGATAATTAACATGGCTTGTTTACAAAATACTGTATGTTTTACTATCCCCTCACAGGGGTGTCAAACGCAATGGCACAGGGGGCCAAAACTCAAACCTAAAGGTCGCGGGCCGAACAGGATAAACATTTATTGAACAGACTAAAACTAAATGTTTTTTTAACATAAATATTAATCAAAACAGACAGGATACAATATTATTTCAAAATAAATTAACTTGAACTTAAAATCACCAACCGTATTTCTGCTAAGGCTCACATTTACAAACACCTGCTTTTTGTCTGGACACAAGACGTGGCACACTTTCATCATGCAGCTCTTCAGAAACTCTCCCTCGGTAAATGTCCAGACTGATTTTCTCCTCTGCCGCAATAAAACTTGGTTTCACAGCAGCTTCACTGTGTGATTTCACTTTGGTGAAAACGTCTGCTGTGATGTCAGATTCCTCTTCAACTCCTCTACCTTCTGTAGCTTCTGTTCTGCATTCACGTTTTTCAGCTTGTCCTGATGTTTTGTCTCGTAGTGCCGTTTTAGGTTATATTCCTTAATTACAGCCACATTAGCTCCACAAATTAGACACACGGGTTTACCGGTAATGTCAGTAAACATATACTCAGCCTCCCACCGGTTTAGAAAGGCTCTGTTTTCTGAATCAACTTTTCTCTTGCCCACTGTTGACTTGAAATTAGGGTTGTTTACATCAACAGATGCTTGATTGATCTAACGTAATTGACGCGGGAATGATCGGAGGTAGCCTATCGTTTGGTAAGGCAGCTGTTGCGCTGCATTATGGGATTTGCAGTTTGTGTGTTAACGGCGCTTTATATCGCCGGGTCATTAAAAAAAGATATATAAAATGATCTCACGGGCCGGATGTAATTGTACGCCGGCCAGATGTGGCCCGCGGGCCTTGAGTATGACACGTTCCCTACAATCTTTACTTTATTAGTAACATTCTGATTCTGAACACTGGATGGACATTTTGTGTAAAAAAAAAAAAAAAAAAGATGATCTCTGAAGCTTGGGGCTAGACATTTAATATTCAAAGAAGAACTTGAAGCAGCTTTCCAAAAGGCTAAATAAAAATGTGTGAAATGACTTTTCTGTAATTTGCTTTTTTCTCACCACCAGTCAATCCATTAGCAAGCTGAAAGCAACAGAAAGATCTTATTTTCAACTCTTAGTCAACCTATAAACAGTCATGGTGTTTCTAGAAAGCATTATTACAATGTCATAACTGATATTTGTAACACGAGTACAACTGTTAAAACACAAAAATCATGCTGAACTTTCAGCAAGAAAACTTCACAACCTCAGGCTCAGCCATCCAATGAACAAGTCTGCACTATGGCACATGAGATGATCAAATATATGTAGAAAACAACACCAGTGGCATAAATCCATTTTTAGCACACAAAGTCAAGCTGTTTTAATAAAATTAAATGTTTGCCTGTTTTACTGTACTATTCTATTTCTAAAGGAGAAAGGTCAAAACTCTGACCATTAATGCAAATCCACAGTACAGTAACTTGACGTCTCAAAAACAAAAATGCAGAAAATTAAGGCTGCACTACATAAGAAAAAGCAGACTTTGCCATCCAGCAACCATTTCCTTTCCTTCATTCATCTGCCCTGTATCTGCTTTATTGTGATGCTAAACAGTGAGTTTTGACATTCAGAAGGGCCCTGCCAAAGGACAGACTAGTGGATGCAGCAGAGAACAGAAGGCCTTAATGGGTTCAACTGGAATGGAAAGCATCTGCTAGTCTTGACCAGCTGGAGGAGAGGGAAATGTCAAGTATGGTTATTATAGAGCAGGCAGCAACTCTAGGAATTTCCACCAGAATGAAAAACAGTTGCAGACAATACACATACACAATCTACATCTCCACAGTAACACCCTTACAGAGACAGCAAATGAACCCATACACACCCAAATGCATGTGCTAGAGTAATATGACACACGTCTGCAAGCACATACAAAACAAATACACAAATAATCCTGCTTCACTTCTGTATTTTCTTAGTGTACCCAGCCTTTGAACACTGCAATGCCACAGTTTCCTCTTGCCCATTTGCAGAGTATCCTCACTAAAAAGACTTCAACTAAACCTGATTTAAGGGCAAGGGAAACACACACACGCACACACACCCACACACACTTCTGTGGGTTCATATATCTGCAGCAAGACCCAGAGTGAGTATTTCTTCACAGGATCACTTGAGTTTTTGTACCCCTGAGGACGCTAATCAAAGCTAGTGCCAGACTAATGAAGCTCCTTAGCCCAAAGGCCAGAGAGACATACATGGCCCTGTGCCTCAAGGCTGACAGTCTACAAGGGTGTGTGTGTGTGTGTGCTGAAGCGAAGACGTGTGGTTGTATACAGTCAAATGTGTGAATGAGTGAGTGTATGGGCATAAAATGGTAGTATAATAGCAGATCAGCACAGCTCAAATCCCACTCTCTAAGGAGAATCTTGCATCAAACAGATCCTCCTGCCTGAGGGCTGGCCTTCTTGCTCTGTCGGTGTGGAAACTCTGGTCGCTTCACTTAAGAGTATTTGGATAAGAGAGTAGACATATAGCAGGTGGAGAGGCAACAGAAATGACAGCAGGTGGAGGAGGGGAGTGAGACAGAGAGATGAGGCAGTTTGGAAGAAGGCGGACATTTTATTACTACAAACTAAAGTGGTCCGGGGAATCATCAATAGCAGGAGTCTTATTGTTTGTTTCCATTTCTGTGTGAGTATGGTGCATCAGATAATGATATCTAGATATGGGACTGTTTACAGATTTTTACAGGAAGGTGAGTACAATTTTATATCCTACATTATTCCCTTTCATCACTCCTGGCTAAATTCTCTCCTTTACCTCAGGGTCAAGACAGCTTGATGGCAACCACAAGAGCACATGCAAACAGAAATGTGGCTCTTTCTGCCAAGGACCACAATGTGACCAGTTGCAAATGTTAGCCTGAAGCGCAAAACCAGAGACCCAGCCTGCCGAAAAGATAAAACGTCAAAGAGTAACTCAAATGTTTGACAAGATGGAAGCAGAACTGTCAGATGAGTGAGGAAAAATGTTGCTATAGCACTTCTAGCACTCCTTCACCAAAGGTACTACCAGAAAGACAGACGTCAAGCATCTCCCTTTGTAGAGTACACAGATATAAAGGGCAGATAGTACTCATTTCCCTCCCATAACAACAGAGGTTCATATAATCATCTCCCTAGTGCTTTCCCTCCCTGACGGCTATGTGATATGGCCGCTAGTGCTGGTAAATGTGTGAGGACCAGGAATGTGTGTGGTTGGGTGATAAGCCTGCTGTAAAATTTAATTAGCACAAAGCCATTGTGAAAATGACTTCATTTCTCATTGCATTATTAACTAGAGTACAGTGTAAGAGCCTGGTCTCAATGTACATAACAGGTTAATGGGAGAAAGGGATGGGGAATGAGAGAACAATGACACAGATCTGACAGGGATAGTAATACAGTACTTTGAGTCTCATAAAAAAAATTCAGGTGTGTATTTAAATTTCCTAATAAATGTTAAAACTTTTTGTCTATAGGCGTTTTTGCCACTGCTCAAGGTGAATAAGGTGTTTATTAAAGTAGGATGAAGATGAGACTGTGTGTAAAGAAAAGATGAGGAGGATCTCAGAAACTGACTGAATAGTAATTCTACATTAGCAGCTTCACCCTGCTGTTTGGGGTCTGAGCTGGTGTGAATGGGCTGATTAGGGTCCTTGGCTCGACATGCTGAACACCACTTTCTATTTCACAATCCACAGCCTTTATTAGAGCCCAGCTTCCTCATAATCCAGCGAAAAGTGGATATCTGAGGAGCCTGATCATCTTAGGGCTTGGCTAAAAATGCAGGATATATAGCAGAGCAATGAGGAGCAGAGTGGAGAGGTGTACATTATCATCTGTTTTCTCAGTGGAGAAAGTTCATTTCAGTGTGTGTATGTGCGTTTTGTTGCATTTCCACTTAGTGGTATAGTGGTATGCACTGTACTTCCCCTAACCATCACCAGGCATAACCTTTGGGGTTGATGCAGACCTACTTTGTTTTTCCACTGTACTTTCTCTGTGTCGGTCTCTGTTTAAAGGAGGGAGGGGTTGCTCCTCCAGTTTTTACATACAGTGGGTACGGAAAGTATTCAGACCCCCTTAAATTTTTCACTCTTTGTTATATTGCAGCCATATGCTAAAATCATTTAAGTTCATTTTTTTCCTCATTAATGT
>NW_018127884.1:1543722-1589038 GCF_001952655.1 Monopterus albus | reverse complement strand
GACTGCATCTCTGGAGCTCAGCTACAGTCATCTTTGGGTTCTTCTGTACCTCTCTCACCAAGGCTCTTCTCCCCTGATAGCTCAGTTTGGCCGGACGGCCAGCTCTAGGAAGGGTTCTGGTCGTCCCAAACGTCTTCCATTTAAGGATTATGGAGGCCACTGTGCTCTTAGGAACCTTAAGTGCAGCAGAAATTTTTTTGTAACCTTGGCCAGATCTGTGCCTTGCCACAATTCTGTCTCTGAGCTCTTCAGGCAGTTCCTTTGACCTCATGATTCTCATTTGCTCTGACATGCACTGTGAGCTGTAGGGTCTTATATAGACAGGTGTGTGGCTTTCCTAATCACATCCAATCAGTATAATCAAACACAGTTGGACTCAAATGAAGGTGTAGAACCATCTCTGGGATGATCAGAAGAAATGGACAGCACCTAAGTTAAATATATGAGTGTCACAGCAAAGGGTCTGAATACTTATGACCATGTGATATTTCAGTTTTTCTTTTTTAATAAATCTGCAAAAATGTCAAAAATTCTGTGTTTTTCTGTCAATATGGGGTGCTGTGTGTACATTAATGAGGAAACAAAATGAACTTAAATGATTTTAGCATATGGCTGCAATATAACAAAGAGTGAAAAATTTAAGGGGGTCTGAATACTTTCCGTACCCACTGTATAATCAGGATAATCACCTTTATCGGCCACGTATGTTACACACAAGGAATTTGTTTCTGGTACAGAACCGATGGCAGCCATTTGTGGTGCCAACTCAACCGATGGTTCTAACCATCGGGGCAACGGGAGGGTTCAGTGTCTTGCCCAAGGACAGTTAGACACGTGGACTGCAGGCGGATTCGAACCTTCAACCTTCTGGTTAGGAAACGACTGCTCTACCCACCGCACCAACGCACCCTTTTTGTGTGTGTCTACGCTACTCTCATCCATTAAACTGACCTCTCTAACCAGGTTCAAGGATTTTATTGTCAATTCACCATATGTGCAGGAAATACAGAAAATCGAAATACTGTTTCTCTCTCACCTAGTATTGGGTGCCATAACATTTAGGAACTAAAATAGAATAAAAATAGAATAGAACTGGATTAACATAATTAGGATAAATCTAAACGGTACAGCCAATAAGCTGTGGCTCAAAACCGTGTACTGTCAGTGACAGTAGCATAGGAGATTGTCAGATGGTTCAGCATCACCAGGGCGTTGGTGATGAGGTGCAAATAGCATATAAGGTATACATAGACAGCAGTGCAAATGACCAACAGCACCAGCTATCCCAGCAAAAAAAAAAAAACAGTCAGCAGCAGATTTACATGTAATATAACAGAAGGTAAAACAGCAGATAGTTTTTTTTTTTGTTTCCACAACAGTCAGCAGCAGATTAACCTGTAATATAACAAAAGGGGGAATGTATGTGCAAACAGCAGGGGTAGTCTTTTTATATCTTTTTATGTTCTGTGGTGGGTTACGGTCCAAGGGCAGAAGTAGGTATTATGAGGTAGTGAGCGGTGTTCAGCATCCTCACAGCCTGGTGGATGAAGCTGTTTGTAAGTCTGGTGGAGTGGGCCTGAAGACTCTGATACCTTGTCCCTGAAGGAAGGAGTCTGAAGTGGGAGTGTGTGGGGTGGAAGGTGTCATCAGCTATGCAACCAGTCAAGTGAATACCATATACAGCACACCATTGCACTTTATCCTCTTCTTACATTTTGAACTGTGCATGGATTACAGAGATTATAATTTCATCCAAGTTTGCCTTCTCAGAATAGGTTTACAGAGTCATTACTGGTTTTTAACACAGTATGATATGCATACATCAAAATTCTACATTTCACTGAAAAGGCCCCTTAACATTCAGGATGCTGGACTTACATAATAGCCCAACTGAGAGCCATTAAAAGCCATTTTTCATTATCACCTCTAAGGCAACACTGGGAGTAGACAGCACTACAGTCACACTGAGTGGCAGGCCACATGGAAAACCATAATCTATAGCCAAAAGGTTTCAAACAGAAACATATTTCATGTTAATTACTGCCTGTACTATATATATTGCACATGGTATCTTTGGAAATTAATACCATTCAGTTATCCCAAGAAGCTGATTCAAGCTGATTCCAACCTAAAGCTTAGAGACAGTGGCTTGTGTCTGAAAGTCCCTGGTTCAATTGCCAGACTAGCAGAATAAATCTGGTGCAATAAATCACCAACTACTCAAGGACTGTTAAGTGGCCAAGAGATCAGACTGCATTACACTGAGCAGCTTCCATGTGTGACTGAGTCTAAGTGTGTAAGCATGTAGCAGGGAATTCCAGGAAAAGGGAGCACATCTGAAACCTGAATAAAGGTATTTTTAAAAAATCATTCCTTCATCATTCTGTACAACCCTCAATTACTATTCTACAAGTTTCACTGCCTGGCTGGACCTAATTACACTAGCCACTTTGTTAAGGTGCCCTTTTGCTCCATCTGTTCAATGCATGTGTGCATAGGCTCAAACATGCATGCACACACACACACACACACACACACACGAAGTAAAGCACTTCAGGCAGACAAAGGCAGGTCAAGGTGCACTTTCCCATCTGGATATGCCTTTGTCTATAAGAATAGTTAAACATCTAACCCACCAATCAAGTGTGGCATTAAGAGAGACACTGTGACTCCAAGTGGTCAGATGACACAGAGTATGGTACACCCATCCAAATCTTCGATATGGCAAATTCTCCAACCCAGTAATGGCCTCTAACGTTTTGCCTGCACATCATTAAAACACAGGGTTTAAGATGACAATTTATATGCATGTATGCACGAGTGCATTATGTGTGAAAGCTGGAGAGTGAACACTGTGTTCAGGAACAGAAGCTTCTTGCAATAATCTGTCACTTTAATGAAAAGCTCTCGGGCTGTATGTGATGTGTGGATGATATATTATGACCAAATGCAGATAAATCAGCAACTTCTACAGTTGCACTTTCAAAAAAAAAAAAACAAACAAAAAAAAAAAAAAACTGACATCTAGTATCAATTCACATAGATCTAGGAAGGAAAGCAACCATGATCTTCCTTTTGTCTTGAGCTCACAGAAATGATTTAATAACCTCTTCTTTTACTGCTTATGTCATGTCTAGGGTAAAGCAACAAGGCCAGAAAGGAGATAAAGCACAGACAAAACAAAGTCAACAAGTAAATAATAAACTTCAGAAGGATGTGAAGCTTTGTCCCGTAAATGACATTAATATGAAAAGAGAGAAATGTAAAAGAGGGATGAAAACACACATATGCAATATGCAGGGTACAGTAACCTGCTGTGGAATCCACATATCACAGAATATAAAAGCCCCAATCAAAAATGGCAAGCATCTAGCAGCTGAACCCACTAGTTGAGCCTTAGAAATATACAGCAGCTGACTCTTACTGCTTCCATCAATGTCTCACATGTGAGCACAGAAGCGACAGAGGAGCTGAGAGGAAACCAACTTCATTTTTATCCTACTTTTTCTCCCCAGTTTTGTCTTAATCATTTCCTCACCACAATCTCGGAAAGACACTGTGGGCTGAGTCTCAAATTAAGTCTATTAGTCATTTCCGACTACCATTTGCACCTATACCTGAGCCATTTCAAGTCTGTGCTGAAAAGCTGCCTGCATGAACCAATGATCCAACATTATATACAAAACATAAATTCAGAAAGAAGGGTCATAAAATTGATTCGACCAGTAGATAGCACACAGGATCTCCAATAACTAGAGGCTGGCTTTTAGGGTGAAAACCATAACACTTTCAAGTGCAAGTAAGGAAAAATAACTCCCGTTTCCATTTGGTTAAGGGGTTCACTGACTTTGTGAAGTGACCTTTACATCAATTTTAAGCTCTAGTTCAGAGCTATATCATACATGATAATTGTTAGGTCAGGCGACACTAAAGACATCTAAAGTAATTGCTCCTAAAGACAGAGACATTTACCCCTTCACAGATTCTGCTCCTCACCACATTCCCATAACGAATCATTCCAGTCCAAGGGCGTTATAGTACACACATACACTCCTATGTGCCATCTTACAAACTTAAGAGGCTCCTGCTCTCTGTCAACACAGTGACTAAAAGCGTGCCGTTATGTGAATGTCCTCAACATGCATGTGCACATACCAGCCTGGGAGTCAGGGTGGCTGTGATGAGAGCTTGCAAAGATGGCTGAAATGACCAGACAGTGCCTGGAGAGATGTTTTCAGAAGGACACAGTTTAAAAGCTATGGCTGCTTTATAGATTCAATAAGTCTCTTACACCTGTGTGGCTAACCACCATCGATCTATCATTCTGTGGAGCCCAATCCAATTTAGAGTGCCGAGGAGCCCTAGAGTCCCACAGCCTTATCCTAACCCAGGCCACAGCCATCCACAAAGCCTGCTTACCTTCATCCCCTGAAGTCTGTGAGTGTGTCTGTGTACTTTTATGTATATGTGTGTGCTGAGAGAGACTGCAGACCAAGCTGAACACCTTAGCTGCTGGCTCATGTTAAAGTGTGCTGAGCCAATTTATGAGTAGGGGAGGAGAGGAGATGAGAGACAGAGGAAATGGAGAAGAATTCAGGGAGCCTAACTTAACCCAAAGAAGAAAAAAGAAGGGAAGGAACGACGTGTGCCCCTCATGTGCATTGAACAGTGGAGTAGACAGGCCAGAAATTTTTATCCTATTTTCTATTGCATCGCACTCATCATGGCTATGAAGCACTATAGCCATAATCAAACTACTCTGTGGTCTCATCACACTCTACCAGCCATCTGATTTGTTTCTGTAGACAAGAGACCGCTGCACTTGATTGAATCTTTCTTGGTGCAAAAGCTTAATAGCAACATGCAGGTTCAGATTGACCATTCAAATCTTTCCCCTTCACTACTAATTACAGTATCTTTGGACACAGATGTTTCTGTTTTAATTCTCTTTGCTGCTTCACTGGAGTGTAGAAATCCCCCTGAGATCAATTATTAAAGGGTATTTAAAACTGGGGGAAAGGAGGTGGTAGGGTTGTGTGAAAGTGAAAGCAGCTGTTTAAGTGCTTGTGCTGTTGACTAAACTTCATCACCTCCCAACTAAACTGAAAGCATTCTGTGGGTTTCACGCACTCCGGCGACTAAACCCAAGGCAATTAAGGCCTGAATCTCCTTAGGAGAGAGGGAGGGAAGGGAAATGGGAGAGAACGGGTGAGACACGAGAAGTGGAAAGACTCCATACCAATAAAAGGCAATTATGTTTTGGGAGGGCCATTCAGGCCATGAGAGTCTAGAAGAAGACAGCGGGGATATAGGATGGTAGGGAAATGAGGAGGAGTGTTATTTAGGAGGCAGATGGCAGAGAGGGGGAAATTAAGATGAATGGGCATTGAGAGGGCTGAGCTGGTGCTGGGGCCGGGCAGAGAAAAGTAATTAGCTGTGTTTGCTCTGGGAGGCTGGCAGTAAGTACGAGGCCTGCAGTGACAGGCTACAGCCTTTAGCGTGATAAATCAACAAAGTCATGTCTGAAGCTGCCAGCAGGAGGCATCTGGGCCAGCAACCTTCCAGGACCTTCTTACCTGTATAACACACCATGAAGTCTTTTCACAATATGGACAGTGAACAGCAGCTTTTACACACTGCACTTTATTTTTACCCGGATCCCTTGTTAATACAATTTAGCTCTGGCTTGTTCTGTCTTACATTTACTGACTCTCTCATGCTCTCTTACACACAAAAAGCATCTGAGCCCCCTTTTTCCATATGCAGCCCTCTTTTCTTCCTTATACAATATTCCTTAGTTTGACCCTTACCAACAAGCTCAATTTTTCTTCCTCACACCACTTCTCTCCATTGCTTATGTTACAGCCACCTCTATCTGTCTCTTTCCTCCCACCTTGTATGTCTCCCTCCCCCTCGTCCCTTTCCAATCTAATTTCAGATAAGTTGGAGCAGAACAACAGAGCAAGGCCTTTTATCATTGCCATCAATGATGTGGGTGGATTGAGCGTGAATAATTTTATTCATGTGTGCCTGTACTCAGCCCACTGGGATTTCAATTACAAGTAATAAAAGGTAATACAGTTACAGAGCAATTCTTTAAGTGCTTCTGTAATGATTGTAGAAAACCTTTGACAAGGGAAGAAAGCTGCTGTTTATTTTAACAACAGCAAAGTAAAATATCTGTTCATAACTATTAATCATATAGGACAATTTAATGTGGTATATAATTAGTATCCCATCCGGTCTTCACTCCCAGGAAGTCATACACTTAGACATATGACCCCTTGCCATTTTTACATTAATATATTAACATAGTTTTTAAATGGCAGCACTGAAGTGCATCTGAAATGTTCTAAGATACTTGTAGTTTACACCCAATTTTTAACACATCATTTAGTCTGTATGCTTGATCACACTGCACATGCCTCACTCCTAATGAAAAATAATTCATAGGTCAGCTTTGAGAAAATTAAGACATAAGGCATTTGACTCATACACTGATCTGAACAACAGACATCTGTACTGTAGCTGAACTCAAAATGTCGCAGTCACTGAACAAATTAGGAGCCTTATCAAACTGAGCTGCCAGAACAGCCCACACACTGCTTCCAAATAATCTTGACCCTGCTTCTCTCAGACTCAGCACATGGCACTGCCTCAAGCTGTTTCAGCAATGGCTTTTCACACACACACAAAAGGCACAGACAAGGTCACAAAAAGGCAAAGGGACAACTGAAAAGTTCACTGGACACACAAAAAAGCAGCACAAATAAACAGTCAAGAAGAATTAGCATTATTTGCAAGATGTGTAAAAGGCAAATATCCAACAGCAAATCAAAGGCAAAGCTGCGCATGCTTGAGGTTCTAGCTTTGTGAGTTTTTTTTATTATTTGTTTTATTCTTTACCATGGTTAACGGGCCTGAGAACCTGGCGGAACGAGCTGGGGCTGATCATCTGCTGCTGGTTATCTGTGAGGAGGGCAGTGGACAAATAATGCCAACATGTACAGTGCTAGGAGGGATCAGACAGATGCATAAATGAGATGAAAGAATGCCTGTGAAGTTCATTACCAAGAAATACTATGTTTAAGGGCACAGCTATCAACTCATCCTAAGGATTAATGAGCAATAAATTCAATCCATCTTGGATTCACATCCATCTTGTGTGTGTTCTTTCCATTTTTTTCAAATCCTAGATTTAGAGTTAAAACTTCCAGGAAACAAAGGGAGTGTACTGTCTTTTACAGAGCTCCAAACATCACTAGGTTATAGCAATGTCGTCAGGGTGAGGATTCTCTGGTGTTGTTCTGCTAGCAAGCATGTGAGCAATCAACAAACTAATGTATTTTGCAAATGACAGAGAATGAGAGTGTATAGCACCATGGCATGAAAACCTGTGGATGCATTCAACTGAGTCAGTTTTTAAAAACAAAACACACAAAAAATACACCAACATGAATATGCAAGTGGTGCAAGTTGGCAGCTTTAGAACACAATTCATTATGATTTTTGAATATCTGACTGGACTCAGAACATTGACCTCAGTTTTTTTTTTTTTAGACAATATGTGTAGAAGGTTTTATTGTGTGCTTCTTTGTGTCTAAATGTAGGTAAAGAATAACAGACTCACCTCTGGCTCTTGGCACTCTCTTCCTGCGGTCTCTGAATGCAGCTCCTGACTGTAGGGCTTCCAGCAAACTATCCATCACACCTGTCTCATCATTCTCTGAAAAATCCAGGAAGAAGAAAAATGAGAGGGTGTTAGAAGACAAAGGAGAGGTAAAGAAATAAAATAAAGTGTAGTTTCTTTCAGCGGTGAAGTTGCAACAATTTGGAACTCAGTGGCAGGCCGCATGTAATATGGAAAGGCTTTAACAAGCACCTGTGATATCACATGTAGCGCTGTAGTGCACATGGCTGTAGCTCTATAGTGAAGTCAATTGCCCAAAATGCAATGTAACTTGCTCCAAGAAATCCAGCAACAAGTCTACGGGTTCTAGAAGACAGCATGTGTACATATTGTGGTGTTTGTCACGTTGTGTTATTTACTCATGAATTCGGTATCATGAAAGATATAATCCAACAATAGAGGCAGATGTACAGGGACATGCAGAATGTTGTCAAGTATTTCACAGCATTTACTGCAGAATACTTCTGAGTCAAAATATCAAGTCTTCACTTTGTAGAAGCAAGGGAACAACCAGAATGTAGATATAATGCAGAAAAGAAAAGGCTTTGCAGGTATAACATGTAAATCATGCCCTGTGTTGAAAATCTGGCCCTGACACTGGAGGCAGAATGATGGACCTGGCTTATGATTTGCAGTGAAAACAGCCTCCAGTGCATGAGAAGGAAAACAGATAGCAGGTACATGGGAATGTTCAGAGACAATCGGCACTTTTAATAAAAAGTTTATACTGTGGTTGTCATGCAGATGTGAATTTGTGTGCATAGCCTTTTCAACTCTGCCTCTTTGTTGTCTTTAAATTTTGTCACTGAACTGTCCACTTATAAAGGTACATTTTCACTACTGACACACTGGCATTAATGAGAGGCTTGCAATTAGAGTGGCAGTTTTAATAAAATCAATTGCTGGATGCATTTTCTTGTTGTTTATCAGTTGCATTTTAATGTTTAGTTTAGTGTTCTAGATAGTAGTCTGAAAGTGCATTACAATAAAATTATAAAAAAAAGAAAACAGGAAATAGTATTTGGAAATAAACTGCAAGATGATGTTAGTGCAAACTTTGCGCTTCTCTAATAACAAAACAAAAAAAGTTGAAAAAAGAAAAAAAAAAACACTAATTTGACAGTTGGTGAAAACTTTGCCATCCATGAGTGTGCATGTATTCTTGGCAAGATCTGCATAAGACTGGTCACTGATTTGAAAGTCAGACACATCTGAGTGCTTACTCCTGCCATCTTCAGTTGAATACTATAAGCCTTTCTTATGTTTAACCACTTGGTGATAATTACTGTATATTGCAAACAAAAAATATACACTGAAATTATACAAGATGTAAAAAGGCAGTATGCAAACTGTGGCAACAAAACAGAGCTCGGCTCTGAACTTTTTGTTTGATGTCTTGAGTTCAGTTGCTTTGTGCTGCTTCCCAGAACAAAGGATCATGCCCAACTCCGGCAGTCATGTCACTGTGACAGGATAAGGACAGTGAACATGCAGTGGTGGGCAGGCAAGGCCTTCTCTGCTGGCCTAAACACTATCAGAAGCACTGACCTACATTTACAACCTAAATTCTAATATTTGTTCCATGAAATTGTACTAATTTATTCCCAACAGTCTATTCTCTTCATTTCGTAGTATTTCTCTTGGCTGCACCGCTTCCAGTAAGTGTATGTGGATGTTAGATTTTTTGTCCAATCAGATTTCAAACTCTATGTGTTGCCATGTCAATCTAATCTGCCCAGGGCCTTTAGAATCAGAAGTGCTGGCCCATGTCACTTAAACTGCATTAGCAATGCGACTGTTTCTTTAACCAATCAGATTTCAAATTCGCCCCACAGGGCCAGCTGGCTGGCCCACAATGATGTCAGCATTTTTCTGTCCTCTTATTGGTTGGTCAGAGCAAAACTAGAAAAGGACTTACTGATGGAAGTGAAACGCAGAGATGACCTCCATGAAGATGGATTTAGTATATAAATAAATAGCATCTCTGGTGAGTATGATGCATTTAATTTAAATTTTGTATGTTTTTGTCATGTTATTAAATAAGTATTGATTCTGAACTGCTCTGGATGATGAACCTAGCGCAGTTGCAGTTGTAGTGTAGAGGTTTAGAGTTGTCTTAACTGGGTTTCTTGCTTTAGTAAAAATGGTATTCACCCTCAATATGCGAAATACCTCTCTCTCTCTCTCTCTCTGTAATCCCACGCTAATTATATTGCATTTTTGTATAGTATTGATGGTTTCTATAATTGGTAGTATGGTGGTATTAAGAGGTGAATTAAATCAGGTAAGTCCCCACTGAAGGCTCAGGTACGAAATGCACGGTCTGCCACTGTGAACATGTGTACCGTTTCTGGGGCTGCACAATGTATGGTGCAGTATTCATAATTAGCATTTTTGTCTACATATTTAATAAGAGTGTAGTAATAACAGAGATATTTCATATGTTCAAATACAATTAGACAGTGTGTGCTGTACTAAGCAGGTATACATTAGATTTGTCAGCGCTAGGAAAGTCATTACAAGTTCACTGGCTGCATAGAGGGCAAGCTGTACCCTCAGCTGTGGTGTGACTGCAGGGTCCAACCACTGATTTAGTAAAGGGTAGGAGGACATTGCTCTGATTAAGGTTGTGTGTGTTTTTCTCACTCATTCCATTTCATCTGACAAGTCCCTGTGGAACAATAACACACAGAAAATATATATCCAATTCCCAATTCTATGACTCAGACTAAGACTTTGTGATGCTACCAGGTCCTCTAATGGGCAAAAGGTCATTATATTCCATATTAATGTATTCTGGTAAACATGGGGTCAAACATTCATTAAAGCACACATTAAAAAACAACTGGGTATCACAATCATGTTTTTGTAATTTAGGTGAACAGAAGGAAAATTTCAACATCATCTATGTAAAGTGAAATTAGGGGAATGATGAGTACTGTACACTGTTAGCAGGAGACATATACAGCATTGCCAGAAGGCTGAGCTAGGGCCAGTCGTACCAGCAGTGACCCAGACTGGTCGGTCGGCTTCCCTTAAAAGAAGAGAGCCGCAACGTGCAGATGAGTAATCTTCCAAGTATGATTATATTGCATATATGGGTTTAGATACATGACTTTGAAGTTTATAAACTAATGCAATCTGATACAACAATACAGTAATAAATCCTTCCTTAGTAGAGCTTATGGTTTTGTTCAATATTATATTTATGATCAGCTATGATCATGTTAGAATAAATTAGGCCAAGAGCTCTATTTATATTTTCAGGCCAAATAAATAGCCCTATATATTTATTTTATTGTTCAATTGTTCACTGGGGGACTAGGGACTGTTCATAGTATGACCTATTAAATAAGGAAAAGACAGTTGGCCATGTGGCCACATTAGATGGTAAACTGATATTTTAATTAAAAAACTTTATATTTAGATTGATAGTTATATCAGTATCTACATGTATGTCCAAATCTTAACCATGCATAGAAGTTATGCAATGCAGAAAAGATACTACTCCAGGTAGGCTAAATAATTTTGGTGGAGAGATAAAGGCGGTTCATAAGCCACTACATGCTCAGCCATAACCTTTATTAAGGTGAGGATGTCTCTTAAAGTGTGGAAGTAACTAAGTAATTGTTTTGTAAAAAAACAAATTCGTGAGAATTTCATACAGTGTTTGTGACTGATTTAGTCTACTGTTCCGAGACATGCTTATTGCCAGCTTCACAGGTTGTGACTGAACACACAATTAAAATCAGTTTATCACTAGAAGAGCAGATTACAACTTATATAAATGTTATATAACTGCATGCTCGTCTGATAAAAGTTTTTTTGTAGACCAAAAATATATTATATCATGTTATAAATGGTCTAAACAAAACATACGAGTCAGATGTGAAAGATTTTGCGTATTGAATTAAGTCAACATGAACATGACGATTATCATGCAAGCCTCTCATTTGAGTGTGCAGACCCAGATAGCATTGATCTATTTCATAAACAATTAATGAGGACTGTCAGTGATCAACCTGTTAAGCTTGTCACCTCTGTCAGATGCCTACAAGCTCTGCTCTTCATGTCTTTTAATTTGAGACATTCATGACTCATTAACAACCGCCACAGTCACACTGCACTATGGGGCCTGCAAACTGAAATTTTCATCTTCTTTCACACATACAGTGCCATGCGGCACCATGGTGGGTTTTCTATAAAAACTGCCACTCAGCTTCACAGTACATGGTCTCTTTACAGCAAACCCACATCTACACTGAAGCTCCTGTATTGAGGGCAGGGGGTCCCTGGGGTGGTGGGCTGTGGCTCCAAACCCCGTGCCCAAGGCTTCGACTATAAGCACACACACAGTAGATATATCATGGCCCAGTTCCTCTCCTGCCTGCTTCGATGTGTGCATTTGTTGTGCTTTTCATTTGCAACAGTTGCACTCCTCCTCTGGCTGATATGCACCTAGTTCTTCATCATTACACAAAGCTGAGAGGCAGCACAAATTTCCGTGCAAAACCGGCGCTCTTCAACATCCAAATTTGTCTCCACTGCTGTGGTAATTCATCACAGGCAGCAAGCTTTACATTCCCCACACCACACATAGACACATATACAAAAATACAGCAATCACACAGAAAACAAGCAAAGGGGAGCAGATCAATCTATGGCAACCTCCAGTTTGTGCCTTAGTGTGTAGTACTCTGTTTGACTCCAACCCACAAAAACATGAAACATTTTGTGTGCCTCAGGAGGCAAGGAAAAACGAAACCCACTCAGATCCCCTGCCTCAGGAATATATGGAAGCAAAAACAGTCCAATTTTACACATCAAGCAGAAGAAACTCAGACAGGCTGAGACTGAAAACTGCTTTATGGAGTGTAGACAAGAAGTGCTTTCAGACAACCCAACATTAAATTCATAAAACATATTTATATACTTACGCCCACATGCTCACAAACAGAGAGCGAGAGAGAGATCAGAGACGTCACATGGATGGTAATAGTAATGGATGAGGAACACATGACAGATGAATATTAGTCAAGCTAGTAGCTGTGAAAAGAGTTTAAAACAGCCATTCAGTTTGTGAAAGGTGGTGTTGAGAAGGATGTGGCAAAAGAACAAAGAATAGGGAGAGGAACAAGACAGTGAAGAGTAGTATCCCAGTTCTGGCAGCAGAGCTACTGATTGTTGCTTTGATGTGCACAATTCACCTGCCTTTTTCTATTGTGTTGCATCTGGGATCAGAGCTCCAATGACAGGTGTGCAATGTGCACAGAGACTCTTTTCTTTACTTCCACAAAAAATTAAGACACTCTCACAAGCCACTCTAGGCATCAGTGACGTCTATTTAAAGAATAGAACGAGTGTCTGCACATCTGTTTCGCTGCAGGTCCACAGTAAGCTCCAAGTCCCACATTTTAGTAATGACAGAAAAGAGGAACTGAGCCAATTGAATTCTACTGTGACATGTTTCGTTTGAGTGATCTGCTTCTTGGGGAAAAAACAAAAATAATCTGTGGTTAGATGTACAAATGTATATGTACAAATGTAGTCAGATCAACAAGAAGATGCAAGTAGAATGGAGTTTACTCTACCACAAAACAAAGAAATAAAGTCTGGGAGCAGAATCAAGACAAAGCTGAACCTCCACCTCTGGGAAATGGCTATAGTTATCCTCCTGTCTGTAGCAAAACTTCAATCACCATCTATTTAATCAGAGCCTGTTCAGACTGGCGTTTTCCATTGTCTGGACATGCAGCCTGTCTGTGTATCGATGTCTACCCTCTATTCAGGCCTGGACTAATGCCTTTTACCACTTCACTCAACAGGATGTGGCACTTATCATCAGGACAATGACCTGGTTGTAGCAGTGTGTAGCAGAGGTGGGCCAGAGCAAGGAAAGAAATAGGGTCAATTGGGCTGGGACAGAAGAGCTAAGAGGAGAAAATGCCATGGTTGCGTATAATGAATACAGGCTGACCACTGTGTTCCCTTGGAAACTTAAAAGGCAAATGGTGCAGTAAGACTAGTCAGGCCCCTCTCTCTCCAGTGAATACCATTTGGTCTGGAACAGGGGGTGTTGATCATTCAGTGATGGCTACTTGTTCCCAAGGCTTTCACTGGATGAAGAACAAGGGAATACAAATGACAGACCAGCATTATAACCACCTAATAAAAATTGTAGTGGGTAGAACAGTCGTCTCCCAACCAGAGGGTCGGAGGTTCAAATCTCAGTGCCTGCAGTCCACATGTCAAAGTGTCCTTGTGCAAGACACTGAACCCCCCAAGTTGCCCCTGATGGTTAGATCCATCGGTGTGAGCTGGCGCTGCAGATGGCAGCCTCGGTTCTGTACCAGAAACAAATTCCTTGTGTGTAACATACTTGGCCAAATAAAGGTGACTATCCTCATTATCCTGTTCATCATCTTTTGACCAAGTCTCTGTTGGTGCAGTATAATTGCTGGGGCTTTCCGTGGCACCACAGCTGAAGACCACGCAATAAAATAATCAGATTTTTTAAAGTGATAAATCTATATATTTACAGAGAAACTCCATACAATAAACATTAAAGCAATTCTCTACCTGGGGGTCAGGACTTCCACAAGGGCTATAAAATGACAGCCAAGTAGAAAAAAGGAAAGTCTAAAAATTCCACTGCATAGAAAGAACAGTTTTTTGCATAGTTTTACTGGCTCAGGCCAAGCAGCAGCCTCTGAGGCTGAGAAATGAAGCCAGTGCTGAAGTGTTAAAACCTGCAGTTCCTCAAATGGCCACTTGAGGCTGACTCCCATGTTAAAATGCCCAGTTCCATCCATCTATCCATTATCTATACCGCTTATTCTAAAGAGGGTTGTGGGGGGCTAGAACCAATCCCAACTGACATTGGGCGAGACGCAGGGTACACTGGACAAGTTGCCATTCTATCACAGGGCTGACACATGGACAGACAATCGCACACACCCACACCTACAGGTGGAAGGGTCCTGCCACAGGTGGCTAGTGACTAGCTGTATAGTGAGTTTCACTCATGCTCCAGCTCTTTGCCTATTTTTGGATTAGCCATAGCAGGAGGAGTGAAGCACTAGGGGGACGGCCAGAGCTTCAAAACTGCTCTTCAGAAAACCAATGGGTGAGGTCATGAAAGGTTTGTCCATCTTTTATATACGATGGTTCATGCCTCTAAACTCAAAACAGTAGTGTGGACGTAGCTATTAACAAAATTAACAAACAGATTTTGTGTTGATTCTGACACATTCACACCTCAAAAAACACAAGGGATTAGCATTCAGAAGATATGAGGACATTGTCAGCCAAGGTGCCCAGAGCAACACAGGGAGCCAGGCCACTGTCCAATGGGTTTTAGGAGACACTAGTGCAATCCCAATCACACTTGATTATAACAGTAAAAATTGCTGAGGTATAAACCAAATATTTAAGCACCACTGTAATACTAATGCACAGAGGACATTGTATTGCCTATAGTATTTGAGAACATACAATATCTCACCATAGCTCCTGCTTCACAAAGAGATTTTTCTTTCTCCCTTTTTATGCTCCTCCTATGATTTCAGCATCTTTGCATGCAGGACTGTATTTCTAGCTGTTCTTCTATTTGACGTCTTAATAGTTCATCGCTTGTAGCCATGTAGGGAATGTTTGAGTTAATGCAACAGATTTGTCATATACAAGCCAGGCACAGCTAGAGGAGGAGGGTAAAAACACCTATTCAATCTGAATTTCAATCTCCATAGGGCTCTATGCAAATGCATGCAAGCTTGCAAGCTAATGCTCTCCGTCTCTCAGATTGCCACTGCCACAACACACAGTGCAGATGACAAAATCAAACTGCATATTAAAGTACAGGTGGAAGCAGAGTCTGTGGCAGGTAGGAGAGAGAGGAAAATGAGAAGGAAACTGGAAGAACCTCACCTTCCAGGAATGCTTAAGCAGGCAAAGTTAAAACCAATCCAAATGCAGAGCAGTGTAGCAGGTAAATAAGCTAAAATCCATTTTGATCATTTCCTCAGGGAAACCCTCCCCTTTCCTTCCCCCATGTCTCATTGCTGTGCCCTTCAGCATGATGTGGATGCAGCCTCTCAGGGGCTTTTTAGGGAATTGATGGATAATCAGATGATTACACAGAAAATCTCCATTGAGGACAATCCTCCCTGACAAACAAAGAAAAAGCTCTTTAGTTAATAAATAGGCTGACAGACAGACAGAGTGAAACAGAGTGAGAGAAAGTGAGTAAATCCTGTTCTGGGTTTGCAGCACAATGCCAAATCTCTATCACATAATAATTTCATCCCAACAATCTGTGGATATGAATGTCTATGTGTGCAAAATGTATGTGCATGTGTGTCATACATTGCTAGATTGACTTTTTGGGGATGTCACCAAGTTTGCCTTTAGCTTTATCTTAATTTGAGCATATCTAAATAAATTTCAAGCTCTAGGCATATTTGTATAAGCCTTACTGCCAAAATTTGGCTGAGGTTTATTCTTATGATTTTCTTATTTCTGAAACTACTTTTCTAAAAAAAGAAAGTTTGCAGTGAAACAACTCAACACACAAGTACAGGGGGAAAGAAGTTCAAGCTATCAATCAGAGCAAGTTATAAACACAACACTTAAGACTTACTAAGTTCACATAACAGCACAAATATATAGAGCCAAATAAGTCCCTTTCATTAGTTTACAACATTGAAACAAAATCAAGGTACTGTACTTATTTTTCTCCAATACTGATAAACAGATGCCAGAGTGAAAACAAACTGACAGAAATTCACTATAAATAAGAAACCCTTTATTCTTTATATGATTCACCACATTTAATGCAATATTTAGAAAAGGCAGCAAATACACACCTTCCAGTCTAGCTCAGTTATTAACATTTATACAGTGCAATCTGTCTCTATTCTTTCTTGGGAAGTTGCCCGTGCTCTTTTAAGCTACATGACATTTATGAGTGAACAGCAATTCTCAAGTCCTGCCACAAATTTTTATTGTGGGCTGGATTCTGATTTGGCCATTCTGTGGCATTAACAATGTTGCTCTGAAACCAGTCTGCTGGAAATTAAATTGCTTTCTAAGTCAGAGTTCTTTTGAAGAATGTGTCAAGGTCATTTTGTCTGAAGATTTCTCTACATTCTGCTGCACTGCTTTTAAAACCCTCTACCATCACAATCTAAACAGGGTCTTCTGCAGAGAAGGATCACCCCAGTAGCATCATGCTACTATCAGCCAGAGATGGGGCCTCAAGATTGCGACTTGGACTCAAGTCGCACTTGAGACTTGACTGAGGCCTCAAAAGACTTCAGACTAGACTTGGACTCAAGATTTGGGACTCCTGAACAATCTCTAATTTACCTTTTAGTTTTTTACGGCATCAATATTAAGGGCATGTCCGATGAGCTGAATGTCATTCCCTTTTCCATTATTATTCTTAACTTTACACATGCATGGCATGTGCTGCTACAGATGACTGTAAGCTGCAGCAACACTGTGATCATGGCAAGCACACCTGCAGCTGCTTTGTCTTTTTTTGAGGCACATCAAAATGCACCCGAGCTGATAGGTCAGCCAGTCAATTTGTAATGTGAAAGACAAGGTAACGTTAGCACCTATGGACTGTTAGCAGACATGTTAGCTCAGCTGTTTAACATTAGCTTGTTACTAGCTTTGTAGCTAAGGGACATTAACTTATTAGATTGATGTGTGCTGAACGTTTTGACAAGATGAGCAAGTGTCTGTTTGCTTGCTACATTTGTTCGCATAGAGTGCCGATTTTTCCATGACCACAGAAAAGGCTGGGTAATTAATCATTCACTTTCCGCTGCCACCATCTGCTAGCTAGTATTAAACTGAGGGAGAGACCATATTGATTATTAACACGAGATACAGGGAGGTTACGGGTTTATTGTTGACCATGTAACATTACAGGCTCATTAGGTTACCATTACACTGGTTTTGAGCGGCTACAGCAATGTGTTAATTTACAGTAGATTATAAGATATCATTAGTTGGAGACTCAGTGTAATTACAAAATATGGTTGCACTCAACCTTCATTGAAAAATAGGTTACAGTTATTATTGCATGCCTATAATGTTAGCAATATTTTCCTGTGAAAACAATGCAGTATTCTAAGCAGTATAGATGGCATGCAGCAGATGATAGGATGCTCTTTACAATCATAAGGGACTTGAGACTTGACTTGAACTTGCACCTTAAAGACTTGAGATTCAACTTGGACTCTAGCTCAAAGACTTGAGACTTGACTTGGACTTGCTAAAAATGGCTTGTCAGCCAAGGTGCCCAGAGCAACACAGGGAGCCAGGCCACTGTCCAATGGGTTTTAGGAGACACTAGTGCAATCCCAATCACACTTGATTATAACAGTAAAAATTGCTGAGGTATAAACCAAATATTTAAGCACCACTGTAATACTAATGCACAGAGGACATTGTATTGCCTATAGTATTTGAGAACATACAATATCTCACCATAGCTCCTGCTTCACAAAGAGATTTTTCTTTCTCCCTTTTTATTAGAATAGGTAAAAATGTATGTGTAAGCACTGTACATCTTTCTCTGTCACTCTTACTCCACACCAATTGGATTATATTCAAAAAAGGAACAAACAAAAAAAACCTCTAGGACAGTGGGAAATTTTATCATTTTTCGAATGTGACTTTTTGGCCTGAATTAATGGTACAGGTAGGAGCACTTTTTTCCAGTTATAGGGTCTGACAATACCTGCAGACACAGAGCAGTGCCTCATGTCAACATCTGCAGATCATTCACTGTTAATCAATGGACATTACAAGCCTATTTTCAGATAACCACAGCAGAACAGGGGGTGAGAACACACTACTGGACTAACACACAGTACACAACCTATCCACCAGAACCCTGTTCATTAATTTCAATTGGACAAGACCCTTAATTTGGATGAGCCCAGCACTCTAGCAAACTGTAACAATTCATGGAAGCCCAAACCAGAGTCAAGGGAAAAGGAACAGGTTCGTGCTGTGTTTCAGCCAACAGAGGCCTTAGAGTTTGGTTATACTATAGGCCTATAGCAGTACTTGTGGGCATGGTTCTCTACTGCCACTCTAGCTACTGGAGTCTGCAGGAGTGCTACAGTGGCTGGCATAGTTAAGTTAGCTATAGATGCTGATGCAGGGCTGGGACTGCCAAGCACAACTACTCTGCCAGCCTTGGATTTGGTATTGGAAATAGGTCTGAATGCTGAACAAGTTGCTGGCATCAGCATTGCTCCAAAGGGGAGAGGGGGGAAAAAAACAAACAAACAAACCAGTAACAGATGCTACAGTATGTCGGAATGTCTGAACCTACTTGGTAAATAAAGTTATCATTCAAGCTACATTATGCCTGAGGGCTACAACAATAGGCAGCATTTCAAAAGAATATATCTATGTATATATAGAGGT
Source organism: Monopterus albus (assembly GCF_001952655.1). Lineage (NCBI taxonomy): Eukaryota > Metazoa > Chordata > Actinopteri > Synbranchiformes > Synbranchidae > Monopterus > Monopterus albus. The sequence goes on along the minus strand of NW_018127884.1, from coordinate 1,569,897 downwards.
CTTTGTGAACCAGCATTCAGACCAAAACTGTTTTAAAACAATGCATGAGTCTGCTTTGGTGGGCGCATGTTGCTGCAGGTACCAGTGAGAGATGACAGGAAGTCCAGTTTGAGTAACAGATTCACAAAAATATGAGTCATTACTGTGTCAGTAAAAAGTAGCTACATTACAAAGTAATATATAAAGCATGTGCACTTGTCTTGCTGGATGTTATTTTTGGTCTACAAAAAAAACCTTCTCTATGCACAGCCACTGTAGTGAGAGGCTTTTATCACACAGGTGCTAAGGTTTGTCTGAATGTGGCCTAAAACATCACAGACATCACTGTTCTTGGTAACTTCGTAAAATGCTCTAACGTGGAAAATTATTGCTCTTCCCCACATTTTATGAATGGCATATTTTTAAACTAAATGGCTTAGAAGAAAGAGAGTAATTAGGTTACAGTCAAGCATAACTTATTTGCACATGCCAGATGATTTTTTTCTTTAGGCACATGAGTCTTCACACTGCATTTCTAATGACAATCAAGCAGCCAAACTCTAACTTTTGTGGTTTTGATTCTGGCCTAGTTCATGACATACTTGTCAACACGCAATGTTAAAACTTAATGTACAGGTATTAACATAAATTCTGATGTAAGACTTCTTGTCAAATTATAACTTGTTTGACCATCATCCTTTATGGACTGTCAAACAATTCTCTGCTCTCAAAAAATGTAACTCACTGGGTGAATTACGGTTACAGAGGCTGTCCTTCAACCAACGGACACGGGTAAAGGCAATCATCTGTCCTGCTTTCTACAGTAGTAATACATTGAAACCCTACAATCTGGCTGACCCTGTGCCATGACCTCTCAAAAAGGGTCAAGCAAGAGGTGAATTTCTCAATTAAGCTCAATAACCAATCAAGCAACAGCATATCCCTTAAATTTCAAGGTTGAAATGAGAAAAATGCTACATTGTCAAGGACCTTACCTTGTTAAACTGTGCACAAGTCAAGGGAAGGCAGCACAAAGTGAATGCTGCCTTCATATGACACAATAACGTGACAGAGTGCGTTACCATGTAGTATATGACTGATATGATAATGTATACTTTTCATGTATGGAGAACTACATTTGATAGGTTAATTGGTCAGAAATTATGCGTCAAGACTATGTCAACAGGGCTGATATGGTTTGAAAAAAATCTTTCTACATTCTGTTTTAAATTACTTCCAGTATTACTTAACTACATCAGAGTAAGCACAAATGTTTTCTATGTAATTGTGAGTTTTAATTTTTTTAAGAGATAAATGCTGAATTGTGAGATAATCCAAAAAATTAGGATAGAAAGTCTCTACTTTTTATGTGAGGCTTGTTCATATGAGAGTTCTAAGATTCATCAGACTCTCTTGATGTTGGGTAAAATTATTAACAAAGTCATACTTTAAGGTTGATTCTAACATTTGATGAATTAAGAACTTAATTAGTAGAAGATTAACATTATGCTTGCTGATTAGTCAACCTGTGTGTTTACTTTGTTTGCGTATGGTAATTCTATCATAGTTACGATTTAGTTTAGAGCACACGTAAGTTTGCTTACATATATGTTACAATTATGTTTACATAGTTGAGTATATCATTCTATGTGTTCACTGAATTCTTGGCTAGTATTTACTGTGTTAGCCAACTGGAGCACTGTTTGACATCAAGGAGAATGGTTTACTGAAACACTGAATCTCATTAGATTTACAGCCTTGACAAGGAGCGTCCACAGATACTTTATTATCACCACCTGGCTGAAGAGGCCAGGGAATTTGGGGTCACTGGGACACCAAGGGTAATAAACAAGAGATTAGATCTAAAAGCCAACAAGAGGAAGACAACTTCAAAGGCAGGGCAATATACAGACACACACAGGCAAGACAGTTTAATTAGCCAAACGGGAAGCCATGTCACATATAGTGTAGCAAAGAAAGAAGTGAGTCTAGGAATTCAGACAGTAGAATTTCCACCATCTTAAGGAAGCTGCCTTTCCCATTGGAGCAGAAAAGATGCAGGAGGAGGACGGATGGATAGATGGACCAGTAGAACAGCACGAGAGGACCGGACCAGCTTACAAGGGCACATTTGAAATTGTATAAAATCAACTGAATGGAGGAGGACAGTGTTCCTTCTCGTCCTGAAGATGAGTTGAACGGTTTTGCTGTTGAGGTCAGGGCTTCAGATAGAGATGGAACCCAGAGCTCTGTAAATTGCTTTAGTCGATGGTCTGTTTAGTTATGATAATAAATGTTTGAAAATTGATATTCGATTCCGATTATTCTTCATTAAAGAACACGCTGCACTGCACTGCACTGCACTGCACTGCACAAACTTGTCATAAATCACTCATTTTACACTGATGAATACCAACTGTCCATGAGGAGGTGCAGTCTTGATTATTAGCATGATCGCCACAAAAATCTAAATGTACTGCTTTGTAAAAACATTTCATTCACAGAAATGTCACACTTTACATAAAAAAATACATTAAAATCATTTCAGAGTGGTGTTAATAGTACATGTCAGTAATGTCATCAGTGCAGTGTTGTACTGTGACAGAAATGAAGTTAGATCCTAACATCCAAACATCTTTCTAAAGGAAAGTGGCCATTTACTTTTCCTACATTACTTCCTACTTACTGTAAATGCTGATGTATAAGGTGTTATGACAAAATATGCCAATATAAATACTAAAATCTAAAACATCTCAATAATTTGGCAAGTCTTGATGATGATGACATGAGAAACAGAATAATTAATTTAGCATTTAGTTTGTTTATACTGTATCACCAACTTTTGAATTTTGTTTGTACAAAAAAAAAAGGTGAATACCACAAACTCTGCTGCCAGTGGTATGACTGGTTCCTGCACGAGGCCCATTGTCTTTGAATACTCTCTTGAATACTCCTACATTGCATGATTACATTTCACAGATTGACTTAGCACACTTAGCCTGTAAAGGCTTTACCAATGCAAGAGTTGGCAAGCAAAGCAGACTGAATGGTCTCTACCTGCACTGACTTCCAGCAACCTCCTCTTCTTCTGCTGTCTTTCTTGCTTTTCACGTTCAGCCTTTTCCTTTGCCGCCTGTGCTCTCCTCTGCTTCTCCTCTGACTCCCTCCGCATTAGGTTCTCCTTCAGCGCTTGCTGCGTGGGTGGAGGGGAATAAGAAAAAGAGGGAAAAAACAAGACAGATTGCTAAATGGGATTAATTACAGCTCTGTAAAGCCTGTGAAATGAAGCTCCTAAGGTGCATTACCACTCTGGTGTTGCCAGACACTTGAGATCCATATGATTGATGGCAGAATGACTATAAGACATTAACAGAAGCTGCATTTCTTCTATAAAACACATTATTTTCTGTTCAAATGATGACTCTTCCCTGCACATGGCAAAACATATTTATTTCTATTTTTTAGAGATTATTAAAGCTCTGCTTCAGTAATTTAAAAACACTAGTGGTTGCTATAATTAATATAAGCTCTTGGGAACTACATGTCCTAATGTTATTGACCACTTTATCCAACTTCCAAACTAGTCAAAATGTCATCAACTCCATTCTGCCTTTCTATGAAGAATAACTGCACAGGTATGGTATCTACTGAACATCAGCCACTGCAGGTATATATAATCTGTGTACTAAAAGGCTGTTAAACTCATAGGATGGTGTCAGAAGCTCAATGGTATAACAGTCAAAAGACAGACTGCAATGATTTAATAAAGTGCTATCTTGATTGCCATCCTGAACAATAGCCAGTCACTTAACACATGGGAAGTCTGGGCTTTTATCAAATACACAACTCCTCCTCCTCCTCCTCCTTCTCCTCCTTTCCCTTCCTCTTGTGTTAATCACTCAGCCCAGCTTGACAGGCAGGTCAGTGGAACAACGCCAAACCAACATGAACAGATGCACACAAAATTACACACTGGAAGAACTGTGTAGTACAAGGAGAACTACAATGGCACAATAAAGAGTGGCAGTGACTTACTGAGGCACACCGACAGCCTCTTATTAAGTCAGCATACAAGTGACCATTGCTGGGAATGATATAATAAACTTGGATTCAAAACAATTCAGCATAGTCAACAAGCCTCTTGAAATATACATGTAGAGAAACAGCAACTTAATTACTAATAGCAGGGGACAGTTCTACAACTCTTAGCATGTTAGTAGCTACATACAAGCAGTCAGTAACACTGCTAGGGGGCATCCATCCTATCCAATATATAATCCATGTCTGCACACTGAAACTTGGAGAAAACCGCTTTTCGTTTTTTCCCTTATTTATCATTTAAGGGAGGGAGATGATTCCGGTTTGTGGGCAACTTAGCAAACATACTTTAAGGAACATGTACGTAAACTCTCCCATAAAAAAACAAAAAAAAACAAAACAACAACAACAAAAAAAAACAGTATCCAAAAACAATGTTGAATACTACTCATCCGGTTTATAGTAGGAGTACTGAAGAAGAGAGGCCTCTGCAAAATTAACTTATATTTGACAGAATGACTAACTTGTATTTGAAAGATTGTTGGTTGCTCATGGCAACCACCAATTTACAAATGACTATAATCTTAATGGGCAGCCATTCTGGTAAATTACAGAGAGAATAGGTAAAAAGAAAAGGAAAGAACAAGTGTTCTGACACATAACACACATTCAATAAAGAACAATTGGTGATCCCAGGTTAAAATTAGATTGTTGTGATGGATGCTTAACATGAACTCTGATACTCCTTCTCTTCGCTATCAAGCAGCTGTCATTAAAAAACTAATTCAGTTACTAAAACATAATGTAAATACACTCATATTATAGCAACAAAACAGACCCGTCACTATGCTTAACCCACACAATTTCATCGAGAGAGATTGATTAGGTTCTCTTTTGTCAACAAAACCAAAGTAAAATGCCCTACAAGCCTACAATGCAAATTGCACTGATACTAAATATAGGTCAATAATAATAAAGACCTTTCAAGTTTGATTCAAGATTTCATTTCATTAAACTCTACAAACATGTTAGTAGCTTTGTGAAGGTGTACTTTGTACAGATAGTGGTGCTTTGCTGACATTTGTCAGGTACATTTACCATCTACACAATCTTTGTGTTAACATGCTAACAAATGTTAATTATCAATAACCACAATCCGTGGCCACTGAAAATGATGGGAAAGTCAATTGTTTTGTAAGTACAGTACATGGTCAGTAACTAATGATGCCGGATCAAAGATTTTATAATTCTTCCTGAGGGAACCATGAAAGTCTGTATCAAATTTCACAACAATTTGCAATCGTGTTACTATCAATAACAACTTGCTGGTGGCACTAGAGGAGAAGTCAGAGGATCTTCAAAGTCAATTGGATTTATCTAGGGGCTTTGAATTATATTGTATTATATTTCATGACAATCCATCTATCAATCAATCCATCTAGTACCACAAAAAAAAGACTGGTTTCTGCAGGTTTCATCAAATTAAATTTAAGACCTTTTTTAGATCACTGAGTGCAATTTAAGACATACTGTATCTTACACCCATAATGGCAAAAAAGTATGAAGGATATGTAGAAAAATCAGTGGTGTTGAATATATTGAAGATGAATAAATTGCTCTCCAAGTATTTTTTAAGCGTGCTAAGTCCACAGCACCTCGGTTTTTAATATTAGCAATAAATCCAAACACTGTGCAGATGTCACATTACAGGAGTCATGCTAAGTAGGTCATGTTTTTCTGACTTTCCATGAGACTCCAGTGCCTTTATTCCCCCGAGTACCTAATTTCAGTCTTTTCTTGCACATGGTGCAACGGGTTGTTTTGCTTAATCCACTTCAACTGAGAAGTGAATTCACTGTTTTGAGTCCAGGTCTCATTAAACTCGTATTTTCCCATATTAGGTAGATCAAAGTTACAAAAACAACAATTTACTATGTTATTTCACACACCATCACCACCACCACCACAACGTGCTAGCTATTTGTTCTTGGATAAATTCTGACTGGGCTGCAAAGTTTGCAAATATTATGGGTTTCAAATTGGTTGTGTTTTGTAGTTTTATTACAATGTGATAAATACAAATGAATGAGAAAAATATGCTGTAATTTTTTTATTTAAGTCTTGACCAAAGTGGTGGACCGACAGACCAATCAACCAACCAGCATTGCCAACCCTAGAGCTAAAAATGACTGGCAGATGGTTCGATAACATGGCTACACATATCCACAGAGGGTGTCTGTAGAAGCAAAATGACATCTTATTTAAAACTAGACCCTTTACTGCTACCAGCAGCCCAGAGAAAACAATGATTAGTCAATAATGGGTCGAAGAAGTGGGCCTATTTAAGAAAAGATCATCTTTAAACTTCACAAATAGAGTGCAACAGGAGAAAGAATAGCTAAAGAATACAACATCAAAACAAAAATTGATGTGATCACAGAAAGGCCATGTTGTCTTTGTTAAATTAAAGAACCAATTAGTAATATAAGAATAATAAAAGAAAAAAGAGCCACCATGGGCATTAACTGAATACAGTAACATAAACAGTCCATTTTACAACAATACATGCAAGGTAGGTTTAATTTGTTGTTAAATCTGAATTCAATATTAAAGGCAAAAATTATCTAGACTAAAAAATGAGAACTGAAAAAATTGCGAAGAGGAGCCCGAAAAGATAGAGAGTTGTGGTTTTTGCCATCTGACAAAGCATTCATTTTACTGTAATGTTGAGTTGAAGGAGAGAAATAAAGAGAAAGAGAAAGAACCAGCTCCTGCAGTGATGAAGGAGAACGGAGGGAATTGCCCTCCGTTCTCCTTCATCACTGCAGGTCTGCTTCCCCCTCCTCCTCTCCTGGATGTCCGCCATTAGACACGCTCAATTGGATTCCTGTCAGATGTGAGGCCTCGCCCTGGGTCTCCTTCCTACGGGTGACTGAGCATGCTGTATGTGTGTGTACATCTATGTGTGTGAAAAAGCTACACAGCTTTCCCTATAAGAACTGCCAACACAAACTAACACAAATACAAGCATGCATACACATGCACTACAGTATGTGGAGTAATACACACACACACACACAGTTCAAGGTTCAGGTCACTTCAGGCAGTGGTCTAAAGACAGCACACACCTATTAGCATGGGCCTTGGCATAGCAGGGTAAATGCTGACACAGATTTGACCGAGAGGCTACAGTGCTGAGATTTACTGTATGCCTACATTCAGTGACCTAGCCGTGGCTTTGTCCAAGATACAGTATGCCTTTTGTGATCTGAGCATTTGAACTAGTTGCTGGGGGTATAAGCTGCTTACACCTTGACCTATCACAGGGGAATAAATAACTACCTTGGGAATTTTGGCCATATAATGCTAGTCTTTGTAACACTTGGCTTGCTCACCTTTCACCAGCAGAGTCATAAATATTATGTTTGGTCAGAACATAAATGCTACTGTGAAACTCGAGCCTAAACCATAAACCTAAAATGAAAAGGATTAGCTGCAATATTAAACATTATCATGCCAACAGCATGTTCCACAGCTCTCCTATTATTGTTATTTGGATTTAAGTCAATGCATGGAACATCCTGGTGTTTGTATCATTCACTCTAGGTCAGATTATATCTGAACACAGCAAAAGGTGGCTTGAGGCTATTAAAGTGAAGCAAGGGTCACTCACAACACACGAATCAATAGCACAGGTTATAAAGAAAAAAGAAACAAAAGATCAGCCACGCTAAAACCAATACATCTGGGAACATTTTCTCTGATTGGCGGTATGTTTCTTTGAGCCTCTGAAGATAGCGTAGGATACTGTAGTTACAGTGTTAGCTTGGATACCGCATACAGCTGACAACCTATCATGATATGTAGCAACTCTTAGGACAGGAATTTGATCAATTAAAAGGAAGAGAGCAGAGCTAATAAAATGTCTGTGCCTCAATATAAAATATAGATTGTATAAAGAGCTTTAAGTTGGCCTGCTTCTGTAAAAGCTGGACATTCAGTAAACAACATGATTTTACCTACAATAGTGAGCAGATGGCTTAAACATGGGTGACAAATCAGAAGGGGGCCTCACACCTAGTCCATTTATTGGATTACAACCAATGCTATATGTGTGGATAGCTGAAGGTGTCTAAAAGGTTTTCAGAAACACTCAATATGTGTCTCAATCTGGGTGGCTCAGGATAATTTCAGATGGGGTGGCCAGACTGGGGCACAGACTCAGAGAGGTATGGCACATTTGAAGTAGTACATAAAAAAGTAGATTAAACCTCTAGTTCTATGAAATAATAAACCATACATTATTAAGAATTTCATTATTTCCCAGGCCACTGCTGCTGCACAGTCGTTCCACCCACTGAGGCAAATCATGCCAAGTACTCCACAACAACACAACTGGAGAAATGAATGCAAATCTCATGCTGCATGCATGATATAAAATAAAATTAATTTGATCAATATCAGTTACAAAGTACCAGAAAATGTCAGTTGCATTTAAGGCAACAATTTGTAATTGTGTTTCATTCTTCATTCATTAATACTGAAAAGCATCACATTTTGACTCTGGAAGGTGTAGCACCAGGGATAGCCAATCAGATTCTGGGGTAGGCCGGTGCCACCCCTGGCCACCCCCTTGGCTCCGCCCATGGTCTCAATAACGATATCCTCATTATGCACAATATAATGAAGACATAATATTTAAAAAGCTTAACAGATCTATTCAAAAGTTTTGTAAGACTAAGTGGTAAGTGTACAGTACACAGAAAATGTCTAGATCAGGCACACAAGCATGAGTCATGGAGGCAGAGAGATCAAGAGAAATAGGATCTCTGTCTGAACTTATGCCGTCGGTTTCATTTACCAAATGATATCATTTCTGACTATGTAGAAATCACCAAATAAAGATTTGACTCATAATAATGTCATTCAAGCTGAAAATAACTTTTCACTAGAGATGAGGTCACCTGAGCCTTACATGTAAAACAGGTGCAGTATAAGACAGGACCAAATCACCATCCCAACTCTCTCTGAAATGCACACAAATGTACAGATAAAGCTTTCAAGTATAAGAAAATGTAACGCATAACTAATGGACAGGGGGGAAAAAAGGCAAAGAGGCATGAAATCCATTTGTGTGTGGGTGTGTGTGGCAGATGTTAAGTTGGGGGCAGGGCAGGAACTTCAGTAGGCTAATTAGCTACCATTATCTGTCGCACCCAGTGGCCTGTGCCACTAATCCTGCTGATTAAACACAGTGGGTCTCCACAGCTCCCCAGCACACAGTAACACCAGACTGATAAGGCCACAAAGCTCAGTGATGAAATAAATGTCTGGCTGGGACTGGACTATGTAGAACTGGCACTGTTCTGTTTTGCATATAATGTACCACAGGACACTACTGTGAGAAGCACACAAAAATGCTGAGGTTCTGTCTTGATACAGCCAATGAATAAGAATGAGAAAAGTAAACAAGAAAGTGTAAAACAGGATTTCAAACATCCACAGTTTTTTGAGATTTACTGCAGCTCTTCTCCAAATTGAATGGAATAATTTCCATCCGACAAAGTGACGCCTGAACAGGTCAATGCTAGCCAACACCTAAATCCAACTTATGCTGTTAAAGGTTTACTTATAAAAGGAATGTTGGGGAGTACAGACTCAAAACAGTTAAGGTCTTCAAAATGGTAATACACCTGAACTGGCACAAGGTGTAGCTCTCTAATGTATACTGTATGTCCCACAATTTAAGTAAACAGCCAACAATTAGCACGTTTCTGTTAAATAACTGTAGCATGATTAATGGTGAATTAGTGAAAATTATCTTTTAATTAAACTGTAATTTTAAACAAAAAAATTCTGCCAATCCTACCGAGAGTCAATTTATTAAACGCCAGCCCCTCCGTTTCAGGCAAATGTAAACATTTAGAGTAACAGGTTAATAATTCACTTTCACACAATGTACTGAGAAAATGTTTTCATACATCCACTCTGAATCAATCTGCAGTGCAGTATACTCACAGTAAACATGGAGCGGAAGCTGCTGAGATCAGTGAACAGCTCCTCCACAGAGGTTTTCCTGGGATCGACAGCAAAGTACTCCAGCATGTTCTGATACAGCGTCAGCATATTGCTGTGCATGATCATCAGCTTGCCATACTGCTCCCGTGCAACACTGCTGAAGCTGTGAGGGTTGCAGTCAAGGTCAACACCACATCCAACACATAGCAAGTGTTAAATAAATCTTGATGTGAGTATTTCAATATCTGACAGCAATTTAGGGGAAAAAATCCAACATTCACATTTGTTGCCATAAGGGCTGGATGCTAGAAAACAGACTTGCAGTGGTAAACTATGACACTGGAGCTCTGATGCTGTCAGTTACAGTACACTGTGTTCACTGCTGTGACCCTCTGCAGTCTACAGCATTTGGTTGCTGGCAAAGTGTGTTGGTGTATCTGACATATACTGTATTACCTGAAAATATAAACACAAATCAAGAAAAAAAATATACAAATACTCTACCCTGAAAGCATGCAGACCAAAACCCACTACATTGCTCCCTTGGACACTGTGCACAACTTACTAGACTCCGTGTTCAAATTATTTTAACCTCCCTTTGCCACTATCTTTTCAAAGCCCATCCAATTACAATATAATCAACTGAAAACTCACAACTTCTAAGCATAGTTTTAAGTTTTAATATTTTCGTGTAAAGGCCTGGTTCTCACAGATATGGGTGCATCCTGGAACAAATATTACCAACTAATCTTTGCTAATCTGTTTCAAAATCGGCTAGCATAGAAGACTGAAGACCACTAAAAGGTCTTCCTGGTTAAACCTCGCAAAGTAAAGAACAGCTCTTCTGTGTTGGTACCTTTGTATGTGTGAAAAAGGACAAATAGGGAATGCTTGTGTAAACATAAGCTGGAGAAAGGTCAAAGCCAAGTGAGGGGAGATGTGAGAGCACTAAAAAGACATCCTGCTTAATACCAGGGCATGCTGTTAAGCAAGTCAGCTTGAAGTTAACACACACACAAACTCAGTCTGGAAAACTAGCAACTATGAATCTCCTGTTCAAAAAATGATTTCATATCCTTTCCGCATGATGACCCCATTTAATAAAAATCCAAACTCCTGATGCAAGAGAAAATAAATATGGATTGAAAACCAATATGCTTCTTCTAAAATAATTTTCTATAGATGAAAGTAAATGGGAAAAAGGTACAAAAAAGAAAAAGATATGTCCCTAACCAGCAGTCCTGCTAATGACCCAACATCCTTGTCAAATGGCATACAAGAAGCAATAGCATCTACATGTGTGTTGTTCACAAGTATGTATGTGGGCAGCCTCTCTGGCTTCTATTGTGCCCCTTCATTATAGCTCAATTGATGGACCCATTTGAGGTCTGGCCTCAGTTGGATCTGGCAGGGGATGGGAGCATCTATTCACAGCTGGGTAAATGCTTTTCAATAGGCAGTGCTCCCAGACTGCCTTGTCAGTAATATATTTCTAAACCAGAAGCTGGGGAAAACAAGACATGAGAAAAGCTGGAGTAGGTGATGGGAAGCAAAAAAAAAAAAAAAAAAAAAAAAGGGGGGGAGAAAAGGGGGACAAGAGAAGACGGAGCCAAGAGTCATGGTTGATAAGTACCATAGGGTGCAAAATCTCTCTCCTCCTCATGTTCCCCTTCTCCTTACTTCTTACCTATCCCAGAGAAAGCAGTGGTTCACTGCAGCTCATTCTCAAGAATTCCTGTTCATGCTTGCTTGCTTATAGACCTTTACACCTCACCCACCCATCCCCATCACATTTCCTCCTCCCATTCTTCTCCTCCAGTTTCTGCCCTGGTCTAATCTGCCACCTTTACAAGTTTAGCTCACATTTAGAAGTGCAGCACTAGACCAAAAACGCACAGTGCAGGAAGTGAAAATGGATTTTTTAACATCACCAATGTGACACTCCAGGCTTCTCATGATGGCAGTGTTATAATTCAATATCACTAGTGTTAATTTTCTATTTGAAGAAAATTCTGACAAAATATTTTTCTCAATAGCCCTTTATCACATGACAAAGACAAGAAAACAATGGCATAATGAAAAAACTGACTAAATCTCTACATTTTTATAGAGTAAAAAGAGATGACTAAACAAAGTTAAAAAGAAAAAGAACCTAACAAAATCATTCTATATTTTCATTGACATAATTACACAAACTACAGTAAAACTCTTCCTGGTGACTTTGCACACCAGCACTGCACCAATGAAAGCACTGTGAATACTGTTACTGTGGACCTAGCTAAGTTTTGACAAAACAGGTTGACATTTGGACCCACTTCAAAAATAACGCTGCCAAAAAAGATGAACATGTTCCATTATTTGAAGAGATGGCTGTAAAATCACTTGGAAGAATACCACAAACCTGAAGAGAAACCTCAAAGTGAACCATAGAGTAAGGTTAACACCAGCATGTTTAAAACTGTTACTTAAAGACATAGTAAGCTAACTGCTAAAAGCAGTAGTCTAAGATTATGTATTGGCATTTCCAACAACAGGACATTGCTACATTGCTTGCAAATGGGTTTTTAGATAACGTCCAGCCAGCTAACTTGGCTAAACTGAGTGTTAAACATGCTCTCCATTCTAAAGCATGCACAACGTTATTGACAACGACACACATTCCTGAGAAATATAAGAGTAGGATTTATTGCACAGTTGTTGTACAAGCAGGGTTTGACAGTAACCATGGCCACAAGAAGTTAATATGTGGCCACCATATATCCCCAGCAGGTGGCCTGCTGTGGCCACCAAGTTTTATAAGTTTTATCAGCTCTCTTCTGAGAATGAGACCCTGAGGTCTTTTCAGACTTTATACTTTTATCCTTTTTCATGCCAGGATATACTACTTAAAATGATCTCAGATGAGACACCCTCGCCACAAAGCTGCATTCTTAATCAGGTAACCTGTCGTTATATGGCTTATTTCCCTTTCTTCTTTTACATTAAAAAAGACATATCAAATGTTTAATGGACATTTAGTGGAAACGCTACACAATGATGTCCGGGGTTTCTTTTTACCAAGACTACAGTGTTCAGAGATTTAGTTGACATAAAAAGGATGAGGATGACTATATATGAATAAAACTGGACTCAGAGTAATCACTAATGCAAAATATAAATATAATAAAAATAGGTGACAAAAGTAGTAGTTAGAGTGTGAGGTTCAAATAATAATGGCCTTGGGGTGAACTATCTCTGTGTAGATCATGAAACAAAACTTTAAACAAATACCTTTTTGGAGGCACAGTTAAGCTCTGATGAGTATGTGTATGAGTGAGCTTATAGCTGACCTCAGGTTTATATGGCCAAATATTAGACACCTAACAATTACTCGGTGTTGAACTTCTATAACTCCATCTACATTTCTATTAGAGGCCTACAGTGAGCACAGTTTATATTATCAAATTTGAGCTTTGCTGTTTTAAATCAGTATTGCTGAGATAATATATTTTGTGCAAAGCAGTGACAGACAGAGCTGTCACATCCATTCTCAGTGAACGTTTGTGTTGCACTCAAGTTCTCTGTGAACTACTACAGCACAAGCCCTCAATGCCCCAGCCCCAAGGCTACTGATGAAAACTACATGAAGAAAGCTAGGTATTATTGAACACACACACCTGGCCCGAGACATAGCTGTCAACATTATCTAATTATCAAAGTATTACCTCAGAGTACTTCTAAGCAGTCGTCTCCCAACCAGGAGGTTGAAGGTTTGAATCTTGGTGCCGGCAGTCCACATGTGGAAGTGTCCTTGGGCAAGACAATGAACCCACCCCCACCCCCTTGCCCCTGATGGTTAGAGCCATTGGTTGAGGTGGCGCCGAAAATAGCTGCCATCGGTTCTGTACCGCAAACAAATTCCTTGTGTGCAACATACTTGGCCAATAAAGGTGATTAACCTTATCCTTATCCTCACTCCTGCCAAACAAATATGGAAAGTCGTCAACAATGGAAGATATCCAAACATGACTATGGAAAAAGTGAGTGGGATTGTAGTTCTAAAGCACTTTTGTTACACACTTAAGTGCACTCAGAATGCTTTGAATAATTTTAGCCATTCACCCCATTCTGCACCCGATATCGCCAAAGCTATCATAAAATCATTTACACATACTCATAAACCTATAGCCATGGCCAATGAGAGAACACTTTGACATGTGGACAGGAGAAGCATGGGATTGAACCACCAAAAAGCCACCCCATAACAGTAAAGATATATTTTCTTGAGCAGTTCAGAGTATGCTATGGATAGTTTTATGTAAACAAAAAGGTGAAACATTTCAGTTTAGAAGGAGAGTGATAGTCACTTTTGTAGACAAGCTTTGAATTCAAAATGTCCAAAGTGAAAGTGATAAGGACTAATGAAAAACACATGATTATTAATTACGTAAAACAGAGGAAATATATTTAATCAAAGGCGTGAAAGTTCCTTCTCTTTAGACCACAAGTTCAGTTATGTGTTAAGATATGAATTGCCAGCCTATGTAGCACCCAGTGTCACATGCAAGCCTAAATTCCAGTTCCAACAATATTCATTTAACATTTGTTCTGTTTGATTCATTACAGTAAAGTCTCTAAAAAAATAGCCCAGACTAGTGAGTGATCACATGCGTGTGTAAAGGATATAGCCATTTTAGTGAAGAACATGTCGCTGGGGTCATCAGGGGAGGAGAAAGTCTCCAGGTCTCTCTCCAGCTGCAGCAGCTGCTGCTCCATCTGCCTGAGGCTCTTTTCCAGATTCTCTGCAGACACTGACACACATCCACACACATTTGTAAAAGCACAGCCACATGCCAGGGAAATGTGAAGAAAGAGACAGAAAGGACAACTCAATTACAGGTACAATCCACTGCATTTTTATTTTGAAGCTCTGAAAAACAACATAGAAATAAATAAATTAAATGAAGTTAAAGGTGAAACAACAGAGAAGCTAGCTCAGTTTCAGAGTATGCTGATTACAGGTTCATGGTGTACCAGAAACACCACAGAAATACACAGTGATGAAGTATGAAGATGTTCAGTAGAAATCTTTTGAAGCCCTTCATCCTTTGTCCTTATTCTATTCAACAGGTGCATGTATCATGCAGGTGGAAGAAACAGAGGAACCCTGAATCTAACTTTCTGTTAAGTTGGTCATGGCTGCCACTTTATGTTAGTCACTGAATATATCATATGGCTTAAATTACCCCGATTAGACCTGCCTGACAAAAAGGCATAAGCTGCTTATTTTTAAGTAGTTTCAAATTTCCCTTGATCCTAATACATGCTTTAGGAAAATAAAAGAGGGAGAATTTTAATATACTGTAGCTAAACTTCTCACTGAATTTATGGCCTCGTTTACTAACGGGAAGATAACTGTCTTGAGCGCACGCGTTTGTTGAATCAGTCATCTTAACATCAAATATTCTGAAAGTCTGCAGTGTCTGAAGTTGTACAATTTCTCCTTAAATGTTATGTTTCTAAAAGTGTTGAAGATGATCTTTTCTGTACAGGTAACAGTGAGCAAAATGCAGGTTCATACATTCAGCTAGCTAAGAGAAAATGTCAAGTGGCTGAACATGCTGCAGTCACAAAGACATAAAAATAAAATGTGACTGCTGCATCTGTACCTGACAAACGATTATCATATCTGTTCTGTCTACTCACTGCATGTTGTCTTTGTCTTCAACATTATATTTTAACTCCTAGCAATTATTCAGAGTATCTACATTCTCTTTTTCTCTGATCTACATTACTGTCTATATTGAAAATGCCACAGCACACAGATCCTTTACAAATCCTACCACAAAGTATATTATGACAATGGATATCTCAATCAGAGCAGCAGTCACAGGACAACTACAATATACTTCACTCACTGGCTGTTTTATATTTAGGTAAGAAATCACCCAGCTAATCTATGCATTAAACAATAAAAAGCAAAGGCCTGTTGAACATTCCCCTGCAGAAGAGCTGTAATGAATTTTTTCTGTTTCAGGAACAATTAAAACAACTGGTAAGAGACACATCATGAGCATGTGTTTAAACAACGCAGCAATAAAATGGCTCCCTTTTTTGTGCAGTTTCTGGTCTCTATGCTCTTTGGCTTCTGAGCTTAAAAGCTAATGACCTGTATCCAGGATTATTTTGGATACTGTCGACACTCATAAAATAGCTATAAATCTTTGACCAAATAATCAATAATTTCCACACCCGATATGATATGCAAGACAGATAAAACTGTCCAAAAGACATTTTAGTAAACAATCAGAAACTGACATTTCACCTCCTGGCTGTATTATTTTCATTTCAATCTTTGTCTGTGTTTTTTTCCCCCCCAAAAGCCTCCTGCATAACCAAGCAACCAAAATCAGTTGAATGAGGTGTGGGCAGCATGCAGAGGTGGACGGAAAACAGACAGGCAGGCTGTTAATAGAAATAATTAAAGCCCAGTGATGACGCACTGACTGAGGAAAGAGCACAGGAGGGCAAGACAGAGAGCAAAACAGGCTGGGATTTCTTCTTTCCTTAGCTTCACCATCCAAACTACAAACTTTTATGATGAGGCTCCCTCACATGAAAGGGAATATGAATGGCAGGAGACATGCAGGTGACAAAAACTGAGACATATGCTTCAGGCATAAATCCTGCCTGGGACTGATCAGGAGTGTGAATATAGCAGCTGGAATGTTTTGTTAAACACACAGAAACATGTTTCAAATCAGATGATCCTGAAGCTCTGTATACACACATCTGTCACATACAACTGAAGAATTGTGAAATAATTGTTCTGTGGTATGGTGTCAAGCAGAGCAGGAGATAAAATATAAAAGGGTGTTTCATGTCTTCCTTGTTCTTTCTGGCCACTCTGCTCATGCTTTCTTTTTTTCTTTATGTTAAAGCGTGAGTGGTTTTTATGAGCAGCAGGACCTGAATGCCTCTGTGGTCCAGAGGGGTTGCAGACAGATGTAAGATGTTTTAGAAGAATAATAACTGGAATATTTGTAGAGGTCAAATCCCCCATTGACATCCTTTTATTACTCTACCAACCTGCTGTGATATAAATGAGAGTGAGCAGAGCACACAAGCATGCATACTTACAAACAGCGCCACTACACACAGAGCTCCACTAAACATCATTGTTTGATGTACAGAAATTAAAAGACTGAAAAAACACAAATGTGTGTGTGACCAGACTGATGTGCCAGAGGCTGGGGAACAGCAAAACTGCAATGCAAAAAGTGCTAGTGCACACAGTGTGCTGAGAATCTACTACATATAAAAAGAGCATGAAGGTCACTGAATTGCAATTTGCAGTGTAGACCGCTCACTCTATATAAGTCAGCATGAGGCTCATCAGTCAGACTGCATGTGGCACAACTACAAAACAAAGCTTGAGCTGCATTTTGGAGAACCATAAATATAACTGGATCTTCACAGTACCTCTCAATGACTCGTCGGGGACACGAGCCTGAACCAAAACAGCTTTTCTACAAAATAAAATGTAAGCAGGTGTCCATGTTTGTCTTGATTTCAACATCAAAACCAAGCAACTAAATACCCTAAGTGCCTGCTGTCTATTGTGTATGGCTCTTTGTGATGGAGGACAAGAGCAATAAGAAAGAGAGAAAAGGTATAGAGAACAAGAATGACAGACCTAAAACAGAGTGACAAAAGCAGACAGATTAATAGATACACATGTAGAAAAAGGCAGAGACTACGTCTCTATGTCAGGAGAAATACTTATTGTAATAATTAATTACTGAAAAGAAGAGAAGGGAGCAGAAATGAGACAGACACAAAGAAACCCTGAACTAGGCTGCAGTTTGGCTTCCATGAAAGGTGGGACTGGCAAAGGGGGAAACCAAGCCTGTATTACACACAGCCAAAAGACAGCAGCTTTTGCAACAGAAGTGCAAATCATTAGTTACCTTTATCCAACCTTGTTTTCATGCTCAAGTATGCTCTGTGGTTAGTGTCTATGAATGTAATGCAGCCTGTTAATGCGTCTTCAGGCCTCCCGAATGGCTGTCAGACGTGATGAAAAGGAAGCCACTAAAGAGCATGGTTTACAAAGACAAAATGGGATTTGTGTGTCTGAATACTAGCCACAGAGAGATGAGGCACTCATACATCTCATAATGGTGCAAAAACAGAGACAGACACTGTGACATAGAGAGAGCACTACATCTATAGAGATGCAAATATATACTCAGCTTGAGGTCCATCAAGTAAGGAGGTGGACAAAGCCTGGAGAGAGATTGAAGGATTGTGCTTCCCATTGATCTCACACTTGTACTTATGAGTCTTGGCCAAGGGCTGTGGGCACACAGCACAGTTGGACGAAATGAAAAACTCAAAAGGAGCATTGTTATCCGAAGATTATCAAAGCAACAACAAAACCTAGAGGGGTTCTTAGGCGGAAGAGTCCAAACAATAAAGTTGCCCATTTCATCCCTACTATGTTTTCTCATCCTCACTCTCCTTTACTTCTTCCTGGTGGGAAGAAAGCAGTGAGTAAAATCTTCACTGGAGTGACAAGAAACAAGCTGTGACTGTGTCCCACACACTCTATAGACTGCTGCTCACTACTTTGCTCTGAGAGATGCATATGGCAATATGAATAAAGAACATGATTCAGTCTCCTCTGACCACGCAGTCTGTTGCCTGTGACCTTTTCCATACTGAAGACACATAGGCCAAACACAAAGTACTGTGTCAGCATGTGTGTGTGTGTATAGAGCATTGTGTGCTAGCCTATGTGCCCAATTACAAAGAAAACAGTCAGTCTGCATTAAAACAATGCAGAGACCTAAATTAAATTTAAACACTCTGTTGTTCTCCACCTGAGCAGTAGACATGACCTGAAGTATTCTCCTGAAAAATAAACCTGTAACTCATTTAGATGTGCTACAGCAGAAGATTAATGTTAGTATCAAACAGCAGTGCAGATGAGCAGACTGTAGCATAGATCAAACACTAAACTCATAAAATACGATGCCTGTTTAAAAAATCAACAAGCATCTAATCCCAGAATAATCCCCAGAGAGTTAGAAAAGCATAAAGGTAAGAGTAAAGCTCAAAGTCAAACAGAGGAATGAAAAAGAAGAATGCTACACTT
The DNA here is from genome assembly GCF_001952655.1 of Monopterus albus. Taxonomy (NCBI): domain Eukaryota; kingdom Metazoa; phylum Chordata; class Actinopteri; order Synbranchiformes; family Synbranchidae; genus Monopterus; species Monopterus albus. The sequence continues at coordinate 1,550,723 of NW_018127884.1, read as the reverse complement.
CTATCTATGTAAGAATTAGGGCTGTAAGGATTTTGTCCATCAAGTGTCAGTCAGCTCTTCAGTGTGACTATTTGACTATTCTTTCTTTTTCTTTAATATATAATTATATAGCCTAGACTTTCAGAAAATGAAATACTGCTTATATTTCACAGCCTTATGCTGGTTTACAGTTTCCTTGCCCCTTGCATGGGGATATGTACATAAACATCAAGAGCCGATGTACCAGAGTCAAATTCCCCGTGTGTCCAACACACCTGGCCAACAATCAGCGGATTCTGATTCTGATGAATTTCAGGCATGATTTAGATCACACTAACATCAGTATTTAAATACAAAAGAATGAGAGGAACATAAATTCTGAGCATTTGAAAATCAATAAAAGATGGCTGCATATGATGCGAGATTTAAATTACGACCTATTTAAAATGATGACATATAATTTTGGGCTGCCATATGGGTTTGTCAGATTAATGAGGCAGGCAGCACACTTGTATTTCTGTTGAAACAATGATATTATTGTCTACTTTTTCTTCTGAGATATGGTTATAGCCTAGATTACAAACAAGTTTAAGCTTCTCCTATCAGTTAACAACAGCACATGTCGTGACTGCGTTTGATGTGTGCCAGCTCGCACTGCGGATGATTCCGCTTATTTATAGTTCCTCAATGAAATGTTTTCCCCATGCATTTTTGTTAGCTTCCTAGTCTTGTTTGGATAGATACATGTCACAGAAACAGTCGGTAAATAGCTGTGCATTGCATTTTAATGGAGATGGGTAAACAACCCAGACTCACACAACATTATGTAAAACCAGCTACATCGTCTCTACAGTCTCTTATCTTGTAAAAGTAAACCACGATGTTTGAAAACCTGTGTGACCCCGAGCCTTCCCTTAGTTATGCTGCTATAGGCCTAGGCTGCTGGGGGGCCCCATGATGCTCTGAGTTTCTCTCCCCTCCCCCCCCCCCCCTTCCCACCTCACCCCTCTCCTCTCCTCTCCCTATGCTTCTATATGCCACCATTACACATTACTAACTTTGTGTCTCCCCTCTTCCGTAGTGTGTCCTCTCTCTCTCCCTGTACCTTTCTGCAGGTTGCCCTGGCCCTGGAGCTCTACGTCTCTGACGAGCAGTCACCAGCCACATCGACCTGATCAGTGTTTGATTGTTGTGTCTTGTTGCTTTTCTTCTTTTCTCTCTCCTCTATCCACTCACCCCAACCGGTCGAGGCAGAAGGCCGCCCACCAAGAGCCGGGGTCTGTCGGAGGTTTCTTCTGTTAAAGGGAGTTTTCCCTCCCCACTGTCGCCAAGTGCTTGCTCAAGGGGGATTTGTTGGGTTTCTCCTCTATAATAATAACAATAGTAAGGTCTAAACCTTACTTTGAAAAGTGCCCTGAGATGACTTTTGTTGTGATTTGGCACTATACAAATAAAATGTGATTTGATTTGACTTCTAATAAAGTGTTTTCAAACACTGCTTGTACTAGTGGGTTTTGTTGTCCTCTTCTCCTTGTTCTGCAATTTGCTAAATAGAGTCGACCTTAATATACATCCATGCGTCGGACAGTGTCACCAATAAATTGTGTATTCACGCCTCCCCCAACCGCAGGGGAAAGTATTGAGCAAATTGCTGCTTGGCACACCAAAATGAGAAGACAACGAACTACCGGGCTGGGGTTACCTTCTATTGTAATGCACACTGGCTGATAAAAAATAAAATATAACAAAGTAAAAACAATGCCTCAACTAGAAAATTCTAAGTCGACTGACAGGTCTCTCTACTAAAGACTCGACACTGGACTATTAGGGGAAGCCCTAGTAAGAATAAGGTGTAGGTATGCCATTGTGTTTAGGCATTAAGCTCCTCAAACTTCATCCTTTAATTACTGCTCACATACATAGGAAACAAGCAAAAACTGTATGAAAAATGACATCTACTGTTGAGTGTTTATTATTTGTGTAATACAAAAGTATAATCTCTGGTAGTGACTAAATCTTTTTGTTTTTTGATCTTAGGACCAGTCTCTCCCCTAAGATTACTTTGCAGGAGATCAGGTAAATTATTTGGTCTCACTTGATCTCAATGCTTTTAAACTGAGTAATGAGAAAAGGCAAAATGTTAAAATGTGTTAAAAAGTTAATGATGTCAGTAGTTTATATGGCTGGAGAACCCTCGCAGCTCATTATATGTTCATTAGACTCACCTTTCCAGCCATCTACCACTGATATTGTCAAAACCCCCACTACTGTTTATGTCAGGCCATAAAACTTGATCTCAACATCTAGTAAAGGGCCAAAGTGTTCTTTCAAATGTTCCAAAATATTATTCTATTTTCAGTTTTAACAGCATTCCCTTCGTTTGTCAAACAATATGTTGGACAGAAGATAACATAAAAGGTTTTCTTGTTTAACTCAAAGCTAAATGGACTGGCTTTTCTGAGTTCCCAACAGACTTCATGACACAAAGCTGCAGAACAAAGAGTAAAACAAAAAAAAAAAGCAAAGTGGTGCTGGTAAACATCGCCAGTGCTGGCTGGTGATTTGATAGGGAGTGGATGAAGCTCCCTGGGCACTGAGAGATCTAAACTACTTAAGCTGACACCACCAGCAAACCAAAATAACAGCACAGTCACACTGTGATATTGCCTCAGAGAAAGCAGGAGGTAAAAGTAGTGTTACAATTATCAAGTAACATTGTCGACAGTGATCCCTGCATGCTTAAAAAGAGTCACTCACACTTAAAAAGAGTCAGTGATGTGAAGTACAGCTAAATGGCAATGACTTTTGTTTTCCTTATTAAATCCATATGTTTTAAGGTCTAGGGAACAGACCAAAAGTGTTAGGATGCTAGAACTTTATGTGCATGTGTGTGGAGGTTTGTGCAGCTAGGCAACAATGTATATTACCTCTGCTAGCTCGGTCCACATGTTCCAAATCATCAATGAACTTGATCACATCTGGAAATTCCTCCTCACACACTTGTGCCAGGAAGTGAAGTAATGTGGTCTTTTGGTCTGCTGACTTCGTGTCCTTTAGCTGTTGTAAAACACACACACGACAACAGTAGAAAATTAACAACATATTTAGTTTCTATAGCTGTATAAAGTGGAGGCTGACTATGTCACAGATGATTCTGTGACTTGTACACATGCGCCAGAAGCACATCCACAATTTGATGGCCTCTCCTGTGCTTTATAACTCTCTCTCCCCAGCACACAACAATTTTACAATTTCTCTGATAAATTTTCATCATTGCTCTTTTACAGTCTAATTCTAAAATGTCTCTCAGTATCCTCACCAAACATCCCTCCTGTGGAGTGTGTTGCTGTGTATCTCTCTAGGTGATCTATTGGTAGACAGCAGTGTTCTCAGCCCCGCTGGGTTTAATCATGTTTGTGTTATATCCTCTAATCAAACATTCTCATCTCTCTTTTCATTTCTGTTTTCCTGTTTTTTCAAAAGCTTCAAGTGCTCGCTCACAAAAGGTCCCTCTCAGAATTTAGATGGATGGTAATCATAGCTGACAATGTAAACATTTTGCTTTTTTCCAGTTGGGCTGGGTGCAATTTTCCTGTGCTGTGGAGTGTGCCATGGAATTAAGTTGTCAAATTCGGAAGCAGTCACGAAGGTGATGTCTTCCTCTGCATATCCTGCCTCTGACATCGACTCACACCTTGGTCCCCTGCCATACATGCGCAAAAATAAGGAAACAGATACACTGGACCAGGAACATTACAAATATGGTCAACACAAAATATATTCCCTCATAGACATTTATTAACTGATTACTGTCATGCTAATGCAACTAATCCATCATGTACTGTATATACTGGTGTTTACTGTATATGAAAATAAGCATCCAAGTATAACAGGGCAGAGAGGTGGCAGTGATGAATGGCTGCAGTGTTGTTACTGTGGAAACTGCAGTCAGTGTGCCAACTGCTGTAATGTAACCACTGGAGAAGTCTCTTATTGCAGGATCACACTCTGTTCCCTGTCACTATCACACAGGAAAACTTACTGTTCTGTCTAATACCATATAAAATCCACAATATAGGTATTCACCGTATCTCCACCTCACTAAGCATGAGTAATCCTGCAGAGTGTGTGAACTTACGAAGGAATACTGACCGCAGCCTCAGTTATCTATTCTGAGCAGGAGAATGAGACTAAAGCACTGCCCTGGTTTAGGGCACTTTGATAGCTTCTAGCAGATAGAGGAAAAAACCTGTCTTGTGGAGCTGATAGAGTTCAATCAAATGAAATGGTTTCAAACAAAATGTCTCATCACAGTAGCCACTTTTAGATCAATTCGCTGATAGGGCTCCGCCAGGGTCACATAAAACACTGGCATGTACATATATTGAGGTAACACCACCAGAAACATGTAGCCAGACAAGAACAGACTTGCACAGTCATGTAAACACATGTACTCAGAGTACAACAGGTACAGAGAGAGAGGTTAATGTTGTACATGGGTGTGTACACAAAATTAATCCTGTGCATCAAATCTGTCTTCAGTCTAAACAATACTGACCATTCTGGACTAGGGCTTGTACCTATGACACAACAGTTATTCAAAATCCACACTGCAGTTTTTTGGAATGCATGTAATCAGAATACTGCAGTAATCGTCTCCTTAAACACCTAATCGCTGCAACTCAAGGGATAAAGGATTACATAGTGCATATGAACATCTGATGGTAAGGTCAGCATTTCAACCCCTCACCTTGCAGAGTGAACTGAGGTCGAAGCCAAATGACTGGGCGTTTCGAGAGCCTGCATTCATGTAATTCCCCAGCAGCAGCACCAGCTCCAGCAGGCGGCCAAAGGAGCGGCTCTTCCTGACCTCATCACAGGCAGCACTTACAGCCAAGATACCTGGGCGCAAGTTGTTTACCTGCTCCTCAAACTGCAGCCGGAACAAGATGTGGCTGAGGCGAGGACGCAGGCGCTTCACATTGCTCATCTGGGAGAGGAGGACAGCGATGGATGAAACAAGGAAGCACGAATGAGAAAATAATATGAAAAGAGAATCAAGAGCAAGGAAAATTATGTCAAAGAGACAGAAGAAAGTCACAGAACACAGTCAAACTTAAAATAACTACAATCATAGATTTGGCACACACTCAACATTCAACCGATCTAATTTAAAAGACATTTATGCAACTGGCATGCTGGAAAGTGTTGCTAGGCAGTAGTAATAGATGCTGGCAGTGATTTGATTTGGGACCCAGGTCTGGTAAGTTAATTGTGGAGCTAGTGTCCATATAGGGCAGGCAACAGAGGGGGTGGAATATACAATAGGCTGCCTTGGATTACCACTCTCACGTAATTAGAGAAAATTGGAAAATATTGCACTGGGCCCAGGGCCTGGCCACAACAGTGACTGTGTATGCGTGTGAGGTGGTAGGGAGGGGCGCAGGTTGCAACTGTCTGTTTCACACAACAGCTGGTTGTGCTGTTTGATGTCCTCCATCAAGGGTTTAATTATAGCTACTGTAATGTTATCAAATGACTTTTTCAATGTGTGAGCGTGCACTGTGTGTGTTCATATAAGAGACAAGGAGAGAGAGGAATCGGGCAGGAGAAGAATATGACCAAATGAAGAGAAAGCACGGTGAAAAAGACCCAAACATAATGCACTGAGATGGGATATTTACATGATCAGTGGAAGAAGAAAGAAAGCAAACGTACCCTGCTCTTCAGGTGAATGTTTGCAACTATTGTTTGCATGAAGACTATGATGGCAGTGGGCAAAACTGAGCTGCTGACGGCAGTATTTGCAACATGAGGGGAATGATTCTAACATAACAAAATGGACTATAAAGAAGAGGTTATGGAAAATGTGGTTTGTGGTACTGTCAAGAGCGTGGACAATAAGTGTAAATGTTATGCACCATATAGTGTATAAAACAAATTAATGGGAGTAAATATTTTGGCAATTTGCAATAAATGTCTCAGTTGTGTGTCAACAATTTAAATCCTAGATGAAAGACTTTAATTCAGTGAAGCGCCTGTCATAAGGGCTGTAACTACAGTTGAGCCTAGAGGATACGCACGCTGGTAAACAGACTGATTCCTCAGATTTCAGCAATTATAATGAAGTCAGTGAGTCAACAACCACAACTGATGTACAGCCATAAAGGCTACTGGACTGCATGAAGTTGACTAGTGAGCTTTTCTGATCCTCCCTGGGCCCATGCAGGCACCACAGTGAAACATTATATACTGTAGGCAGGCTCCTCTTTGTTCTAGACTATGTCTCCCTGATGAACCATGAACACAACAGCTGAGCATTCAGCCACTGCATTTTCATTCAGTGATAACATTCTCTTTCACAGGTGATTAAAAACAGGTGGATGCATGGGGCAAAAGATTAAAGATTATTGTATGTTTTGTCAGTAACTTACTTGGTAGGCAGAAATACAAAATACACAAAAAAGTGTTATAATGTACCTTTCATGCATAATTCTCAATAAACCTTTGAAACATCTTTAAGAAATGTTGCAGATGTAATTAGGGAGCACTGCTGCTCTTTAATGTGCATAAATTAGCGCAGCAGTCCACAGGTGTCCCGACTTTCTTCTCAAGGCTTAAGGAGAATTTTAAAAAGCTCTGGATTAGGATATTCATATGAAAGTGCTCCACTTATGTGCGCGAGTGCGTGCGTTCATAGAAAAGGATAGAAAGGCACTGAGGGAAAGATATCATGCAAATATAAGACAAGTTTGCATTACTAAAACATGAAAAATAGTAATACAGTAGTTGTATGAAACCTGGCATAATTATGTTCAATTAAACTTTATTCATAATACACTGAATTAAACTCACCAAACAATAAAAGAGGATAATGTCTGAGGACTTTCATCCATTCAACAAAAATATTACATCAATAAGATCATTTTGTAATATACTGTACATGGACATGTTATTAGTGCTATAACCAGCAGTCGTCTGTGTGTGTGTGTGTGTGTGTATGTGTGTGTGTGTGTGTGTGT